>NW_019154109.1:13052518-13388220 GCF_002288905.1 Enhydra lutris kenyoni | reverse complement strand
AGAAAGAAAGAAAGAAAGAAAGAAAGAAAGAAAGAAAGAAAGAAAGAAAGAAAGAAAGAAAGAAAGGAAGAAAGACCAAGATCTAGTTACAAATGGACTACCTTGATACCTGAGGGAAAGCCAGAAATGGGCACTCTCACACATAGCTCCATTCAAAGACATCATGAGGACAAATTGTCCCAGTAATAAGAACTTTGAGCAATGCATTCGATCATAATTCTTTTAGGGAGGAAGAAGTGGTTGAGATAAAGATACATACAAGTTGCTCAGCAATGGTAAATGGCTTGGTTAGCTGGTTAGGGGACAAGAAGGAACAAGACTGAAAGATTTAATGAAAGAGTTGTAGGGAAGATAAATGTGGATGGGTCCATGTGAATGGACATAAAGTATGAAGGTCTTTGTGTACCATGTCAATGTCCACAAAGGAACATCTACTGCAGAGGAGATACTGAAGAACAAGACAGATAAGATGATTTGTCCAGTAGATGTCAGTCAGCCTCTATCCATTGCTATCCCATTGCTTGCCTGATTAGCCAACCAGCAGAGTAGCTATGGTGACAGGGACAAGGCTATGCATGAGCACAAAGGCATGATACAATTTTAACCAAGGCTATAAAAGTTACAGACATTGTAACTATAAAAGTTACAGATATTGCTGAACATCTGAACTTTTAACAGCACAGAACCACTGGGTAGCATGTTGTATACACCAAACCTCTAAAGCATGAAGGGAGCAATGGTTCATCTTTACTGCAACTGAAACTTACTCTGGACCAATGTTGGTTTTTGTTTGTTTGTTTGTTTGTTTGTTTAGATTTTTATTTATTTATTTGACAGAGAGAGAGACAGCCAGAGAGAGAGGGAATAAAAGCCGGGGGAGTGGGAGAGGGAGAAGCGGGCTTCCCACTGAGCAGAGAGCCCGATGTGGGCCTCGATCCCAGGACCCTGGGATCATGACCTTAGCTGAAGGCAGATGCTTAATGACTGAGCCACCCAGGTGGCCCAGAACAATGTTTTTCTTTCTTGCACCAATATTGCTATCCAATCTTGACAGATTCCCTGATGTGGTATACTAAAAAAATATTGCCTTAGACCCAAGGAAGTCATCTTATAGCAATAGAGATGTAACAATGACTATGTGTTTGTAAGACTCACTAGTCTTATCATATAGTACATCACCCAGAATGTCACACCCTAAATTTTGGAATGAACACTCAAAGGTTTATCTAAGGTAAAAACTACGAAGAGATTGCTAGTTTGGAGCAATTTCTTCCATAACATGATATAAATATTGAGTCAGTGACAAATAGATAGGCATTGTGTGTCCAGGAGCTAGAATGCATACAACGAAGAACCACGGGACGGAAGTAGGAATGGCTCTTATCGCCGCCACTCTCATTGATCTCTTTGGGGAATTATTCCCATGGAACTTTAGTCTCTAAGTTGTCAGATAATATCAGATTGGTTTCATTAATAGAACTGTAGTTTGCTTCACTAATTCTTAATTTAAAGATTTTTAAGAACTTGTAGCTAGTCATCATCCTGGAATGACAGCCATTAAGTATTTTCAGAAAGTAAGAAATGCAAGGGACGAACAGTAGCAGTAGGGCTGATATCTTATCTCACGTCCCCCTGATACACCTGAGTTCATCTAAAATTGCAGTTTCTGACAAGAATGTGTCAGGGATGGAGAAAATGTGTGAAGAGCGATCTTCTGCTGAGGGTGGAAATCTGTGCATAAAACCTTAGGCTCTCATTACCTGATAAGATAATTTAGAGGCAAAGTTCTCAGAAATTCCCTCAATGGGATTAAGTCCCAGTTGACCACAGTAATAAACCATTAATAATTGTACATCTATTTGGTTTTTCTCTTGCTCCTATTTCTGTTTTCCCTCTTCTTCTTTCAGAGTTCCTAAGACAATCTCCTAAATGAATTATCCATATTTGAATTTTTGCTTCAAGGTCTCCTTTTGGGAAAACCCAGCATAAGTCATATATCTCAAAATATGCAATGTATAGGTTAAATACATATAAAAATATGAATATATGTTCATGTACATATATAATATGCATACAGTATATATGAGTACATATAGTAATATAAATATGTATATGTTATATACACATAACACAAAACCAGTTATATCACTTTATATGGAGACTGAGTATATTGTCTCTTCTCAGAGACAGATCTTGCCCAGCAGTCATGTGGGCTAAGGGAATATGTGAGTCATCCTCTGATCCTAGCAATAGGAAACATTCTAAAACTGCTCTAACTCATAATGAATATAGACATAATATAATTAGATCAGCAAATCAAGCAGAGAATTCAAGGTCTAAATAGAAGACAATTAAAATGGTCCCCATTATTCATGCTGAGAAACTGATCTTGGACAGCACACACATTGCAAGAATTATTATGAGATAAAAGGGCAAATAGCCTGCACAGTCTGACCAAGAGCACATTCCCCAACACGTTGTTGGAAGAGCTTTTAAGAGAGAAGAATTAAACAGTGGAAAACGGGTTCCTTCTGTTGAAGCAAGAAATTTATTTGTTTATATATTTAGAAACATATAGGGAAGGTTTATTAGGCACCAGTAATAATCTAGATGCCTGAAATAATGTACAAAACAAAAGACACCATCATCTTAAATTTCCCTTACTCATATGCATGTCAAGGGTCACAGTTAAAGCCTGAAATCTTGGTCATCAAATTCTCCTTTAAAATTAGTTACAAATAATTCTTATAAATAAAATGCTGAAAAATATACTCAAAATAGAGGTAAAATAAATGTTGAGGGAAATAAGGTGTTTGGAAAAGTCAAGCAAAATATCTTAAATATGTAATATTTTCAAGTTGTTTTAGCCCAGTTTAATTTGGAATTTAATTAACTGTTTTGTTTTACTTTGCTTTACTTTGCTCAATCCAGAGTTTTTTTTTCTTTCAGTTCCCTTTGCTACAAACATGTTAAATAAATAAATAATCTGTTCTATTAAATTTTTAAATTAATTTAAGCTTCTTTTAAAATTATTGTTGTCATTTGGCCCTAAGTACTTTCATTTGGTGGCAGGTGCTGAGTGCCTGAAGGTGTGAGTGGGAAGGGATTTAGACAAAGAACTTTATTTGAGTACAAACACTGCAGTAAAAAGACAAAGGGAGGAAAATGAAAGTACTGAAAACTATACCTTTTCTGACCTACTCTTTGATTTAATTTACATTTTATGAAAATTTCGAATATGAGACTAAATTGTCAATAGGAAAAATATAAACTTGCAAAAAATCATTACATCATAATCTCCTGATATGATAAAGTGCAGTGAATATTTTTATTAAAACTCAATAGTTTGCACTAAATAGATTTTCTGGGAAAGAGTTACCATCTTTGTTTTTTATTCAATTTTTATGGAATAATTTTTTAAATAATCTAAATTTCATTTGAAGCTTTGTCCAGAGTTAATTTTTTAGTTAATATCCATTTCCATAAATGTATCATATAATTCATATTATTTTGTCTTTCATACTGTAGAGCAATTAGACAATATCAGAAGAGAAGTATAGAATTATTGCAGAATATTAAATTTTACAAAAACTTGAAACTTTTTACTATTAAGAGCAAAGTATCTATAAATGAAACAATCCTTACTCATAACAACTATGATGTCCTAAACTGAATGCCCCAGAGATGGTCAGGACCAATCCTTGTTTTGCAAAAGAGAAAAAAATCTGTGGTTGGGACATTTCATGACATTAATGATTTAATCCTAACTAAGTGATAGAAACTGAATATTAGACAAAGTATCTCCTAAATTCTTTCTACCATATTGCCATAAATGTAAGGAATGATCACAGTTTTGGATCAGATTTTGGATCAAATCCCAAATAGATTGGGAGAAACCTGATGGGAAGGAAAATATCCTTCTTTAGGTATAGGCGATAACTTCCTATTTCTGAAAAAGTGCTTCAAAAATCTAGACCCATCCAAATTTGATAAGCAATCATAAAGTATTATTTAGTTTTCCGAACATGACTTTTTAAGTGATCTTCAATCCTGAGGGGCCTATGGTGGCTCAGGCTATTAAGCATCCCACTCTTGGTTTTGCTAGGTCATGGCCTCTGGTCGTGGGATGGATTCTGGCCGCAGGCTCCACGCTCAGTGTGGGAGTCTGCTTCAGATTCTTTCTCCTTCTCCTTCCCCTCCTGCCCCTCCTTGCTCGCTTGCTCTCTCTCTAAAATAAATAAATAAATAATTTCTTTTTAAAAAAAATAAGGCAATCTTTTTTGAGATACCACCTCACACCAGTTAGAATGGTCAAAATTAACAAGACAGTAAACAATAAGTGTTGGAGAGGATGTGGAGAAAGGAGAACCCTCTGACATTGTTGATGGGAATGCAATTCAGTGCAGCCACTTTGGAAAACAGTGTGGAGATTCCTTAAGAAATTAAAAATAGAGCCACCCTTTGACCCTGCAATTGCAATTCTGGGTATTTACCCCAAAGATATAGATGTAGTGAAAAGAAGGGCCACCTGTACCGCAATATTGCAGCAAAGGCCACAGTTGCCAAACTATGGAAAGAGCCAAGATGCCCTGCAACAGATGAATGGATAAAGAAGATGTGGTCCCTACATACAATGAAGTATTATGCCTCCATCAGAGAGGATGAATACCCAATGAATACCCAACTTTTGTATCAACATGGATGGGACTGGAAGAGATTATCCTGAGTGAAAAAAGTCAAGCAGAGAGAGTCAATTATCATGTGGTTTCACTTACTTGTGGAGCATAAGGAATAACATAGAGGACATTGGGAGGAGAGGAGTAGGGAGTTGGAGGAAACCAGAGGGGGAGATGAACCATGAGAGACTGTGGACTCTGAGAAACAATCTGAGGGTTTTGGAGGGGAGGGGATGGGTGGTTGGGTGAGCCTGGTGGTGGGTATTAAGGAAGGCACGTATTGCATGGAGCACTGAGTGTGGTGCATAAACAATGAATTTTGGAACACTAAAAAATAAAGTTAAAAAAAAAAACCACAAGGAACAGGAAAAAAAAGAAAAAGAATTTGGGTTCATTGTTAACTGCTTAAACTATACCTTGAAGGGAAAGAATACACACAACTATTATTGTAGTTATTTTTAGGTAGGGCAATTTTAAAAAGCAGAATAGAAATAAGGAGAGATTTATGTGTTTTACTGAAAATACTTACAGATTTTTTAAACCATTGGTGGTGAAATTTGAAAAATACCACTTTGTTTAAAAGTCAGTACAATGGCCATTTTAGTCACCAAACTGTGGAAAGAGCCAAGATGCCCTTCAAGAGATGAATGGATAAAGAAGATATGGTCCATATATACAATAGAGTATTAGGCCTCCATCAGAAAAGATGAATGCCCAACTTTTGTATCAACATCGATGGGACTGGAGGAGATTATGCTGAGTGAAATAAGTCAAGCAGAGAGAGTCACTTATCATGTGGTTTCACTTACTTGTGGAGCATAAGGAATAACAAGGAGGATATTGGGAGATGAGAGAGTAGAAGTGAGTTGGGGGAAATCAGAGAGGGAGACAAACCATGAGAGACTGTGGACTCTGAAAAACAAACTGAGGGTTTTGGAGGGAAGGGAGATGGGGGGTTGGGTGAGCCTGGTGGTGAGTATTAAGGAAGGCACGTGTTTCATGGAACACCATGTGTGGTGCATAAACAATGAAATCTGGAACACTGAAAAAAAAATAAAATAAAGAAAACAGCAATCTTTGAAAAAATTAAATGATGAGGATGAATTATAAAATATGGAACAATATTACCATTTTTAAATAAAATGTAGATGTCTAAAAGTGTGAATCAACAGATATGAAAGAAAAAAAGCCATATCTATAGTAAATATTGTTAATCACACATACTGATGTGACTCTTCTTGGCTTAAAACTTCCAACTACTTTACCTTAACTTGTTCCATTATTTGGTTCTCCAAAAAAGGTGATATTTAATTGAGAAACATAATGTGGTACTTTTTATAATGTGACCTAGAAAAAGTAGGGTAGACGATGTCACAATTGACACAAAGACTGCTGTTATCAGCAAACCCTAAATTTCTCAAAGAATCGAGGCAATTTTTTTTAAGAGTCTCATTTTAAACCTAAACTTAGGTAATTTTTTAAGGGACAAATTGGTTTACCAAATATCCATCTATCTTTTTTTCTTGTTTCCAATAAAGATTGTTCCAAAGTGAGAATTATTTAAACAGCCTCCTGTCCTAGGGCAGAGCAGAGCCTCTCTACTTCATTTGTAAGCCCTTACTTCAAAACCCATCAAACATTGCTTTCTTCAAACTGTTTCTGGTGCAGCTGAAGGAGACAAGAACTTTCACACCCTACTCTTCTAACAATTTGGATGTCTTCTTAACTGTAAATAGTAGGTAAGCAAAAATTGAAAAGAATCTTTACTTGTCCCCCAGCAAGTGAAAAAATATTTTTTTAAACCACAACCAAAGACAAATTAGAAAAGGCATTACTTCTTTTTTTTTAATTTTTTATTTTTTATAAACATATATTTTTATCCCCAGGGGTACAGGTATGTGAATTGCCAGGTTTACACACTTTACAGCACTCACCATAGCACATACCCTCCCCAATGTCCATAACCCCACCCCCCTTCTTCCAACCCCCCTCCCCCCAGCAACCTTCAGTTTGTTTTGTGAGATTAAGAGTCATTTATGGTTTGTCTCCTCCCAATCCCATCTTGTTTCATTTATTCTTCTCCTACCCCCTTAACCGCCCATGTTGCATCTCCACTTCCTCATATCAAGGAGATCATATGATAGTTGTCTTTCTTTGATTGACTTATTTCGCTAAGCATGATACCCTCTAGTTCCATCCATGTCGTCACAAATAGCAAGATTTCATTTCTTTTGATGGCTGCACAGTATTCCATTGTGTATATATACCACATCTTCTTTATCCATTCATCTGTTGATGGACATCTAGGTTCTTTCCATAGTTTGGCTATTGTGGACATTGCTGCTATAAACATTCGGGTGCACATGCCCCTTCGGATCACTACGTTTGTATCATTAGGGTGAATACCCAGCAGTGCAATTGCTGGGTCATAGGGTAGTTCTATTTTCACCATTTTGAGGAACCTCCATGCTGTTTTCCAGAGTGGTTGCATCAGCTTGCATTCCCACCAACAGTGTAGGAGGGTTCCCCTTTCTCTGCATCCTCGCCAGCATCTGTCATTTCCTGACTTGTTCATTTTAGCCATTCTGACTGGTGTGAGGTGATATCTCATTGTAGTTTTGATTTGTATTTCCCTGATGCCGAGTGATATGGAGCACTTTTTCATGTGTCTATTGGCCATCTGGATGTCTTCTTTGCAGAAATGTCTGTTCATGTCTTCTGCCCATTTCTTGATTGGATTATTTGTTCTTTGGGTGTTGAGTTTGCTAAGTTATTTATAGATTTTGGACACTAGCCCTTTATTTGATATGTCGTTTGCAAATATCTTCTCCCATTCTGTCAGTTGTCTTTTGGTTTTGTTAACTGTTTCCTTTGCTGTGCAAAAGCTCTTGATCTTGATAAAATCCCAATAGTTCATTTTTGCCCTTGCTTCCCTTGCCTTTGGCGATGTTCCTAGGAAGATGTTGCTGTGGCTGAGGTCGAAGAGGTTGCTGCCTGTGTTCTCCTCAAGGATTTTGATGGATTCCTTTCTCACATTGAGGTCCTTCATCCATTTTGAGTCTATTTTCGTGTGTGGTGTAAGGAAATGGTCCAATTTCATTTTCTGCATGTGGCTGTCCAATTTTCCCAACACCATTTATTGAAGAGGCTGTCTTTTTTCCATTGAACATTCTTTCCTGCTTTGTCGAAGATTAGTTGACCATAGAGTTGAGGGTCTATTTCTGGGCTCTCTATTCTGGTCCATTGATCTATGTGTCTGTTTTTGTGCCAGTACCATGCTGTCTTGATGATGACAGCTTTGTAATAGAGCTTGAAGTCTGGAATTGTGATGCCACCAACTTTGGCTTTCTTTTTCAATATTCCTTTGGCTGTTCGAGGTCTTTTTCTGGTTCCATATAAATTTTAGGATTATTTGTTCCATTTCTTTGAAAAAAAAAATGGATGGTACTTTGATAGGAATTGCATTAAATGTGTAGATTGCTTTAGGTAGCATAGACATTTTCACAATATTTATTCTTCCAATCCAGGAGCATGGAACATTTTTCCATTTCTTTGTGTCTTCCTCAATTTCTTTCATGAGTACTTTATAGTTTTTTGAGTATAGATTCTTCGCCTCTTTGGTTAGGTTTATTCCTAGGTATCTTATAGTTTTGGGTGCAATTGTAAATGGGATTGACTCCTTAATTTCTCTTTCTTCTGTCCTGTTGTTGGTGTAGAGAAATGCAACTGATTTCTGTGCATTGATTTTATATCCTGACACTTTACTGAATTCCTGTACAAGTTCTAGCAGTTTTGGAGTGGAGTCTTTTGGGTTTTCCACATATAATATCATATCATCTGCAAAGAGTGATAGTTTGACTCCTTCTTTGCCGATTTGGATGCCTTTCATTTCCTTTTGTTGTCTGATTGCTGAGGCTAGGACTTCTAGTACTATGTTGAATAGCAGTGGTGATAATGGACATCCCTACCATGTTCCTGACCTTTGCAGAAAAGCTTTCAGTTTTTCTCCATTGAGAATGATACTTGCAGTGGGTTTTTCATAGATGGCTTTGATAATATTGAGGTATGTGCCCTCTATCCCTACACTTTGAAGAGTTTTGATTAGGAAGGGATGCTGTACTTTGTCAAATGCTTTTTCAGCATCTATTGAGAGTATCATATGGTTCTTGTTCTTTCTTTTATTAATGTATTGTACCACATTGATTTGTGGATGTTGAACCAAACTTGCAGCCCTGGAATAAATCCCACTTGGTCGTGGTGAATAATCCTTTTAATGTACTGTTGAATCCTATTAGCTAGTATTTTGGTGAGAATTTTCGCATCTGTGTTTCATAAAGGATATTGGTCTGTAGTTCTCTTTTTTGATGGGATCCTTGTCTGGTTTTGGGATCAAGGTGATGCTGGCCTCATAAAATGAGTTTGGAAGTTTTCCTTCCATTTCTATTTTTTGGAACAGTTTCAGGAGAATAGGAATTACATCTTCTTTAAATGCTTGGTAGAATTCCCCCCGGGAAGCCGTCTGGCCCCTGGCTTTTGTTTGTTTGGAGATTTTTGATGACTGTTTCAATCTCCTTACTAGTTATGGGTCTGTTCAGGCTTTCTATTTCTTCCTGGTTCAGTTGTGGTAGTTTATATGTCTCTAGGAATGCATCCATTTCTTCCAGATTGTCAAATTTGTTGGCGTAGAGTTGCTCATAGTATGTTCTTATAATTGTCTGTATTTCTTTGGTGTTCGTTGTGATCTCTCCTCTTTCATTCATGATTTTATTTATTTGGGTCCTTTCTCTTTTCTTTTTGATAAGTCTGGCCAGGGGTTTATCGATCTTATTAATTCTTTCAAAGAACCAGCTCCTAGTTTCGTTGATTTGTTCTATTGTTTTTTTGGTTTCTATTTCATTGATTTCTGCTCTGATCTTTATGATTTCTCTTCTCCTGCTGGGTTTAGGCTTTCTTTGTTGTTCTTTCTCCAGTTCCTTTAGGTATAGGGTTAGGTTGTGTACCTGAGAACTTTCTTGTTTCTTGAGAAAGGCTTGTACCTCTATATATTTTCCTCTCAGGACTGCCTTTGTTGTGTCCCACAGATTTTGAACTGTTGTGTTTTCATTATCATTTGTTTCCATGAATTTTTTCAATTCTTCTTTAATTTCCTGGTTGACCCATTCATTCTTTAGAAGGATGCTGTTTAGTCTCCATGTATTTGGGTTCTTTCCAAATTTCCTCTTGTGATTGAGTTCTAGTTTCAGAGCATTGCGGTCTGAAAATATGCAGGGAATGTTCCCAATCTTTTGATACCGGTTGAGACCTGATTTAGGACCGAGGATGTGATCTATTCTGGAGAATGTTCCATGTGCACTAGAGAAGAATGTGTATTCTGTTGCTTTGGGATGAAATGTTCTGAATATATCTGTGATGTCCATCTGGTCCAGTGTGTCATTTAAGGCCTTTATTTCCTTGTTAATCTTTTGCTTGGATGATCTGTCCATTTCAGTGAGGGGAGTGTTAAAGTCCCCTACTATTATTGTATTATTGTTGATGTGTTTCTTTGATTTTGTTATTAATTGGTTTATATAGTTGGCTGCTCCCACGTTAGGGGCATAGATATTTAAAATTGTTAGATCTTCTTGTTGGACAGATCCTTTGAGCATGATATAGTGTCCTTCCTCATCTCTTATTATAGTCTTTGGCTTAAAATCTAATTGATCTGATATAAGGATTGCCACTCCTGCTTTCTTCTGATGTCCATTAGCATGGTAAATTGTTTTCCACCCCCTCACTTTACATCTAGAGGTGTCTTCGGGTCTAAAATGAGTTTCTTGTAGGCAACATATAGATTGGCTTTGTTTTTTTATCCATTCTGATACCCTGTGTCTTTGGATTGGGGCATTTAGCCCATTAACATTCAGGGTAACTATTGAGAGATATGAATTTAGTGCCATTGTATTGCCTGTAAGGTGACTGTTACTGTATATTGTCTCTGTTCCTTTCTGATCTACTACTTTTAGGCTCTCTCTTTGCTTAGAGGACCCCTTTCAATATTTCCTGTAGAGCTGGTTTGGTGTTTGCAAATTCTTTCAGTTTTTGTTTGTCCTGGAAGCTTTTAATCTCTCCTTCTATTTTCAATGATAGTCTAGCAGGATATAGTATTCTTGGCTGCATGTTTTTCTCGTTTAGTGCTCTGAATAAATCATGCCAGCTCTTTCTGGCCTGCCAGGTCTCTGTGGATAAGTCTGCTGCCAATCTAATATTTTTACCATTGTATGTTACAGACTTCTTTTCCTGGGCTGCTTTCAGGATTTCCTCTTTGCCACTTAGACTTGTAAATTTTACTATTAGGTGACGGGGTGTGGACTTATTCTTATTGATTTTGACGGGGGTTCTCTGCGCCTCCTGGATTTTGAATTTCCTTTTGCCATATTAGGGAAATTCTCTACAATAATTCTCTCCAATATACCTTCTGCTCCCTTCTCTCTTTCTTCTTCTTTTATCCCAATTATTCTAATGTTGTTTCGTCTTATGGTGTCACTTATCTCTCAAATTCTCCCCTTGTGGTCCAGTAGCTGTTTGTCCCTCTTTTGCTCAGCTTCTTTATTCTCTGTCATTTGGCCCTCTATATCACTAATTCTTTCTTCTGCCTCATTTATCCTAGCAGTGAGAGCCTCCACTTTTGATTGCACCTCATTAATGGCTTTTTTGATTTCAACTTGGTTAGATTTTAGTTCTTTTATTTCTCCAGAAAGGGCTTTTATATCTCCCGAGAGGGTTTCTCTAATATCTTCCATGCCTTTTTCGAGCCCGGCTAGAACCTTGAGAATCGTCATTCTGAACTCTAGATCTGACATATTACCAATGTCTGTATTGATTAGGTCCTTAGCCTTTGGTACTGCCTCTTGTTCTTTTTTTTGTGGTGAATTTTTCCACCTCGTAATTTTGTCCAGATAAGAGTATGTGAAGGAGCAAGTAAAATACTAAAAGGGTGGCAACAACCCCAGGAAAATATGCTTTAACCAAATCAGCAGAGATCCCCAAATTTTGGGGGGGAGAAAGGGGATAAAAAGAGGTTCAGAAACAAAAAAAAGAACCAATTAAAAAAAGAAAATGAATATAGAAAAAATATAAAAAAGAAAAATATATATATATATATATATTTGATAAACTAGTTAAACAACGTTTAAAAAGAAAAGGGTAAAAGTTAAAAAAAATTTAGCAGAAGAAGAAAAAAAATGAAAAAGAAAAAAAAATTAAATTAACTGCAAGACTAAAGAATCATGGGGAGAAAGCCATGAGTTCCGTGCTTTGCTTTCTCCTCCTCTGGAATTCCGCTGCTCTCCTTGGTATTGAAACTGCACTCCTTGGTAGGTGAACTTGGTCCTGGCTGTGTTTCTTGTTGATCTTCTGGGGGAGGGGCCTGTTGTAGTGATTCTCAAGTGTCTTTGCCCCGGGAGGATTTGCATCACCCTTACCCGGGGCGGGCTGAGTAATCCGCTCGGGTTTGCTTTCGGGAGCTTTTGTTCCCTGAGCGCTTTCCGTAGAGTTCCGGAGCGCGGGAATGAAGATGGCGGCCTCCCGGTCTCCGGCCCGGAGGAGCCGAGAGCCCGGGGCCCCACTCCTCAGTGCGCCCCCAGAGAACAGCGCCCAATTACTCCCGTCACCCTGCCTCCGGCCGCGCTCCGAGCTGACCGAGCCTGCGACCGGTTCAAGGTAACCCCGAGCTGTGAGCTCACTCCTCGGCTCTGTCTCTGTAGCCGGCTTCCCTGTTCCACTACCTGTAAGCTGTGCGACACTCAGACACCCCCGATCCTTCTGTGACCCTGCGGGACCTGAGGCCACGCTGACCCCGCCTGGGCTTCACCCCGGTTAAGCCTCTGGAGCGATGTCCCTCAGCGGAACAGACTTTTAAAAGTCCTGATTTTGTGCTCCGTTGCTCCGCTGCTTGCCGGGAGCCGGCCCCTCCCCCCGCGGTCTATCTTCCCGTCGCTTTGGATTCACTTCTCCGCCCGTCCTACCTTTCAGAAAGTGGTTGATTTTCTGTTTCTAGAATTGCTGTTCTTCTTCTCTTCAATCTCCTGTTGGATTTGTGGGTGTTTGCAATCTTTAGATAAGTTATCTAGCTGATCTCCTGCTACCTGAAGTAGTCTCAGCCTGCTACTTCTCTGCCATCTTGATAAAACCCCAAAAAGGCATTACTTCTGTTTGCTTTTCCATATCCTCAGAAAAAAGGACCTAGCAGGGGACAGGCTAGAACCAAGGGATGATTGAACAATAAGGAATTATAAATTTAAAAAGTGGCTATGTATGTGTATGTATATATGTAAGCATGTGTGTATATGTATATGTTTATATTTGTATAAATGTGTGGATATACAAATATATAATATTAAAGTGGGAAGAAACTTTAGAAAGAGAAACACAATAACATTTTCCCTGTTTCATTATTGTAACCAAAGCCAAGTTATGTTGGATTTAATCCAATTATGTCTATATATATAATAAAAATATAAAAAATTTCAAACTGTTTTGAAACAAACATGGAAGCATAGAAAATGCTGGTCCTATTACTTAGATACATTGATATTTCTGATATCAGTGTCTCATTAGGAGTTGAAGGTGCAAAGCTACAGCAGTGGTCTCAGACTTTATAA
Source organism: Enhydra lutris kenyoni (assembly GCF_002288905.1). Lineage (NCBI taxonomy): Eukaryota > Metazoa > Chordata > Mammalia > Carnivora > Mustelidae > Enhydra > Enhydra lutris. Next base: position 13,374,905 of record NW_019154109.1, on the reverse strand, counting down.
GGCAAATTTAAAAAATAGATACATAATAAAGCTGCAGTGAAAGGTATAAGATGATTTCCTTAAAGCCTTATTAAATTTGTTTATGGCCTATTTGAGAAGAAAAAAGTTATTAACCATATCAAATAAATTGGCCTCTTTTGATTTTTAGAAATATCTTGTTTCCTGTAAATCTCAAAACCATAATACACACTTTATCAAATTGTCACAGTAAAAGAACTGGGTGATGTGAAGTGTTTGATAAACAATTAGAAAAATTAAGACTATTCATGGCTTTAATTAAATAGAAATTGAGAGATACTGAGCTAGGAATAAAATCTAGTAATCAGCTTTACAATGCTTGCAAGTCTATGTAGTTTTCATTCACATCTACAAATTTCAGCATGATCATGAGTCCTACACATCTGAACAAAAACATCATAGGTCTTAAATATCTTTGCTATTAAAGATTTAGTGTAGGTGGGTGAGGGGTTGAAATAGGTGATGGAGATAAAGGAGGGCCCTTGTCGAGATGGGCACAAGGTGATGTACAGAAGTGTTAAATCACTATTGTACACCTGAAACTATGTTAACTAGCTGGAATTTGAATGAAAACTTAAAAAAAAAATAAGAACTCCTTCAATTAAAAAAAAAATTAGTGTAATGTCTGATCTAACACTTGATCATTTTTTTTTGTAAAGCAACATCTACATGTTACTTTTGAAAACATTTTAAAACTTTAAATCTCCTTACAAAAGTAGCACATAGTAAAACACTGTTTCCTTGTTATATTCTTTTGAAAAGTATGGTCCCTGGAATCGTTTGGGGCTGTAGGAGGAAGAGAGTTCAAAATTTCTGTCATTCATGAGCTCTTTGGTAACATCTGCCCTGAGCAAAAACCTCCCACATAGAAGTAATGGTAATAGATGAAGGGAAGGGAGTAGTAGAAAGGTCCATTGACTGCCATTCAATTTACTGAAATTGCCCACTTAGAATACTTATTTAGACATTACAAGCTTCACTTTCTCAAGTGTGAAGCCTGAGTGCACTGCACTGACATGAGGTGTAGGGGCTATCTCCCTCCACGCTGCATTTGCAGGAGAGAGGAGATGATATACCTTGAGTAAATAGACAAGCCACGTGGAGGCACGTGCCTGTGATACACAGCAGCCACACATACATTTGTACCTTCATCATGAGGACTGGGGGGCGGGGGGGTGGGGGGAGGCAGAGGTTGGCGAAGGGAGCAAGTTAAAAGCAGACTGTCTGACTGTTTAATTTGTGTGAGCATCTGGCCCTTCCACATGTCAGAAGCCTGGCTAATGGAATTACATTCCTCACTGAACATTTTCAAAACAGCCACATTTATTTCTTCTTACAAACATCTCCTTAAAAATAATTTTTAGTTTGTTTGTTTATGTGAGTTATCTGGAAAATTAAATAATACATCTTGATGTTCTTAAAAAATACCTCCTTTAAGCTTCATACAATATTTTTGAGAAATAGAAGGATTAAAATCCTCCATGTGTGAAAGAATTTAACTAAAGAATATCATTCTCTTCTTATAGAGCATAATTTTCCAGGCTGATAGTAGCTTTTACTTGGCAATTCAGAGTATTGTGAATTTAAAGGCTTGTGTCCAAAACTAAAAAGTATTTGAAACTGAAATGATCCAGTTTCATCTCATCCAAAGTACAGGTAGACCATAAATAACAAATATCATTACCTTGGTCATGGGCAAAATTAGTCTGGATAAATGTTTAGGTGTGTAAAATACACTAGAAAATTTTTTTCATATAATTGTCATGCTTCTTTTGTTATGGACATAGGAAATCTATGCAGTTTCTCTTGGTTACCATGTATTCTATAATGTGTCTCATTAACATCTACTTCAGTTTTGGTTAACAGGCATGCACTTTGGGCTAACACAAGCAGAAAAAATATTGGAATATTATCCAGATCCTTGCTTTGAATTTTAAACAAAGCTGTTCTGAGTGCTCTATCCCATATTCTGCAGGCAATTCAATAGCCTCAGCCCTATGTGAAAATTTGCAGGTTTTACACCGTCTTCATGTCCTTGTACATATTTAATTCTCAATTTAACTTAGTTTCTGCCTATTTTCCCTCCCTCCCTCCACAAACCCCCCTCATGACTACACAGATGTTTAATTAACCCTTTAATTTTCTCAAAGCAAACATATAACAACAAACCTTCATAAAAGGCATTTTATGGTGGTACAGACTTGACAGAGTTCTGGGTTACATTGGGGATAAGCTCACAGTAGCACTAATGGTTATAAATATTAGATGCCTCTGTTCGTAGAAGCCATTTAGTCACACAGGCATGAAACTCAGGTCTCTCCCTCCAGACTTTCTCACCTTTGCATTTCCCTTACTTCATTAAGCAGAATAATTGAGCTCAGTTCTTTCCACTGAGCTCTGGGGCTTACCTTTGTATAAATGCACCCTGATAAAGCACATCCGTCTGATTTCCTTCCACCTCAGTGTCTTAAATGGAAAAGAGCAACAAGATAATTGATGTTTTTTCCTTGATATCAGTGTTACTCATTATAGTCATTGGTGCTTTCTCTGAAATATTTCTGATTCATCTCCATTCCAGGTGTGTGGTAGAGATGTACTTCCTGGACCCTCTGTGATTAGGTGAAGCAATCTGACTAGTGCTGAGCAATGAGTAGTGAGTGGTGAATGACACTGCTGAGCAGAGCCATTTAAATGCCATTGCGAAATCCTCTTTCTTCCCCCTGCTAGGCTACCAACAATGCTTGTGATGCTGGCTGCCTCAGTGTACCTGAGTGGCTATGAGAAGGAAACACTTCTGCTGACCCATGGTAGACACACTGTATAAGTAAGAAATAACCCATTTTTGTCTGTACTATTTGCTATCACAGCAAAAATAATCTATTCTGATTTTACTTGCTATTACTATGCACATATACAAAGAAAATGTAATTCCCTTGGTGTCTGGAACGAATTTGACCTTCCTTAAAGCCCCCACAGGATAGGTAGCAGAAGAAAAAACCAAAAAACCAAAAAAAAAAAAAAAAAACTCCACCTGACCACTAGTGATATCTAGTACCTTCAAATATAAACTTTTTTTTTTTTTTTTAAACTGTTTCTTTCAGGTAGATTTGCAGACTGGGGAATTTTCTCTGGTACATGGTGATGAGAGGTTATAGGTCCCAGATCTACCCTCACTAGCTAATGGTACTCTCTGGTCCTTGCTGGCCCTACAGAGATGATATTTCATGCTGACTTGCTTAGTGTTCCTCTGTGAGCAGAAACCACCTGATACGCAAGCTCTTGGAGCAACAACCTCTGGAGAGCTGAATTCTTCTTCCTCAGGCCTTCTCTGTATATTTTCCTAAGTTGGGTATAATTCAGATTTAATCCTTGCCAAGGGTCCTTAAACCTCCAATTTAAGGATCAGTTGGCCTCAGTAAGAATGACCTCCCTCTTCTCCCAAACTTGTCAGCTAGCTTCACTGACTTTGATACATTTCATATTACTTGAGATAGATAAGAGATTTGGGGCAATCCTTTCAGGTAAGCACTCCACACCACCTTTTTTTTTTTTTTTTTGTTTTGGTTTTTTTTTTTTTTTTTTTTTTTTTTTTGATGTGGCCATCAATGACACATTCTTCGAGAAAGTCTCTTAGCAGAAACCCCAATGTGATTGGGACAAAAAGCTCCTTGGTTTTGTATTTTATTTGAACAAGCAATATAACACACATCCTACTTCTGGGACTTAAGAAAGAGCAAGTGAAGACATAGGTGTACCATGATGTTTTCCCCACTTTCAGGCTCTTTCTCTCATGGTCAGTTAGATCTGGGAGGAGTGGTCATTCCATTTCTGCTTCTTAACTGATGTTTTTAATCAACCACATTAATTCCCTTCTGTAGGGCTGAACTAGACTTCCCAAAGGACTAGAACTCAACCTGCAAAACCATTAGAAATCCCATTTGTCTTTCTCTCTTACTCTCGTATTGGTCCCCCATCTTTATTACTCTGCAAATATACTTCATTTTAATTTTATTTTGCTTTCCTTCTGCAAATGTAATTTTAAGTCTTCTTCATACACATTGTCTAACAAAGCACCTTCTTCCCAAAGTTGACAAACTCAACTTCCAAGTTGATGTTAATGAAAGTCAAATAATCAATCCAGGCTGAGTAGAATTTCAGAACCACAGCTTCAGATTGCAAGAACAAAAGGAATAGAATTGTCTTTGGTTTTGCTTAAGTCTTCATTCTTTCATTTCTGTGTCAGGTGAAACTGTATTACAAAGATAATATGACTTTAAAATAATTCATGGGTGAGGATAATAGGTTGAAACAAAGAGGAAGAGGGTGTCTGGGTGACTCAGTCCATTATATAGTCAACTCTTGGTTTTGGCTCAGGTCATAATCTCATGGGTCATGAGATGGAACCCCGTGTGGAGCTTTGTGCTCCGTGGGAGTCTGCTTGAGATTCTCTCCCTCTGTCCATCCACTGACTCACACACTCTCTCTCTCCCACCTCTCTCTCTCTCAAATAAATAAATAAATCTTTTAAAAAATTGAAGAGGGAGAGAGAGACAGAGGAAAATTGAGGGAGATTAAAAAGGAGGCTATGTAGTATGAGTAAAAGAGAGAACACAGAGTTGTTTATTAAGAAGTGAATATCCTAATACCCAAAGGCGTGGGAGAGAAAAAAATTCGAATAAATCAGGAATATGAGATAGTCAGTTGGACAGTCAAGAGGGCAGATAAATATAGGAGCCTAGAATGTATACAACAGATTTGGATGCGCTATTTTTTTTAAGTTATATTTTAATTTCAAATTTTTATAATTTCTCTTCTCCCAGTTCTCCACATATATTTGTAGTTCCAACTATATTAATAGTACTTAAAGTTCCTTAACACAGTCGTTTTCATTCCTTCCTTTACCTTTCTAGTTGTTGTTCCTTCTGTTTCTAACACCCTCCCCATCTGTCTTAAATATTAGCTCCAATATATCTTTCAGGAATTAGCTAAACATCACTTCTTTTAACAGCATTCAAGTAACAGAAAACACTACTTTACTGGCTTAAATAATGACAGAAATTTATCAGCTCACAAAGCTAGAAATCCAAAGGAAGGAGATATTTCTAAATGAGTTTACTCCAGTAGTTCCAGCTCAATCAATTTCTTCTTGTTTCTCTTGGCTCTAAATAGCTCTGTGAGTTGCTCTAATTCTCAGTCTTTATAGACACAAAATGGCTATAGCATTTCCTGGATCCCACTGAAGGTAGAGACTGGCATTCAATATCTGAGATAAAATTATTACTCAAGTAAGCAAGGAAGAACTGTCTTTTTAGGCAGATGCTTCCTGAGGAAAGTTGATTCTATATAGTGTTTTAGGAAACGTTGAATTCAGAGATTGGTGGACTTTCAGAGGTGAGATTATTTGTTGGCCATTAGTTAAGACTTGACTTTGGGAATATGGCTCCTGGAGTTTGGTTCTTCCTGACTTTCCAATGTTCTGAAAGTGGGGGTTTGTCTTTGATTAGTTTTCAGAAGTATTGTGAGTGAGAAGTATTGTCTTTGATTAAGTTAATAAATTATAATTAATGATGGGACATTCCTGTGACAATAGCTGAAGAATATTCAGTCTTTTCTAAGAGTTTGGGAACTGAAAAATTTGTATTTCATATCTACAAACTTCAATGTCCAAAGAGAGAGAATAGAGTCACTTCTGGAAACTCTCTAAGAAGATCATAGAATCTCCTTTCCTAGAAATCCCTATGCTAGCCTAACTTTACATCTTATTGGTCAAAATCGGATTGCATGCTTATTCTTGAATAAATCCTTGTAGATTTGAAAAGTTTTATGCTAATTAGCCAAGAAATTACTTTTTCAGGAGGAGAAATCAGTAAGGGAAAGGAAGTGTGTATCACTTGATTGGCTTGAACAAGTTATGTCCTTCCCCTGCAGCAGGAGTGAATCCAAGAAACAACATAGAGAAGGTGAGCTGGATGTTGAGAGATGATAATATTGTTCAGTATATCCCTCTGGGAACCATCCTTGAATCATCTTTTGTCATTCTTACAGGACACTTCTACAGTCAACTCTAAAGATGTGGAACACCTAAACAAGGGAGGTTTGCCACACTAAGTTCGGAGCCCTGGTTAGGAAAGTATACATCCTTGAAATGTGCATAAGAATCTCTGGTTTGACCTCCTCCCCCTAATTTTTAAATTCCAAATCCCCCTGAATTATTTGAACACAAAAAATGGCCCCACTTCTCCAGTTAAAAGCTGCGATTCCCATTTTCATGAACTTATTACAGAAACAAGTGCTTCCATCATGAATTTCTTTCAGACATGGCTATTAGACTAATAACTGGTGGTAAGAGCCAAAGAGGAACATCCCAGTCAAAGTGAGTAAAAAGAATATACCATCAACGAATGGCAAAGGACCTTGAAAATACAGTTAGCAGAGTCTGGGAGAGTACATTCTGAGATCACAGACTGAAGGTAATGGGTAAAATATAAATTACAAATATATAAAATATAAAAATAAATATTTAAAATATATAAATTGTGTTCCTTCCCAAATTCATGTGTTTAAACCTTAATACACAATATGCCTGTATTTGGATACAGGGCCTTATAAGAAGGAAATTAAGGTTAAATGAGGCCATACAGTGGAACCCTGATTTGATAGGAAAAGTGTTCTTATAAGAGGAGACACCTGAAAGCTCACTCAAACTTTCTTTCCCTGTATATGTAGAAGAAGGGATCACACAGAGAGAGGGTAGCCACCTATAAGCCCAGGGGCCTCATGATGAAATTTACCTTCCTGGCACCTTGATCTTGGACTGTTAGCCCCTGTAACTATTGCGCAGTAAATTTCTGTTGCTTAAGTTACCCAGTCTGTTGTATTAAGTTAGACAGTTCGAGCACACTAATATACCCATGAGCTAGGTTATAGGAATCGCTATGATACCTGTATGAAATACAAAGGAAGAAAGAGCTCTGCAGCAGATCCAGATTTAGTACAAGCATCTCTGGCTGAAGCCATCTGACGTATCAGAGTCTCCTGTTTGGGAAGGATCAGTGGTTGGGGTAAGACGTCGTGTAGGGGTGGTGGAACCTCTCTAGGCCAGAAGGTAGGAGTGGACTGCACCTGTAGGTCCTACCCAAATTTGTAACTTGGTAAATCCAATAGAATATACCCCATCCCTGGGAATTCTGGCTTCATAGTTAATAAGTGTTTCTTGTTCAGATACTCTCTCCATGCCTGGACCCAGTAACACAGAAGCTGATTTTCAAGGAGTATATAATTCTCCATTTTAGTTGGTATGACCTTTCTCAGAACACTGGGGATCTGGATTATGATTCTCTAATTGGTCATTGCATAAGCCCTACACAGCATATACCTCCCAGAACCTTCTCCAGGATGAAGTAAATACTCCCTGTTTGCTGGGAGTCCTGCCAAAGGACAACTGTCACTGGCAGTCCTCGCTGTGGATTGCTTCAGATGAAGAAAATGACCTCTCTAAGCTCATGCCTCCATCCGAAGGCATTCTTTATAACGGATAAACATGAGAGAGGGAAATGCCTAGATCCCTTGCCATTAACACAAGAATCCCACTTCCCACTTCTGATGTCCCTGTGAGGATTCATGGAGGCCTTTATTGGAAAGATTTCACAGTTGAACATCTGCCTAGTTCTACTTCCTTTCTCCCTTCCGCAGCGTTGATTCCCAAAGCACTCCGTAATAAACATCCTACATACTAATCTCTACCTCAGACTTTACTTCCCAGGGATTCCATCCTATATACAGGTATTGAATCAATAAAAATGGTTTTGTGAGCTGCATTTGCTACCATGTCATCGAAGGTTCAAACCATATCCAATTTTATCTCTGTAAAATCAAAGAAAAATGTAAGTTTTGTATGTAATTGCATTCCCGTGGTAGAATAACTACTATTTAAGCGCTTATTATCTGCAAAATTGACTTTTAAAATAGTCTGACAGTTTTAAACATCAAACAATATTACAATTATTATTGCATGGAATGTTTTCTCCTTTACTTTTAGTACCTGTGGGAGCCAATTCATTAATAAATATATTTTGATTTCCATAAAGGTTGAACTAATAATAATTTGAATACCTGGAACTGAGGTCCTAAAAAGGACCGTTTTCCTTGAAAGTTAGGAAAATAAAGAGCAAATATTAATCCAGGATTTTTTTTTAATATTTTATTTATTCATTTGACAGAGAGAGAGAGATCACAAGTAGGCAGAGAGGCAGGCAGAGAGAGGAGGAAGCAGGCTCCCCGCTGAGCAGAGAGCCCGATGCGGGGCTCGATCCCAGGACCCTGAGATCATGACCCGAGCCGAAGGCAGAGGCTTAACCCAGTGAGCCACCCAGGCACCCCATTCCAGGAATTTTTTCTTTCATGCAGTTCTCCTCACTTTTCTTCGTATCTGGTAGTAAAAACACAAAACTCATAGATTTACTGATATCACTATTGGAAGCATTTTGATGGGTCTTTGTAAATATGTGTCTTTTTAGAGACCTAGACTCAAACATTTAAGCACAATAAATAAATAAATAATATTTCTTGCATATAACTAATACAGATTCAACACACTAACCCCACAAGTATGAAAGCTTGTGCAGGCACTGATTTTGTTAGTGAAGTTAACTTTTATGCTTACCTCTCCAATGCATTTGCATGCCAAATTCAGAAGCAATATTTGCATATTGCACTGAAGATTAACCAGCCTGCCACAGCTCTGAAAAGCAGAAGAGAGAACAAATCATTAGTATCATTAGCTTAATATATTGTTTATGACAATTCCAAAGAAGGGGATATTTTAAAAAAAACTGGAAACCGCAGAACAGAAATTAGAAAGAAGTGTTTGTTTTTGAACAGAAGAAAATTTGTTTAATAGTTTACTAGTTCAAGTAGCTCAGGAAAACAACCAAGGTAATTCAAATAGTAAGTAGACGTTATTTGGGGAGAACCAGAACATTAAAAGGAATGAGTCTTGATGGTCACATTACTCCTGCTCCTTCTAAATGGTGCTGCAGCCTTGTATGTTTTATATACTTGTTGGAAAAGACTTTTAAACATTAATTTGTGCTGTAGTAAAATTATATTATGTAAAGTGCTTTAAATGCTGAAGTTTAGTGTGATTAAGCTATGCCCAAACTATTGTGATGTTACAGAAAACTAGGGAAGTTATCTTCAGTAAAAGAAACCAAGAGCTTGAATGCTCTGCCCACAGATTATGATTTGACTATGTGTATGTAAGTTTATGAAAAGAATTTTAATGAAAATAAATCTAATAAATTTATTTAAGAATTTTCTGCAGTATTCAGAGCAAGTTTACTTCCATGTCATTGTCACAGAATTTATAATAAGTCACGTGGAATATCAGTTACCCTCTCAAAGACACAGACGTATCTGTCATGTCTCTATTGACTCAGTGCCTCACGGATTTCAGACTTTTGGGAGGAAAATACCAAGTTCGCCATCCAGGTGTACAAATCACTGATACTTTGTAGTCAACCTGTGCTTCTCCGCTTTTCTCACATCTCCAATCACATCCAATCTTCAAAGCCTTTTGAAAAATCCCCTTTGCAGGAAGCATTCTAACTTTTCCTCAATAAAAATTTCTTCTTGAAATTTTTATTACATTAATGTCTGTACTGCACATGTGAGTTTTAAATGTTAACCTATTTTATCACTATCTCATTCTCCCATTTGTGTCTAATTTGTCTCCTTGAAAGCAATATAAGTAATTTTAAGACAAATGTTGTGCTTTCTATCTTTGTATCCCTTGATACGCACTGGAAACAGTAAAAGTCCAAAATTATTTGCTGATATATTGCAGAAATACTCTTCTCTCATTTATGTAAAGTTTGAGACATCCTGAAACTAAATAATGAGGTGATAAACTTGACACATAAGAATTAATTTGTTATCTCTTTTTAATGGAGCTCAATATTATAAAAAATGTCAAGGGTAACTTCCTACATTTCTCAGGCTCTTTTAATTTTTCTTCATTCTATTTTCCTTCTTTTCTTTAGATTGCACAATCTCTATCAATCTTTCTCTAGGTTTACTGAGTCTTCTACCAGTCCAAATATACTGTTCAGTTTCACTTTACATTTCCCATTATTGTGATTTTAATTCTATTGTGCTTTTCAAATCACCCATTAGACCATCTCCATCCATTCCACCTCCAGCAAACATCAGTTTGTTCTCTACTATTAAGATTCTCTTATGGGGGTGCTTGGGTGGCTCAGTCGGTTAAGCATCTGATTTCGGCTCAGGTCATGATCCCGGGGTCCTAGAATGGAGCCCCGCCTCGGGCTCCCTGCTCAGCGGGGAGCCTGCTTCTCTGTCTCCCACTCCCCCTGTTTGTGCTATCTCTGTATGTGTGTGTGTGTCAAGTAAAAAAATGATATTAAAAAAAAAAGAGTCTCTTATGGTTTACCTCCCTCCCTTTTTAATTTTTCTTCCTTTTATGTTCATTTGTTTTATTTCTTAAATTCCACATGAGTGAAATCATATGGTATTTGTCTTTCTTTGACTGATTTGTTTTCCATAGCATACCATACTCTTGCTCTATCCACATCATTCCTTTATTTCTTTCAGCACGATATCCATTAGTTCTCTGAACATATTTATAATGGCTTGTAACGGCTATTTGGAAATCTTTTTTTGTTAAATCTGACATTTAGTCCTCTCATAAACAGTTTTTGTTGCTAGCTTTTTTTCCTGTATGTGGGTCACAATTTCCTGTCTCTCTGCCTCATAATTTTTTTGCCAAAAACTGGACAATTTAGATAATACATTGTAGCAATTCTACATCCTGTTTGCCTCCCGCCCCTCCAGGGAGCTTGTGTTTGTTGTTTACCTGTATTTGTTTTGTTATTTAGTTAAGCTTTCAGTAAAATTTATTTCTTGCACAACCTACAGCCTTCATGTCACTTTTCAGAGAGTGGATCTTTAGGCACACTTGAGATGACAGTATTAGTAGGGTTGTCTTTCACTCTCTTTTCATAATTTCTCTGTTAAGTTGTCTGCTTCATTTCATATTACACCTACAAGTTAGACCCCATTAATTAATGGCTGGCTATTATTTTCAGCAATGCCCTGTACACATATTTATCAACAATCTGCTTCAGTTTACTTCAGGAAGGGGTAGTTTTTGAGGCCAGTCTGAGATTTGTTCTGACCCTAACAGGCCTCTTCTAAGCTATCTCATTTCCTCTTTCCCTGTTTAACTACCTGACCTAAGGTTTTATTTATTTACAATTAAGAGAAGTTGTTTTCGTAGAGCACCATTAGCTTTGTACTTCCACATACTCTAAAATAACAAAGTCAGTTCCTTGGGGAAAACTTCAGACATATGTGTTCTTTTGGATTATTTCACAGTGAGCAAAATCTCTGAGTCACTACTCTGGACGCTGAATGAGGCAGTAGCTTGTCTCTTCTACAGTGGAGCCTCTGTCCTATGAATAAATTGGAATGAAGGCTATCAAGGCCTCAGAATTCTTCCCTTGCATAGGATGGAGTGTAGCCTCCATCCTATGGAGGGGGGCGGGGTGTTATGTGTGAAGGAAGGGAGTCCCTGTGGCCTTTTGACCACACTAACCAGGAATTTACGTTCTTCAACTTGGAGGAAATAAGAATTGCTGTGACTTGCCCCTCCCTAACTCCTGATTGGGAGCTGAGAGGAGAGGGAGCCCCATTTCTCAACTACACCCTCCCAGAGTTGAACTTCCATCAAGCTGCGCTGAGACTAGAAGAAGAGGGAATGAGTTTTGACTTGAAGCCACAAAATTTTTGCCATTTTTATTGAGGTCGAGTAGATTTTCTTGAATAAATGTTTCTTAATTTGCTCTATGCACACAGGGAAATTTCCAGAGAAGATAATTTTTTGTTTTTGTTCTTATAATTTTCACCAGCTTTCCATAGAGCTCCTGTCACCATTGTGGAAGTGGAACCTAAGGCAGTATTTTCATTTCTATATTAAAAATGTAGAAACTGTGTATTTTATAACTTCCTAAGTACACTTACCTGTGAGTGGCATAATTGAAATATGAATCTAAGCCTTCTACAGTGCATCACTGCATCATGTTGACTACTGAGACAAGGCGTGTGTGTGTGTGTGTATGTATGTGTGTGTGTGTGACCTTAATAAATGAAGAATAACATTGCTCCCTTTACTTAACATTCATTTACCCTGCAAGTCATGAGTTAGTATCATCTGTGTGCCAGCCCACGTCCTGGAAATAATAACTATTAAGATGAGCAATATCTCCATGTGCCTTATGCTGCGGTAAGATTGTTAGAGGAATATCTATTTATCTTTTGCTAAGCTAGATTTTGTTGTGAGTATATTTCGTGACTATGCAAGAACCCTACTTCAATGTCCAGTGGATAGCTCAAATTTACCATGTCCCCAATTCTATTATCAAACATTGCTTTCCCCAATCTGTTTCTACACTAGTTTCTTCATGTTAATAAATATAATCACTCACTTCCTGGATTCTCAAGCCATGGAAAAGGGGTCATTTTGGTTCACCCCTTTCCAGAGCCCCTAACAATTTCAATTCTTTAGAAGCTACATAGAGTTTTTAACTGCAAAATACATTCAATTATTGCCCAATTCAATGCACAAAAAAAGTGCATTCAATTCCCTTCTTCACCAGCAGTTCCCCTGTCAAGTATCTCTTCTTACACCACGATGGCTTCCTAACTGGTTCCATTCCTTTCACTTTTTGGAACATACAATCCATTTTCCACATAACAGCAACTGAGATCCTTTAAAAAAAAAAAAATACCAAATTGGGTGTTATAACTCTCTTCCAATGGTATTCTATTGTATATGTAGAAAATTCAAGGTCCCTTTCTTGATGTATAAGGCCCTTTACTATTTAGTCTTTACCTACCTTTTCAGTTTTGCTTTTTACCAAGTTCTGCTTGTTTGCATGTCGATCCTCTTTTTATTTTTCAAGTACTTCAAATTTATAATCCCATGGGGCTATATCACACATTAATTTCCTGGAAAAGTCTTGACTAGTATCTTTCTGGCTGACTCTTCCTTGATCTCCAGATCTTATTCCAATTCTTACAGAGGTTTTATGAGACCAGTATACCCCCAATACTATTTATACTTAAAAAAATTACTTCTTCATATATTCTTGATATTCTCTTTCAATACACTTAAATCTATCTTAAATAATCCTATTTACTGGTGAAATTTTATATCGTTGCCTCATCTTCCTAGTTAGTAATAAGGCATTTAAAAATACAAATTTTAAAATAAGTAAATGAGTGACTGAATAAATGTGTAAATGAAATAATGTTCTACAAACTTCATGTTGAGAAATGTCTTTAAAAAGTCATATTAACTAAGATTATGCTACCTTATAATATATAATTATTTGAACATAATAGAAGTTTGTTTTTTGTTCACATTAATTGCCAACCAAATATTCCTGACCGGTTCTAATCCAAGTGACCTAAAGAGATCTTCAGAGATCTAGAATCCCTCCATCTTAAGAACACATGACTTCCAAGATTATCAAGTTTTTCTATATCAAGTCAGTGGAAGAAGAAGGAACATGCGGAGACCCTGGACCTTTACCTTTACCTTGATCCAGTGCTGACAAGCTTCACTGTGAGAATTACTCATACCTTAACAATTAGACACAAAGGAGGATGAAGCTTCTTCCAGCTACAACTTTGTACTATGGGATACTCGTGATTGTCTTAAATCCTGGAAATCTCTCTGCCATTATTTTTTATGACTATATGTTTTTTTTTAATGACTATATGGTTTCTAGTTATATCTTTGTATTTTCTCTATCAAGCTTATAAATGAAGTTGATATGTAGAATCCCAAATTTACTATATTATCTTGCTTGAGGAGCATACACAGAGACACTTACAGATAACATCTGGCAAACTTAATGCTTCCATAGGAAAGGCCTCAAAAGCATGATTTATTGCATTAACATCATCATTTTCTTTATACTATTTTTCTTCATTTTATTTCTCATTTCTCTTGGTTTCTTTAAATGATGAAATAAAGTTCCATTCAGAATACATACAGGAGAAATAAAAATATATTAAAATATCTATAGTAACATATGGAACTGCATGTTTAAGGATAAATACATTTGAAAGGTAAATTTATAAAAGAAAATTTTCAGAAAAGAGAAGAATTTTGGTTCTTGATCACTTCTGATCTCTTTTGCAGGTTCTGTGTTATTGTCACTGGTGAGTACCATGGTCCTTAGGCACCAGGACACTCCAGTGTGACATATCCTTATACCAGTCTTTCAGTTCTTTTCTCTACTCAAGAATGTGTTCAATGTTCACTTTTTATTCTATGGTTAATTTACAGGAGTAATGATGTTTCACTTCCCTCTAACACCACCCAAAAATGTGTTAAGTGCTTATTAGTTTTCAGTATGGCATGCTGGATCAATAAACAGGTAAATTAACTTTTTTCCCCCTCAATTTTATCCTCTCTAAGGGGGAATAATAATAGCTTCGATCTTATAGTTATTTAAATGATAAATTCATAGTCTGTGTGAAACAACAGAGTGCTTAGTACTTCGCATAGTCCACTATTTAAAATGACACACAATGTTTGCTGGGCTTATTTATTTATGGTACTATCATATTGTACTTCTGTGGGAAGTGCTAGAGCCCTTTTACTGAGTAATCCAACTTCAATTTCATAACCATCTATAGGAGGGGAAACTGTAGCAACTTGGTTTTATATTAATTAATTTTCTCCTGCATCCTAACTTACATGAACAATACTAATAATGGTGATGAAGAATTTTATTTTGTTTTGATTTCAGGTAGAAAAATTGCAAAAATGACATTACCCCATAATGAATGGAAGCTGCTAGGACTTTGAGTCCCTTACAGTTATGAACTGGTTAAAGGGCAAATTTTTTTCTCCTCCAAATCTAAACTTCATCTTTCCCTCATAAAGCTCATCACTCTGTCCACCCAGAGCTAGTTAAAATGCAGTTTGAGGGCAACATACTAAAACTGCTCTCATTTCTAACACCAAGTATAAATTTGGGGGTTTCCCGAAACTACCCAGTTTCAGTGATTCACTAGAAGGACTTAGAGAATTCATTCAAAGGCATTATAGCCATGGGTATGGTTTATTACAGGGAAAATATACAAATAAGAATTAGTCACAGGGAGAGGCAGAATCTGGAAGTAGTCTAAGTCCGAAGCTTGTGTTGTCCCCAGGAAGCATTACCATCCCAGACTGATAAGTGACAATGTACACAGAGTATTGCCAACCAGGAAAGTTCACCTGAGTCTCAATGTTCAGAGTTTTTATTGGAGATTGATCACATACACATGATGGATTAATGGATTACCCACGTGGTTGAACTTCGTCTCCAGGCTCACTGATTAGTGCGTGAACCAGAGTTCCAACCCCAAATCACAGTTGGTCTTGCTGGCCTGGCCAGCCCTCATTCTATGACCATTGAGTGTGGTCAGTCTCCAACCAAAACAAAAGTACTTCCCTCTTATGTAACATAGATTACCTCTTAGAAAGGACAAAAGGTCAACCTCTCCTTGGACAAGGCCAAATTCTTTACTATGCAGTGTCACCTTCAAAAGACTGCTGATAGTCTGTGTATATGTCAACTTTTGCCCCTGAAACATCTGATTCTATGTTTTACATCCAACTTCCCGGGAGAGAAACCTGACTGTTCGTTTTGTCACTATCATGTAGGTCATGTAGGGATTTCACCTAAACCACTTCTCCAAAGATTTCTAGTTTACAATAAAAACCAACCACTATGATTTTATTAAGATAATCATTGCATGCATACATAATATGTATTTACCTATATGCCTAAAGTTAATTATTTTATGTACTACTTAGAAAACATTAATATGTAAAGCAGGCAAAAGAAGAAATAGTCATTTAGAGTTTGTCCATTGATTTTACTCTATTATTTTATCTTAACTTTTTGGTCCAAATCATGGTTTATCCATATTTAACTCAGTGAATGGAAAAATGCCGCTTTCATCAGTAATCCACTTTCATGTCTAACTTCTCTTTGAACCAAAAAGACTTTTCTTGTGCTTGATCCAAATTACTCTTGCTCAAATTTAAATGAATTTTCTTTGTTCTGTTTTTAGCAGTCAGATCAAGCACTACATGGGAGAATGAAGGTAACACAAAGCATTACTACTAACCATTTCTCAAATACATCCAAGTCACTTTAAATTCTAATTCTGTCTTCCCATATTTTAGCCATTCCTCCCACATGGGGTTATAGCAAATCTAATAAGAGATACAGAGTTCACAAAACTCTCAAAACTATTCAAAAATATGCTTTTTAACAAAACTACATGCAAATGGGTTGCTTGGACTGTATTTTCTTAAGTTGTTCAATGTATACAATAGAAAAAATTGTCTCCATACTATACAACAGGACATGGAAACAACTATAGGGTTGTATTTTTTGCATCCTCAGTTTCTAAATTTTAGAAATGTTATGATTATGTTGCTAAGCAATGTGCAAATCAATGGCTCCTTGGGATCTTGTATCCTTTGGAAGAAGCTATATTTAAGTTTGTTTATAATGTATTTTCCTAAATGTAAAATATCTTCAGCATTGTTAGAACACCTGGCTTTAGGGTCATCTAATTAAATTCTTTATAAACACATCTAGGAAAGTTTATTTTCTAACTATATTATATGAAATATAATGTGTGTTTGTGTGTATGTATATCATACTATTTTTATGTGTATTTATACTAGATGTGGAATTTCTGAATTTCTATATGTGAACTTTCAAGTGATTTACAGGAAGAACTGCTGATACTTGATACCTAACTGAGAAGTTCTAACCATTGAACTGAGCCAGTGACCCTTTCCACCAAGTCTTTGCTAAAGTCTTTTCTTCTACACAGTCAGGGCAAAAACCTGTCAACATTTCCTAAAGTTTCAGTGGAGCTTAGAATAACTCTGGTTAAGTCCTGGAAGTTCTGAAGCCCCAGAAGTGAATCTTCTAGGAATTCTAAGTGAGGCGCATTAATATATTTGACCTGCTCATTCTTCATGCGCTCTTGAATTTAATGAAATACTTGTTGAATGCTAAGTGCATTTTAGACAGAGGTCATATAAAGGCAATTCCTATATAACATATTTCTTCAAAATACTTACATTAGGTTTGTATACGCTAATAAGGGCAAAAGACATTGTGATTGCTTTGACCAAAAAAATATGATTAAAGTATTAGTGTATGAAAAAGCAAACGAGATAAGAAAATGAAGGGGAAAAAGCCTACTGAACATTAGGCACTAAGACATAAAATGATCTTGTACATTTGGGTAAACACAAGGACTACACTGTGGCTGTAGAATAGTTTGAGAGAGCAGAGCAAGTAGAAGAAAGGCCTTTTATATCACGCCACTCCCAGCAGCAATGAGAGAAAGTGATCAACTTTGAGTTTGTTGTTAAAAACACCAGTATTGAATTTAGGATAAGTACATTAATAGCAGTGGAAGTGATAAATTGGAATTGGAGACAGAGGTGGTTAAAAGTAACCCTGTAAGCAGGAAAGCCAAATTAGAGTGCAATTTGGAGATGTTGGGGGTTATTAAGTGATCCCATTAAGAGATTAGAGAAAACTGGACTAAGTAGCTCTGTGTTTGGAAAGGAAGGCATATTAAGTCTGTAAATAAGAGAATATGATATTCAAAAATTATTACTAAGCCATAGCAATCACTAATACTGTTCACTGAACATGTCTGGGTCTCCATTATGTGATCACATGGAACAATGTTATGTCCTGGACCCTTGTTTTGGATGGTAAGCCAAAGGTATTTTGCTTTTGCATTGAAGCATTTATTTAATTGTCAACACAAATCACTTTAGTCCTTCCTTCCCTGTAGCCACTGAACAGCAATGCACAATTGCACTTTGCTCCAACAACCTGTGCTCCTGAGAAACTAAGATAACTGGAGCTCCTTGTAGACCTGCAGTGTATCTGTAGCATGAGTGAGAAATAAACTTCTGTTTTTCTAAGTTCTAAGCCATGATGAATTTGAGTTATTACCACAGCATAATATAGCCTGCTCTGACTGATTCAAAAGACATTGGTGCAAAAATCACCCAAATGAACCAATAAACCAAAATGGAGAGCTCACAGGCAGACATGCATACAGATCTACTATGAATAGTGTACCCCACAAATCAATGAGAAAATGAAAGATTGTTTGGTGTAGAAAAATTGTCTCACTAACTAGATGAATATAAAACTGGACCCCTACCTAAGACCACACAAATATGGAAAATCTAGATGGCCTAAAGATTTAAATCTAGAATAAGTGTTCAGTAGAAGAAATGTTGGAAAATTACTACGATCAAAACCAAAAAATAACTTCTAAGCAAAATGTTCAAAACACAATCCAGTAAGGAAGAACTATAGAAATAAATCTGAAAATCAACAAGAAAAAAACTTGCAATCCAAAAACAAAAATAAACAAAGGCACATCAAAACCTTTCCAGCAGAGAAAACCAAACAAAATGACAATTAGAAGATGTGATGCTCAAAATAATACTTATTAGGGAAATGCAAATTAAAGCAATAAAGACATATCACTTTATTCCTTTTAGAAAGCTGTCTAATGCCAAGTGTTGGGTGCATGTAAGTCCTCATTCTCTGCTGTGGAAAGTTATACTGGTGAGACCTTGATGGAAAACAGTCTTGAATTACCTAACTAAATATAAAATATTTATAACCTGCTCCTGATCACACATCCTGGCAAGATTTTCACAAAGATAGTTTAGAGGACATGTAAATAGATGCTCAGTGAAGGATGTTTATGGAGATGGGGAGAATAAATGGGTAGAATGTGGTGGCAGTGCTTCATGAACTACCAGGAGGCAGTTAGAAGCAACACATTGAAGGTAAATCTAGGAATATAAACAATTTTAGAAATGTACTGATTCCTTTTTTTAAATTTTTTTTTAAGATTTTATTTATTTTATTTGACAGGCAGAGATTACAAGTGGGCAGAGAGGCAGGCAGAGAGAGGTGGGCGGGGGGGTGGGGAGCAGGCTCCCTGTTGAGCAGAGAGCCTGATGAGGGGCTCGATTCCAGGACCCTGGGATCATGACCTGAGCCGAAGGCAGAGGCTTTAACCCACTGAGCCACCCAGGTGCCCCCTGATTACTTTTTTAAAAAAACTAAATTATGTCACATAATCCTGTTTGAGCATCTTCAGTGTCTAAAGACAAAATGACCATTTGAAAAGAAATTTTCAAGATAATAAACACAATTAAGCACCTTAATATTGTTGCCGATGTTGAGTGGGGTTGTAGAATAAAGGATAGAAGGATCAGAAAGAACAAACAAGCACATAGAAAAAATGAACAACAAATAGAAAAGAAAAGGTTCTACATTTCAAATGCTGAGTATCTTGCAAATTGAGAACGAGGTATTACATAGGATAAGAAATGCTTATCATTTGCGTTAACATTTGGAGACTAATTATAATCATCCCTATAAATTGTCTAAGATAGAGAAATAAAAATACATTGTGATAACATATGACCATTGCAATTGTTAGGGGTAAACCAGTTTGATTCCGGTGTTATCAGAGTAATTTGCAAAAGCATGGATTCCAACGTGCTTCTGTGAGTCAGTACGTACTGTCACGAGACATCTCAAACTTATCTCTGCATTGTGAAGTAGGCTCTTGTTATTTTTTTCTTTTTTTTTTTTTTAAGATTTATTTATTTGAAAGACAGATCACAGGTAGGCAGAGAGGCAGGCAGAGAGAGAGGAAGGGAAGCAGGTTCCCTGCTGAGCAGAGAGCCTGACACAGGGCTCCATCCCAGGATGCTGGGATCATGACCTGAGCTGAAGGCAGAGGCTTTAACCCACTGAGTCACCTAGGCGCCCCTTGTTATTTTTTCGTATTTAAAGTTAATACTTTGATGTGCCCACTCTCAGATTTAATTCCTTCTTTTTCCCACTATTATCTGCCTGTTCTGGACATTTCTGATATTTTGGGTCATCTGTTCTAATAGAAGATCCTTATTCTTGGTGTTAAGAATGACAGGTATATGCAATCGAAATGTGAAAAATAATGTGAAATGTGAAAAATAATTGTGACTTTGAAAGCTTACTACATGGTTGTAAAGTGCACAGAGAGATATTAATACCTATAGCATTTACTAACAATTCCGTAAACAAAGGCGGGAAGAAATGATGTAGAACCTCCAGGATACACCTATGCAGCCTGTCTGGATAAAAGAGATTTTTGTGTGTTTGTGTGTGTGTGTGTGTCTGTGTGTGTCTGTGTGTCTGTGTGTCTCTTAATGATCCATTACTCCAGGAAATAGAGTATTAAATTAAGTCTGACATGTTGTACCAACTGCATTTAGAAAAATGTGAATTGAATGGACATCAAGAAACCAGAGAGGGTCTAGTGGGATTGATTCATGTTTCATGTGGTCAACACCTCTGAGACCAGTAGACTTGAGAAAAAATTGCCAATTCTGAGGAAAAAGTATGACCTTTTCTTGTGTAGGAGGTCTAGAAAAAAAAAATGAATGAATGTAAGTGGCAGTGATTCAGAATTGCCATTCGGGCAACTGTTCACGGAGTGATTGTATTTCACAGGATATTGCTGGACAATTTTGTGTCATAGAAGAAAAAGTAAGTTGGGGCGCCTGGGTGGCTCAGTGGGTTAAGCCGCTGCCTTCGGCTCAGGTCATGATCTCAGGGTCCTGGGATCGAGCCCCGCATCGGGCTCTCTGCTCAGCGGGGAGCCTGCTTCCTCCTCTCTCTCTGCCTGCCTCTCTGCCTGCTTGTGATCTCTCTCTGTCAAATAAATAAATAAAAATCTTTTAAAAAAAGAAAAAAGAAAAAGTAAGCAACACTTTCAAGAGGCACCAACCAAAGTTTAACATTTAACAGAATATATTTTATATCAAAGTAAAAATACGGGATTCACCATGAGGAATAAGAGAATAGAGGTATTAGTAACAACACACAATGAAACCTTTAAATTTGGGAAACAGAAGAACACTTACTGGTGTCACAGAACATTTTTAATTGTTCTGAAGACAGAATAGATTCTATACTTAAAATACCACAAATAATGTAGAAATTTAACTTGAAATACAAACTCTCCAATTATCACTTCATGTCTTGAATTGCTTATTTCAATTTTTAATAGCACATTAATAATCTGCTTTTCTCTAACTTGTCACATACTCCTTTCCTATAAGCAATGCTAGTGAGAAAACTCACACTCATTCATATCTTCCTATAAAAGCACTTTCTTACTTGTGTCTTGTTCAACATTAATTGCAACATACAGACTTTAACGGGAATTAAGGAGCGCACCTGTTGTGATGATCTGGGTATTATATGGAAGTGATGAATCCCTAAATTCTACTACTGAAACCAATATTACACTCTATGTTAACTAATTGGAATTTAAATAAAAACTTGAAAAAAGAGAAAATAATAAGTAATCAATAAATGGCAGCTACTATGATTCAACAATAAAAATGAAAAATAAGAAGTAAATAAACATACAGACTTTAACTTAGTATCAGAATTCTGGAATGAAGATTATACTTACCTGATATGTCTCTGTTTGATATCAGTTCCTTTTTTTTTTTTAAGGTTTTATTTATTTATTTGACAAGATCACAAGTAGACAGAGAGGCAGGAAGAGAGAGAGGAGGAAGCAGGCTCCCTGCTGAGTAGAGAGCCCGATGTAGGGCTCGATCCCAGGACCCTGGGATCATGACCTGAGCTGAAGGCAGAGGTTTTAACCCACGGAGCCACCCAAGCGCCCCGATATCAGTTCCTTTTAATCTTCATTTCAATCAATACGTTTCTCATCCTATATCTATCTAATAGTCTCTAGTTATTTGTACATTATCATTAAACATCTTTTTCCATATTTCTCTCTTCCACCAAAAAAATGGATCTGTAACACCACTAATAGTAAATAATATATATTAATATTACATAAAATATATATATGTATACTATGTAAGATATATATTTGTCATTATATTTCATGATATATATATTTTCCCTTCAATTATTCTAATCAGAAGTGGAGGTACTTTGCCCACTGCTATTATTTTTTATTACAACAACTCTAACAACAGTGGAAAACTTTGGAAATAGAAGTAACTTTTGAGTTAATGGAATCCATTCTTGCATGTGTATTTCTTAAAGATACTTGCTAAACATACTTGTGAACATGACAATCTTAACGTAATGGTAAAAACATTACTCAACATCAAGATAAAACAAAGTCGGAAGTAGAACACTCAGCAATAACCAAAGGTGACATCATTATTTGGCAAATAGTTCTTACTTAGAAACATTTCCTTTCTTTCAAAAGAAAGCAGATGCTTCTGCTATAGAATTAAACAGATTTTTGAGTCTTTAATCTCACCTAATTTTTAGTACTAACATTCATATTCACTTTAAATGTCTTGTAAAATGTCTAGCACTTTTGAGTCTTGTTTCTTCCAGGAGCACAAATTAAAAAAAGAGTAAAATAGAATAAATTAATTCCTCAGAAACAGCACACATAAATCCAGTAAAAAGCTACACTGCAAAATTAATATATTAAAAAATAAAGCAGTGCAACTAAAAATAACTGAATATTAACTTCCTTCACATCAACAAGGAGATAGTGAAAAGGAAAATCTCAGATATGAAGTCTTAGAACACAAATGTTGGGATTTTTCCATATAAAAAATTGCCTAGAATTTAATGTAAGTCCTCAAAAACATTTTGATCAAGATATTAATTTTCAGGGGCACGTGGGTGGTTCAGTTGTTTAAGGGTCAGACTCTTGATTTCAGCTCAGGCCATGATGTCAGGGTTTTGAGATCAACCAGCACCTGGAGCTCTGCACTCAGCCCAGAGTCTGCTTGAGATTCTCTCTCCCTCTGCTTTCCCCTCCTGCCTTTTGTGTGTTCTCTCTCTCATTCAAATAAATAAATAAATAAATAAATAAATTTAAAATCTTAAAAAAAGAAATTAATTTTCAGAAAGTTCTATCCCTTGCTTCAAGACTGTTTTTAAAATATGTTTGTGACCTAATTCCAAGGAAAGTGACAAAATGCAAGTTAAAGAAGAAAAATCACCACAAAGCATGTTCTGTGTCCAAGAGTCATTTATTTATATAGATGCCAAGTTAACCATGCTGGTACATTTTGATAACATAGGAGGAAACACTTGATTATATTTCATCGTAAATGGATTGTCCTCTTTTACTTTTTTACCCCTTAAAATGTGGCCTTCCATTTCTGTGTACTTATATAAAGTTTTCATTTATATGAAATCTGCCATTTAGAGGTTAGTGGTTAAGAAAGTTTCTATAGTCAGACTTTTCTGGGTTTAGAAGCCTGCTCGGCAACTTGTCAGATTCACCTTTAGAAAGGCCCTGTTGTATCCTAGTTTCTTTATCTGTAAAAAGGGGCTAACAATAGTATCCACCATCTAGGAGTCTTTTAAAGATTAAATGATTGCATCTGGTTAGGATTCAATAAATGTAAACTATTATTAAAGTTGCTTCATCTAGATTAGGAAAGAGACATGGAGAGAGCTAATCATAATAGCAAGAAGAATAAAAATGAGTGGTATAAGAAATTTATTGGCAAATATGTTATGGTGTATCTAATTCTTTTTTTTTTTAAGATTTTATTTATTTATTTGACAGAGAGAGGGATCACAAGTAAGCAGAGAGTCAGGCAGAGAGAGAGAGAGGGAAGTAGGCTCCCTGCTGAGCAGAGAGCCCTAATGCTGGGCTCCATCCCAGGACCCTGAGATCATGACCTGAGCCAAAGCAGAGGCTTAACCCACTGAGCCACCCAGGCATCCTGGTGCATTTAATTCTTCCTGAAGCAGTCTTAGGGAAGAACCAATGGATCAGGGACACTTCAGTTGAGCACTGAAGATGAGTATGTTTCCAAAAATTAGATATGAAGCAAGGACTCCGGGAAGGAAATAAAAAAGCATGGAGTCTTGAAAATGCATGATACATTCAGAAAATATCATATAGTCTTATAAGCCAGGAAAATATATTTAAAAATAAACATCTTCACTCGATTAATTCATTTCTTTGAATGATTAAATCATTTTCTTTGAAATGGTGGTACTGAAACAAATGAGAAAATGATTGGAGATCATTGTGCTTCACTCCCTTTGCTCAATTTTCCTATTTTTCTTTGTTAAAATCCCACAGTTAAAGAGAAATTAACAACTTCTTTGAGTCAAACAGACAGTCAAAATTCTGGTCAAATCACAGACTTTTTGCTAAGTAAGGGTTCCTAAAACACCAGGTTTCTGGTGGACGTGCCGACTGAAACTGAACTTCAGCATTTATTAGGAAGTCTGACTGAAGCTTTCTCTTGGCAGAACTGGGCCTCGTCAAGCTGGCTAATGATTTCGATACTGTTTTTTGCAGGATTCTGGGCTGACTGTGACCTGCTTCCTGCTCTTTGAGGACCTTGCCAGTGAACATGCATTTGTCAGAGTGCGGATAGAGAACCCAAAGCAAAAAGCGTGTGAATTAAGGAAAGACATATGGTGCGTCCTTATAAAAAGTCCCACTGGGTAGATCTAAGTCCCTTTGGGGTGGGTAGGTCTTATGTACGCAGTCATTTATGTGATTTAATGTTAGGCATCTAGTGCACTCCCTACCCCCATAACTACCCTACCTACTCTCCTGTCTCTAGACTGGGGTCAACTCTTAACAAACATTCACAGTGCTGAGTTGGATTTGGGATCAGCATTTTCCATAAAACCTGCTGTCCTGGCAGAGGTCTCGGTGGCTTTCTGTAAGACAGGCTTAGGCTCTTCCTGCTTTGCTTGTGCACCCACCATCGCAGATTGAGTTCTCTACTCATAGCCACAGTTTTGTAATAAGGCTTAGATAGTAATATCACTATCTGCATATGAAATCTGATTCTAATTACCTCTGTTCTCAGCTCACACTCAATTACTCCCTGGCATTATTCACTATTACCGACTTTTCTTATCAGTTACAATTCAGCATAGGCTTCTATCTAGATTCATTCTGAACAAGCCTTGTGTTTTAGAATGCTTTGTGTTCCCTATACTTTATCCTTTCCCTATACTTCCCCCTATCATAGAGATTATCACTGTATAATTACTTACTATATTATTTATTTATTAATTATAGATTTTCTTTACTGGCTTGTGAATTCTGGGATGTGAAGGATCTTCATTTCTTTATCTTTATCACCCCAAACTCCAGGGGGAAAAAATGTCTGATGTGACATAGGTGTTCAATAAATGTTTCTTGACTAATGAATGAATTACCTGTTTTTTTTCCAAAATAATTTGTGTGCTACATAAAATGTTAATATTAATTATTTATTTGTTAAAAACTATTGTCATTTTTAAAAATATGAACACTTTTTATAAGTAGCCCAAGTCTTTAATATAGCTATAAATCCCTTTATGTAACTCTCTTATAAGAATGGAGTAGGTAGGGCCGAAAGATGGAGAATGAATTAGAAAATCTTGATAGGACTCTGTGGGCAAACTTTTCTACTTCCCAAATTTTCTAAAAACAAAAGTGCTCCAGATCTAAAGCGAAGGAGTTTCCAATATTATCATGCCAGCCAACAATGGCTGGTGCTTGTATCAGGGAGCAAAGTGAAGCTTCCAGCTACTCAGTGTCTCAGACAGATAGTATGGATTTTAAAACAAATGTTTAAATCCACTTAAGCCTTTTACACAGTGAAGGTTAAGTGACCATTAAAATGGGAAGGTTCCATATGTTACGTTAGTACACAGACCAAAAAATGCATCTACTACAAAACATAATCCATTAGGTTAATGATCTATGCTGAGGTGGCAAAAATGTATTAGGGAAGTGATTCCCTGATTCCGTCAGCCTCTCCTGCAGCGACCTGCATTTTCAGAGAGATGCAGTGTTCATTTTTCTTCAGATCACTCTGTGGTAAATGATGACTTAATTTCTCTGTCAAAATAGCATTCTCAAAGGCAAGCTCAGAAAAATTACACCAAATAGCATCATTATGCAATATATCTGAATCCAAATACATCTCAGCTCTTTCTCAGGTGTTTTCTGTTCATTTATTTAGTTTGGTTTGGTTTCCCAGTGACTGTTCCTTTAGGACAGTATTTCTCTATCCGGTGTGCACCCCAAATAACAGAAAAGGGCAACTACAATGTGTTCTTGAACAGTTGCCATGGATGCGGTGTTAGGAAATATATATTTTTTAAATATTCTTTTGAAAAACCTTCTCCAGAAAGTCATACTTCATCTTGGAGATTAATAGTTTGCAAAACAAATATGATCTAATTGGAACATTCTCTGCCTCTAGCAGGCAGGGTGAAATTCAGCGCTCCCACCATATCCGAGGAAGTGTATTCTCCAGGCTTCCGGTAATCAGGACAATCCAACTGCCCAGTGACTGTGTCTCTGGCAATGCTATTTTTCCCTTTTATTCCTCAAATCCAAGTAGAGGAGAAGCTTTCTGCATATTTTAATATCAGTATAACCTGACTTGCCCCTTTTTATTTTCCTTCAACCCTTTCATCAGTTTGCAACCAATAACTGAAATAGTTTCCTCTTTTTGAAATTCCTAGTTATTTCTATTTTCTGACTAAAAACTGATGACTCAAGTAACTTTTCAGTCAATTTTGAAATGTAATTTTTCCGTATTTCAAAAATCTGGAGCCTAGGATGATAATAGCAGAGGATGATATTTTCCTATTAATTTCTTTGTGAATTTTTCAGAATTTTTCATTTCAAACATCAAGAGAGCCCAACTCAAGTTGAATTTAAAAAGGAATTTTTGGCTCATTAACTGAAAATTCCAGTACACAGAGAGTGAGTATGACTTTAGCAATCAAAACCAGAACTCCCAACATCCAATCCTTGCTCTCCAGCATGGCCTTCTGCAAACCCAGACTCACTGCAGGAGTCTGAAGCCTTATATCCTCCATTACCCCAAACAAAATTCCAAATACCCCCATGTATCGCACATGTCTAGTCCACATGTCCACTTCTGTATCAACCACTGTTAGCACACAAAGTGATGTATTGATTATTTTAGGCAGTGGGGCCTCACTCTTGAAACTCAAGTAGAAGGTAATTCCTCCCCAAAATGTTATACTTGTAGGAGGTACATCCCAATAGCTTATGTAGGAGCTAATCTCACCCCAAAAGCAGAATATTGATAGTAGAGGAAAATTTATTAAAAAAAAAAAAAAAAAGTGAGGCACATTGACTAAGGAAGAAGAGGAAAAAATGCTGGCCAGGAAATAAAAAGGCATTATACTATGCATATATCCTGACCTTACCCACCTCCAAAATTATATCATTGTAAGGATCTGCAAAAGTATCTTCTTGGAGACTTTCAGGACCATGTAGCCAATTTTGTACCCATGGAAATTGAGCAAAAGTTGTGTGTCCACTTAAAAAGAAATCACCTTCCGAGTGTAGGGACATTGTCCTGGTTCTAAGAAAGTGTCAAACAAGCCAATGAAGCTGAGACTTTAGCCGAAGGAACCTGAACACCTGAAAGACCACATGGAACTGAGCACCCTCACCAACCTAGACCTCTCACCTCCAGAATGTCATACAAGAAATGGTGTTCTACCTACTTATAAGCAGCCCAGTCTTCACTTTAGACCAGACTAGTTGTAAGTGGCTATTAAAATGTAAATTAAAATTAAGCTAGAATAGAAATTCAGTTTGTTGGTCAAACCAGCCACACCAGACAATGATATGAGAACTAGCTATATGCTGAGGATTCTGCTGAGAGCTTCTGTGTGCTATAGCATTGAATCCTCACAACCTACAAGGTGGGTACTAATATTGACTTTATTCTATCTGTTAAGTAACTGAGACTTAGGGAAGTAAATTGCCTAAGGAATCATAACTAGGAAGAGGCAGAGCCAGAAAATAAACCCAGGGTCTGTGTGACTCTAGTCCATAAGTTCCTTACAGGGTTCCATATTGTTTCACGTCCCCAGCATCCATCACATAGTTGAACTCTTATTTCCTGAAACTGCCCTGCCTTTGCCCCTGCAGTTTTCTTGTTCTCCTCTTATCTCTGATCACTTTTTTCCTCAATCTTCTACTCATTGCTCTTTTTCTCATCCCAAAAGATCAAAAATCTCTAATGTCCTAAGCCTCAGCCTCATTTTTCTCTCTCGATTTCTTCAATGTCCACAATATCAACTCTTTCCTCTGAATGTTTGACTCCCACATCTTTCTTTTGAATTCTGGATATGTGATTCTAACTTTCAATATACTCTTTTGTTTGTATCCTCTCCAGATTCATATGTTGAAGCCTGATCACCAATGTGATAGTATTTAGAGGTGGGGTTTTTGTAAGGTTATTAGGTCATGAAAGTAGAGGCCCCTGATGCATTTGATGCCCTAATAAAATGGATGAAGAGACTAGAACCCTCTCTTTCCAACATGTGGAGATTGCAAGAAGACCATGCAGAGGGCCCTCAGTAAGAACCCAGGCTTGGCACTCTGATCTTGGACTTCCAGCCTCCATAACTGTAAGAAATAAATGTTTCCTGTTTGTTGTTTATTCAGTGTCTGGTGTCTTAGTTATAACAACCTGAATTAAGACACTCACCTTAATGTATTTCAAAAAGAACAAATCCAAAATTCAGCTTATTTCATCCAAACACAAATTATCTGTCCCTAGCATTCCTGAATATTAAATATAACAACTCTAAATTCCCCCAGCTCAAAGCTTCAAGTCATCCTGAAATCACTTCTCTCAAGCTCTTCCAATTCAATTCCATTATCCAGTTCATTTAAATTCACAAACACCCTTAGAGTCATGTCTACTTCCTGTTCAAAATCCATCAATTGCATTGAAAATAAACTTCCTTCTACTGACCAAAGTCCTTATAATGTACACTCACTTCATAATTATATTTTATGTGCCAAGAAAATTGGACCACATCTTGTTCAGCTTTGTCATTGATCATGGTGACCTCTTCACTTGGATTCTCCTGCCCCAGTTGCATTATTTAAACCCTACATCAAATGCTACCTTTCCGTGAATATTTCTATGTTCCTTCATTTGATATCCAATAGTGATTTTTAATATCTTAACTATGTGCATATATTATTTTATTACAGCTTTCGATAAGTATTTGAATGCCTACCATATTATAGAACCTATGCTCAACAAGGGAGATAGGAAAAAAAACAAATACACTGTTTCATAAATTGAGGTATTCAAAATTTAGTGGGAAAATGTAGATCAAAATAGACAAATTACAAAAAAGCCAGTACTATTAAACTCTGACCAGTTGTAATGAAAGTCTACTATCTCAGGCTTCTACTAAATTACTTCATTTATTCCTCAAAAAAAAATCTTCAGTGTTATAGTATGATCCTCAATTTACACATGAAAAAACAGAAGTGCTGAGAGGTTAACAAGTTATCACAGCTGTTAAGTGCTAGAGGTAGTAAGGAAACTAAGATAATTTAACTTTAGAATCCAAGTACTTAATTAATGCACTATACTAGATAAACTGCTACAGAACACAGATTTTTTTTAATGGTTGAGTCCTCAGAGTTATCAGAAATCATGTATTAGTTCAGGTTCTCCAGAGTAAGAAAACCAATAGGGGATAGATATAGATATAGATATTTATTAGGAGAAATCAGGTCATGCAATTATGGAGGCTGTGAAGTCTCACAGTTTGCTATGTGCAAGCTGGAGACCCAGGAAAGCCATAGTATAATTTAGTCCCAGTCCAAAGGCCTAAGAATCAGGGAAGCAGATGATGTAAGTCTCAGACCAAGAAGTAGAAAGACTGCTGTCTCAGTTTAAATAGCAAGAAGGAAAAAAAGGGGGAGTAAGTTCTCGCTTCCATCTTTTGTTCTATTCAGGCCCTCAGTGGATTAGATGATGCCTACCCACACTGAGGAAGGCCATTGACTTTACTAAGTCTACTGATTCAAATGCTAATCTCATCCAGAAACATCTTCAGACACACTTAGAAATAATGTTTAGCCAAGTATCTGAGCATCCCTGATCCAATCAAGTTGGCACATAATATCAACCACCATAGATGGCTTAACAGAAGTAGTAAAATTTAAGTTAAGTATAAATACTTTGTAGGAAAAGGTTGAGGTGATTCCAAAAAAAATTAAAGATTTGGAACCTTATGATGCACAGTAGCATGAGGGTTGAGAGGAAGATTAGTGAGCAGAGGGAATGGCAAGGGCTATGATTATAAACATAGGCTAGAATCAGGTTGGGACTATGTTTAGGGTTTATATGTTATGATAAAGAGGATCTACTTTCTCATGGAGTCAAGGAGACACAAACAGGTATTTAAGAGGAAAGGTAGGGTCTGCTCATATTTTTTGAAACAATCTGGTGGTAAGGAAACCAGTTAGGAAATTGGTTGATAGTCCAACTGAGACACTATAAATAATGAGGATAAGGTAATAGATATGGAGAAAAGATAACAAAGAAGAGAATTTACGTTTTAATTAAAGACTGACTATACAGAAAAGGTAAAGAGAAAGAGAAGTCTAGAATAATTCTAGATATTTTAGCTAGAGCTAACTTTCTTATGATGTAATTAACCAGGAGCAAAAGTTTTGTTAAAAAAGAAGAAAGAAGAGGAAGAAGAGGAGGAGGAGAAAGGAAGGATAGAAGGAGGAGGAGAGGAAGAAGAAGAGGGAAACATAGGCTTTCCATAAATAGACAAATATTTGAAAAATTGAATGACGAAAATATGCTAATTCTAAACCATGCTCAAGCAGTTTTTTTTTTTTCTCTTTCTGAGTTTCTTTTGGTACATATGTTTATCTTTCTTCCTTCCCATATGTTCAGCCTAACTAAATGGATATTCCATCAATACATTATAAGTGAATGCATGGGATGTTTGAGAAGGATAGAGTAAGCTGGGAGTTTGGGTTGTAAAACTTACAGAATCCCCATTTTAGGATTTAATTTTCAAAGTGATTTTTTAGCTCCTTAACATTATGAAACAACCTGAAATAGTACTAAATGTCAATGGTCAAACCCATGTTCCCATATGGTGTGATCCACAGAATCTCAGAATTAGAGTGTTAGAAATGATCATATAGATAATTGAGTTCAACCCTCAAAACAGTGTACGGCTGTATTCTTCAGAACTATTATCTAGAAAAAATATACTATAAACCATTAAGGACCCTGAATTCTCTATTATAAACCCATAAAGAAGAGAAAGAAAGTGAATGAAGTATTAAAGTAGCACAATTATAACAGATGACACTAAGAAGGAATGTGGAGTAAAAAATTAAGTTTTGGAAGCTAAAAGTATACTATGAACTGGAGCAAGACAGACATGTGTTGACTCTTACAAAGAGTAAAGTCTACAAAGAGAAAATAAATTAAAATTTCATTTCATGGGATACAGATAATGACAGAAAAATTATAGAGGGCAGAACACGTGAAAAGTGCCCAAAATCGACTTCAGAGGAGAGGCTGGAGAAAACTTTCCAGATGCAAAAAATTGTAGTGGCAGAATGTTCTAGGCAGAAGGAAAACATTAGTCAACATTTCAAAGTAATTTAGTATGACAAGAACACATGGTATGAAGTGGATATTGGATAAGGTATGAAAAAGGAAGATGTGAGCTAACTCAAGGAAAGGGTTGATCTCTATGTTATAGAATGTTACTTTATAAAAAAAGAATGTTACTTTAGTTTCTTGTCAAATTATGGTCATGACTAAAACTTAAAGTGAGTGAACAATGTCATGATATTTGCATTTGAAAAAAATGGCTTCAAGGTGCAGAATGAATTGGGGCGGTCAATTCTGGATGCAGGGAGCCAACTTAAACAATGCTCTCAATAACCCAAGTGAGTGAGAGTTGTATGTCCTGGACTGAGGCAGTTGCTATGATGGATGGCAAAATGTGTTCAAGTTGAGAAGATATTTATGGACTAGAATTGATGAGGATCAATAATGTTTCTCTGGTGAGAAGAGAAGTCAAAAATGTTGTCTTGGACACCTGAGTGGATGTCAGCAACTTCTAGGCTGTTTGAGAACAAAGAAGGGAGTGCAGGTTATTAGGTCTACTTTCCATATACTGAGTGTAAGATGATTATGAATAACTAAATTGGAAATATCCAGTAGGAAATTAAGTATGTATATCTGATATTACAAAGGTATATGTGACATAACAGGTTTTAAGACATACATTTGGGAGTCAACAGCTTCTTACAGGAATTTACAGGCTTGGGAATGTTTTACATTGCCCAGGTGATGAAGTCCCACTTATGTGCCCTTACTATGTTCTACACACTGGATTAAGCACATTTAGTTCAGACCTCCAAACATATGATTTGATTTTCATAACAATAAGAAATGTGTAACTCTATTTTCCCATTCTACGGAACCTAAGAGGTTCACTAATCTACCGAAGAACACATAGCAAGTAATTACTTGAGGCAGGTGAACCAGGTCAAATTAATTCCACTTCAATATCCCTTATGCCACTGTATAATATATACAGTGAGAACCCTGAGCAATACTAATATTTAAAAGGAACAGAAGGTACAGCTAATAAAGGAGACAAAGAAGAAAAAGCTGGGAAGTAGGAAAAACATTAAGAAGCACTCCTTCAGAATAGGCAGGGAATGAGATCTTTACAAAAAGGAATGAATGATCTAATGATACCAACTGCTGGAAATTTGGGTGACATAAGGACTGAGAGTGCCCTTCAGGTATAGGAGCAAGGAGGTATTTGATGACTGACCTTGGCAAGATCATTAACAGTGGAGTCTGGTCTCTGTTTCTTTACCTCTTTACTCAACACAGCAGCCTTTTAAAACATTCAGTTGAAATCCTGGAATGACTCCTCATTTCCCTCAGCAGGAAAGTCAAGTCCTTACAAAAGTTAAGAAGCCTCTGTGTGATCTAGCCTCTGCTGCAGCTGTGTCTTTGACCCCTACTATTCTTCCTTTCCTTCATTCAGCTCCAATCCTACTGGCCTTGCGCTTTGAACACCCCAGGCACACTTCCATCTGCTTCCATGTTAAGATTAGTGCCTGGCTGTTCCTCTACCTGGAACATAATCCCCCAGGTGTCATCCTTTTTTATTTCAGCAGCTCCTTCATATTATTGTATAAATATCATCTACTCAATGAGAACGACCTTGAGTATTACAAACCTACTCTTGTTGCTCCATCCTGGCACTCCTGATTTCCTTTACTAGAACTGTGCTTGGCACAGAGCAAGCACTTAAATATTTGTTGAATGAACATGGAAGTGAATAAAAGGTGGAGGAAAATTCTAGTTTTATGGTAAAACATAATAGTAGTAGTAATACAGGTAACATTGACTTAGCCATTCTTTCGCACCAGAAATTATTATACGCATTTAACTTTTCTTAAATTATTAAGCATCCATGGCAATACCATGAGATATATATTATTATCATTACTATTTTACAGAACAGGCACAGAAAGTTTAAGTAACTTGTTCAAGGACACACAGCTATTAACTAGTGGAGCTAACACTTGAACCTACACAAACTTTAGAACGTAGACATCAGGTCATTATTTTTACCTAAGGAAAATTACTATACAATGGATTTATTCTAAAGAAAAAGAAAAAAATACTTGAGAGTCACTTATACTACACAAACAGTTAAAACATTATAAAATGGATTTCAAACAGAAATAGTCTGTCCAACTCATATGGAAAAGACAATGGCCCAGGACTAAAACGACCATCTGGATACAGCCTACTAAATTCAAAGTACAATAGTTGTTTTTTAAAAAGAAATCAAAATAGAATGAAATTTAACATGAGTGAACAGTGTAGAAATCACAATATTCATAGCTTAACATGATGCTACAATGGATTAGAGAATATGATATTCAAACACTGGGATGTAATTATTTCTGTGTGCTTGGTAATTGTTTTTATTTCAAGTGTGAGTAAATATCAGTTTCCATTTTAACTCATTGCCCCCAAAATGAAAATTTCCAACTCTTGATCAATAAAAATAACTAAGAACTTGAAAGAGTAAAAATTAAGTAATATTTGAGGATACTCTAAGTAAAATGACTAAAGTAAGTAACTACACTGACAAGTAACTGCATTCATTAATTTTTAGAAAGAATTATTATAAACTGCTTATTTACCAGAATTTTTAAACCTTGTCAGAAGATTTAAATAGAAGAAGAGAAATATCCTAAAATAATTTAGTTGATCTTTAAAATATTTTGTATTTTTATACCTTAAACTTACATTTTTATAGCATAATGACCTTGTGAAATTGGCATGGGTGGTATTATTGATGACAAAATGAAGTTCCTAGAAATTCGATCACTAAGGTATAAAAAGCAAATATTGTGTAGCTCAGTCCCTGGCCCATGGTTCTAAATCCAAGCCTACTGCTCTTCCCTCCCACTTATGTTTTTTTCTATACCACTTCTGTTGTATTACTTGCATCACTTACAATAAGACCATGATATTCTAATTTGCTGTGTAAGTGTAGAGCTTTGTAGTAAAGGCTCCAAGAGAGCCCTGCCTCCAGGGATCCGTGCCCTTTTTAGGCTCCTCCCACACTTACTTAAGACTGGCCTTGCGACTTGCTTGGGCCAGTGGGACAGGAGAGCAACTGTGAAGAAAGCAAAGGCTTAATATGTTGCTGAGCATTGAGTCTTATGGTGGTCTATGGTCCTACAACTGAGACCACCCACCATGCTATGAAGAAGTTGGTTGGATCAGAAACAATGTGGTCAGGGAGGCCCAGCTGCTTCTTCCGTTGGATGTAGCTCCATAAGCCCAGGAAAAACCTGCATAAGCCCAGGAAAAACCTGCAGAAAATTTGGCCAGCCTTGTGAGAAACAATTAGCAATTTTTGCTTTAAGACACTAAGATCTGGAATGGATTTATGGTGACTCTTTTGACCTGGTTTACTAAGGACTATTTCTGTTTTAAAACTGAATGTGTGTGTCAAGAATCCCCAAAGTCCCAGGCAATCTGGACATTGGTTACCGTAGGGGTAGTTTATTTTGCAATAATAAATAATCGGTACACTCCCTACTTGATTGAAATTTCCTCCAGGCCAGGAACTATGTCTTATTTAGTTGTGTATATCTACTGTGTGTATTATAAATAAATAAATAAATATTTATTTATTTATTGCCTTTTAGGTAAGAATGTCTCAGTGACTTTTTGGATAAATATATCAAGAAACTTTTGTGCTGTAAGTAAGATTCTCTGGAAATGTGTGTGGAAGAGAACACTAGATACATGAATTCATTTAGTCTTTGCATTGATCTTGTGATATATACACTATTAGTTTCATCTTACAGATGAGTAAGATAAAATTTACAGAAAGTTTTAGTAATAAAGATATGAAAAAGACCAAGACAAGTTTTTATGCCTGTATGTGGGTTTCTACTTGAAGAGGCATAGTGTATTGATGGAACAGAGAAATGAAGGTCTTCAACAGAGTGTGGTTAAGTATGTACCAAGTGAATAAGAAAGTAACTAAAAATGGCATTCCTTAAGTTAAATAAAGTAAGTTTTGAAGAGTAAGTTTGGTGCTGCTTATATGCAATTCTTGAACCGCATGACCAATTGAGATGATTAAAAATCAATTATAGGGGCACCTGGGTGGCTCAGTGGGTTAAGCCTCTGCCTTCAGCTCAGGTCATAATCTCAGGGTCCTGGGATCAAGCCCCGGATTGGGCTCTCTGCTCAGCAGGGAGCCTGCCTCCCCCCTGCTCTCTCTCTGCCTGCTTCTCTGCCTACTTGTGATTTCTGTCTGTCAAATAAATAAAATTTAAAAAAAATCAATTATATACTGGAATATATTAATGTATTGCACAATATTATTATATAGTAGGACATGCTGAGATGACTCAGTAAGAGTTGTCTGATGATGGCAGAAGACGTACACAGTTTAATGAAAGAGAAATTCAATATGATTCACTCAGGACAAGAGGGGAAAGAGGGTGGCAACCAGAATATATGAAGTCTTTGGTTCATCACAGCCTCACAATTTTCAGGGGATATTCGTTTCTTTCCAAGAGAAAACTGCACTTTTGGATAATCACTTCATCTTTCTAGATAATGCCTCTTTCTACCCCTCTATGTAAAATATGCATGAAATATGAAATATTTAGAAAGCAAAGATTATCTGAAAATAATAATTATCCTGTTTGAGTATTTTTTAACATACCAGGATATTTGTTGCTTTAAAAGTTGTTTTTTTTTTTTGCTCAGTTTCTACTTAATATATTGAAAGTTAATTCAAAGTTAATTCTATACAGAATATATGAATTAAAATACATAATTAAGTTTATATATCAACTTTATATCTGATTTAAAGCTTAAGTTTGTAATCCTTCTATGTAAAACATGATTCGTTTTGCTCTTTTTTTTAGCATCTTTGGGTGGATTTTCCATTTCTGAAAAGATTTACATGAGGCAATATTTTAAAATAGAGGAGAAAACGCATAGCTCACGCTGAATATGTTAGAATGACTACATTTGGAAAAAAAATAGTTTTAAACCTTGTTATTTCACAGTGAAATTAAAACAACTAATTTAGAAAAAAGGTGTTTGCCCTCTGATATTGGAAATTTGAGTACTGCTTCTTCACTGGAATCGGAGGTTGATATAAATTACACATGTTTAGGAAATACACCATTTTATTTATATCAGTTAAAATCTGGACACAAATTTCAAAGTGTGTTTTGAACATAAAACTTTCTTTACTTCAGTTTGTTTAAAACTAGGGTGGTGTTCAAAAGATTGTCATTACAAAATATCATACTGTACCAAATTTTAAACCTACACAAAACAGACAGTAAATATAAACTTCTAGATTTTGTGAAGAAAAAAAAGCCAGATAATCATAGTTGAGAGGTAAAAAAGTATAATTTTGCAACTCCATGAGATAAAGTGCCATTGATACTCATTTAAAAAAAGAAAAAAAGGAATAAGAAGTTAAAAAGAAAAGAAAAGGAAAAGTTAAAGGAAAAGATATTGTCTAGTGATGTAAGTTTCTTTTAATGCTAAAATGTTTACTTTTAGTATAGCAATCTATAGTTTGAAACTCCATCAAGTTAAATTTCTCCTTTTTAAAAAAATTCTCCCTTTTTAAAAAAATACATAATGGGTTATGTGTTTCACTGTGTTATTACTGAAATCTAATCCATTCAACAAACACTGATTATCATATATCATATTCAAGGCAAAATACTTTAAAATTTACTTACTGAAATTATAAAATTATAAATTTACTTACTGAAACTGTACTTATTTTCTACTTTCCTCTCTCATATTTTAGGTGTTTATTGTCAAAGAAATTGATTGATAGTGGTTTTTTTCCTTTAATATAAGTATATTTTATTCAATATTTGACAAATATTAGGCATATACAATATAAGGCAATGAATGCTAAAAATCTATTCTATCATATTTCTAACTTCTTAAAACTAATTTAAATATATTGACTTGTGGTGTTTTTTGCAGACTGCAAACTTCTCTGAAGTCTGTTCTCTTATTTCTCTCCTCAATGCACAGCTAGTCTACATTGCATAGCTTCCTTGGCTGTTAGAAGTTTCCATGGAACATAAGTGTAAAAGCTGTGTGCCATTCCAGGTCTTTGAACTAAACATCAATGGGGGAAAACCACAATGACCCTAAAGATGGCAGAGCTAGCATTATCCCAGGTTCCCAAATAACTATGTGGAATACTGCTTTTGCTGACTTGTGACAGCAACTCTGGACTGTTACATGATAATTAAGTAAATCATGTATAATCTTCTAAGTTTTGAAGGTTTACTATCACAGCAGTGTAACTAAATTATGTTAATGATATACTGAAAGTTCACATATTTCTTTGACATGAGGGTCACTTAATCTCCAACTTAAGTGTTTTAGACAAAAACTTTGAATTCATGTTATCTGCTTATAATCATCCCTTTTCTTCCCCTCCCTTCTCCTGTTATCATGGATACCTATTCTCGAAGAATAACATCCCATCATTCCATTGGCTCTAGGCTCCACATCAGTGGAATGTTAAGGAGTCTGAAGTTAGAGGATATTGTCATCCTTTTGCAGGATTTGGTTTGTGATGTGCATTTCTCCTTAGATGGCTGCTGGTCCAAGGAAAATGAATGGACAAACAGATCTGAACTCAAGCTGAAGTCCAAAGCAGAGCCACCCTCGTCAACCTACGGACATGTGAATGAGAAAAATAAATACCCGGTGTCAAATCACTATGTTGTACACCTGAAATTACTTTGACATTGTGTGTCGACTAGATTTCAATTAAAAACAAAAGAAAGAAAAGAAAAATAAATGTTTGGTGATATCTGCCATCAGGGTCTTTATTTTTATGCAGCATAATCAACACTAGCTGATTAATATACCATCTATAATAGCTCACTGAAAATTTTACCACAAGCACAAGGACCAACATTTTTAACACTAGGGTTTTTTTTTTCAATTTGCCTTGTTTTTTTTATAGTTATGAACTTCAGAATCTAACAAATGAAATGTCTCTTTTTTAATGGCCTTTAAGCAGTTATATTACAACGACATTTTACATTTGCAATCCGGAGATCATATGCTTGGATATAAAATCTCTGTTAAATTTATTTGCCTCCTTTTTAATTTTTCTGTCAAATGATTTATCTATGCATCCACAACTAGTATTGATTGGAATAGTTTCATGCTAATAATTTTTTTCATAAATAGAATGTCTTATTTTAAAAAAATGAAGTATGAGAGATTTTTAGAGATTTTAGTGATGATCCTTTTGTAAAGATTTTTTTTTAATGGCAGACCCTACTTTGTCTTTTAAGAAATAAGGTATTTCTTTAGCAATCCTATGTTCTAAATATTTCACTAAGGGCTGTTACTGAAACATGATAAAAAATATATATACCTTGCTCTCAAAGATACTTGTGGGCTCAGCAGGCAAATCTCAGGGTGTTCGGAGATATTTGCCTGCTTGGTTTGTGTTTCTTTCCCCCCCCCCTTCTCTTAATGTTCACTGCTATAAAAGGGAAATGTAGCAAGATTCCAAAAAAATATATATATATTAATTCATCTTAGCCGGAAGCATGGTACACTTCTTCCTTTCAAATAGCATGTATGGCACACATTTCCTCCTCCATTGCCATTGCTTCCCCACCACTAGATTGCAAAGAGAAAGACAGGCAAAGCTGGAGGTCTCAAAAGAAGAAATACTAAAACCTTACCTTCAGACAGTATGCCAGTATAGCAGAAAGAGCTAGATATGAAATGACTGACTGTATGCCATGGATAGGTGACTCCATCGGCATTTTTGGTAAAACTCCAGACTCTCAAAGGAACAGAATGCTT
Source organism: Enhydra lutris kenyoni (assembly GCF_002288905.1). Taxonomy (NCBI): domain Eukaryota; kingdom Metazoa; phylum Chordata; class Mammalia; order Carnivora; family Mustelidae; genus Enhydra; species Enhydra lutris. The sequence goes on along the minus strand of NW_019154109.1, from coordinate 13,335,472 downwards.
CCTGACTTGAAGGGCAAAGCTGCATGGTCAATAGAGATCTGAAAAGTAACCTATGAGAACAATGGCCAATGACCAGAGGGGCTGTGTCCCCTACTTACTTTGTCTGAAGGATCCAGGGTAGCTCACAAGAAGAAATTAGCTTTACAAAGTCTGTAATGTTCCTTGCATTTTTTTTTTAATTTGTGCCTGAGCAACATATCTACGTCACAGATAATATCCTAGCTCCTATACTTTGACAAGTTTTATGAAAGATATTCACAAAAGTGAAATGGAGATTCATAAGGAGGGAGCGTTTTCAAGGACAGACTTAGAGAATATACTCCAATCCTGAATTTGTGTAAATTTCAAGTAGGTAATCCAGCTTGCTGGCTATACCTTCCTCTTCTCTGTCATAAGTCTAAGAAAATCTTTCTTTGTAAATTCCCAGAGCAAATATGAAGCTATATGGATTCATGTATTATCTGCAAAGTCAAGCTTTACAGACATCTCTTTACTTAATGTAGGTTTCTCTTAAAAAAAGGGCAGGGAAAATGCTACTACTAACCTGTGTTGGTTAACTGATATTTTCCAGGAAATTTGTATGCTACTTTGGACATATTATCTCATTTAAACCTTTCTTAGACATTGAAATATACAACTTCCTTTCTCCATTTTACAGATAAAAATAGCATAGTCCCTTGGGCTCAATTTTTTTGTCCAAGGTTACAAGAAGACACTCGACTAACAACACAATTCATTACTGCTTCACATAAAGAAATATTTATCGTATTTAAACTGTCAAAGATATAAAACAAGGTCTTTGGGTTCAAGTTTTTAAAATTTATTAACATGTTTTATCTCATTTATTTGTCAATTCTGTTTTTTACTTAATGTGGTTATATTCACAATTCAAGTAAATTAACTAGTATTTGAATTCAAGTGGATTAAATTCAGCAGAAAGTATTTGACACCTGGCAGCCATTCTTATTTTTAAAACAATATGAGAGTGAAATAAAGAAATTCCAGAAAATATCATCTGTAACATCCTTACTACATTTTTCTCTTTTCTTATTTATGGTCCACCTTTGTTGACATACACACATATTTCTAATAATATGTGTAATTTATTCTATTTTATTTTAAACTTGTCTTGTTGTAAAAATGTCCCACATTTTAATTTAGCACTTATAATTATACATACCTGATGGTCTGTTAAAATAGTGTAGCATAATTTACCATACCTGCTCTTTCTTTATACCCAAATATCACCACCAAACACTCCACATGCTATCTCCTCAGTTTCTCCAGAATCCAACCTCTACTCCCTCCACCTGCCACCATAGTACTTGCCCTCTAAATCTGTGTCCTACACTACTGTAATTGTGTTTAACCTGGCTGTTGTTTCTAGCCTCATTTATAAATAAGCCAGCCTTCACAGTGCTGGTAAGCTTGTCATTCTTTAAAAAAAAAAAATCTCTTTGGGTGTTGAGTTTGCTAAGTTCTTTACAGATTTTGGACGCTAGCCCTTTATCAAGAAATGGGCAGAAGACATGAACAGACATTTCTGCAAAGAAGACATCCAGATGGCCAACAGACACATGAAAATGTGCTCCACATCACTCAGCATCAGGGAAATACAAATCAAAACCACAGTGAGATATCACCTCACACCAGTCAGAATGGCTAAAATTAACAAGTCAGAAAATGACAGATGCTGGCGAGGATGCGGAGAAAGGGGAACCCTCCTACACTGTTGGTGGGAATGCAAGCTGGTGCAACCACTGGGAAAACAGCATGGAGGTTCCTCAAAATGTTGAAAATAGAACTACCCTATGACCCAGCAATTGCACTACTGGGTATTTACCCTAAAGATACAAACGTAGTGATCCGAAGGGGCACGTGCACCCGAATGTTTATAGCAGCAATGTCTACAATAGCCAAACTATGGAAAGAACCTAGATGTCCATCAACAGATGAATGGATAAAGAAGATGTGGTATATATACACAATGGAATACTATGCAGCCATCAAAAGAAATGAAATCTTGCCATTTGCAACAATGTGGATGGAACTAGAGGGTATCATGCTTAGCGAAATAAGTCAATTGGAGAAAGACAACTATCATGTGATCTCCCTGATATGAGGAAGTGGAGATGCAACATGGGGGGTTAGGGGGGTAGGAGAAGATAAATGAAACAAGATGGGATTGGGAGGAGACAAACCATAAGTGACACTTAATCTCACAAAACAAACTGGGGCTTGGGGCTTGCTGGGGCGAGGGGGGTTGGGAGAGGGGGGTGGGGTTATGGACATTGGGGAGGGTATGTGCTGTGATGAGTGCTGTGAAGTGTGTAAACCTGGTGATTCACAGACCTGTACCCCTGGGGATAAAAATATATGTTTATAGATAAATAAAAAATTAAAAAAAAAATCTCTTATGTTGTATCCATATCTAAAACTAGCACCTAGCAGAGTGGATGCCCATATTGAGCCCTTATTTAGTCAAAGTGTACCCACTAATCTTCATTACTGACCTATCATCTACCTTCCCTACCACCTTGAATTACATCTTGTTTCTTTATTTGCATTTTATCACATACACCATCCAACTAATGCTGTGACTTGAGTTTTTCCCTGTATTTCAAAAATATTAAGTTTTTATTTACTGAACATAGATCACTTGACTTTATTTTTCCATAAGGAAATCAAAATGAAAAGTAAATGTTACTTTTTAAAAAATCTTTTATAGCACACAGAATCAGAACTATAAAGCAGAATAATCATATAAAATAAAAATAAATTAGGTGTAAAGGGAAACACTAAAGAAGACAGCAGGAGTTGAGTGATTTGAGCCCCAGGGCAGCAAGTCCGTGGATGAAGGATAGATATAAATCCCACATTACCTCGCTAAGAGGCACACATTCTGATAATGTTTATATAACATTGTAATTAGAAAACACATTAGAGAGAGATGCCCACCATTACCAAGAGCTTCTACTGGGAAAACTGGCTCCCAACAGACTCTGTTGCATCTCTTCACATCTAAAGCCCTTCTTAATATAATATAATGTTCTTAATGTATTTCCACTAATCATTGCAGATTTTCTTAAGCATTCCCCCATTTCATAATAACAATGTTTGCCAGTCATCAGATACTTTCCATAGAACTTAAGCCAACTTGAACTCAGATCTTACTTATTTGACTATAAAAGTAGCCAGCTTTCTCCCCCCAAAATAAAATCTGGTTAACTAGTTCAAATTGGCATCCGTTCATATTTTCTTAAACAGAAAAGAATGCAATATATTTTACAATCCAAAGTGAAACCAGTTATCTTTATTAGGCAGGAGAATTCTGCTCTCTAGACAATTATACCTCCTTTGGAAATACCAAAGAAGCTTTATCCATCACTTGGCAACATGACTAATGAAAGAGCTTATGCTGATACCGGTCATACTTTAACTTGGGGGACTCAGTATCTGCTATATCCTCCTCGGCCTTGTCAAGGCTTCCTTATCCCTTGGAACCTTACATCATATTACAGATACATGTGTGCATATCCATTCAATAAATGCTTAACCAATTTAAAAATAACCGGTGGAGACTCAGGGCCTGGGCACATATGTATACCACCATAACTTCTAAACATAGTTCTATGCTTTCTCTTGACAATTGTGCAGTTTGCTTGCGGTTGTTCCTAAAATTTGCTGCTTTTATGGGGAAACCTAGATATTTTCTCCCCAAATCTCCCTTACCTCAGCTGAAAGTCTTCTCTCCTCATTTCATCTGAGACAGTGCTTCAAAGGAAAATGATTTCTTGGGACAATTTATTTAGTTTGGAATATAAAAGGAAAGAAATAGGCACAAATCTAAATGTAGACCTGCTCTCCGTCTAACCAGAATTTTTGTCCTCAAATAATGGAGAAATCCTAATCATGGTCCTTCCTTTTAAAAATTTTAAACATAGGGTCACCTAGGTGGCTCAGTGGGTTGAAGCCTCTGCCTTCAGCTCAGGTCATGATCCCAGGGTCCCGGGATCGAGCCCCGCATCAGGGCTCTCTGCTCAGCAGGGAGCCTGCTTCCTCCTCTCTCTCTGCCTGCCTCTCTGCCTACTTGTGATCTCTGTCTGTCAAGTAAATAAATAAAATCTTTAAAAAAATAAAAGAAATAAAAATTTTAAACATAACTGTTTAGAGAATAATTTTATATGTGCACTTAAATTTGATACCATAAAGGCTTATGGTAGGAAAATAATACTTAAAATTCTAGTTTACTCACCCAGCTGTGTCAACCAATCCACTGATTTAAAGTAATGTCATTTAAGTCCTGGGCAATGATAGTAAAGAAAAAAAAAAAAAAAAAGCTTTCTAGTTGATTTGTAAACGTCTGTAGGGAAAATATCATAGTTGTTTTCCTCAAATGCTTAAATTGGCATCAAAAGACATTTAAAACTAAGTTATAATGTTCACACCACACTTCTTCATAGTTGTAGCTGTTTTTTATGTGGCACCTTTTCTCTAAGTAGTACCACATGTTTTATAGATCATAAGTTACTAATCAAAAGGGTAACTATGCTTTAAATTTGAATATATTTCACTTATCTTAAAGGTAAGTGCTATTTTGAGTTTTCTGCACTTTCAGATTTTTTCACCTCTAAAAAATAAGTCGTTTCCTTCTGGATATAATAAACTGCCAACAACTCAAACATATTTTTAAGTTGGTAGCTGAATAGAAAAGAGAGAGAGAGAGAGATTGCTTTATGAGATCAGACCTTTGGTCTTTCTGTGTCAAAATCTTAACTCTCGGGGGAAAAAAAACTTACCTCTGGCAGTGGCTATTATCTGATGACTTGCAAGGTGAATGGAACATACTTTTTCTGAATTTTGATGACTTTGGAGTATTCTACGTAGAAATAAATTTTTCATAAATGTTTATGGAAATATGCTAATAAAAACCTATGTGAGCATGATAATAATCAATGATATAATCTATTGGAACATGGATTTTTTAAAAATAGTAACAAGCTGGGTTTTGGCACCATAAGAATAAAGAAGCCAAGTAATAGCCTGAATTTTTATTTTCATCCAACTTTTCAGGCAGATGGGAGATATGCCAGAAACCTAGTCACCTCTTTGAAAGGGTAGCACATACGGAAAAACCTCTAAAAGGCAGCCTTAGTGAAGAAAGATATTCAGCATAATTAATAAAATCAGTCTTTTCAACTCACATACCCTTCTTTTCTCCCAAGATTTCAACTGTGTTTTTCTATTCCTGATGTTGGACTCCTTTATGGACAGAAGCTGGAGCATTTTCCTGATGAGGTCCCAGCCTTCAGTCATGCTGCATTAGAGTGGGGGCTTCATCTGTATGATTTGGACTTACAGGCAGAAGCTGTCCCCCAGTTTTTTGTTTTGTTTTGTTTTGTTTTTTTTTACCTCTGTCCTTCATTTCTGCTGAGAGGTATTGTCACTGAGAAGGAAAAAAAAAACAAGACAAAATAGGCATTTTTTCCTTCTCTACTACCTCTTTTCTTCTTTTTAAATTTATTTCTATTAGAGCTGTGGTGTGTGTGTGTATATATTTATTTTTGATAGTTACTTTTAATTGATTTTGATTTTACTTTGTCTTAATTCATACTTCTTCTATACAAACTTTTAAAACCATAAATAAAACAGAAAATGTGAAGTCCATGCTTTTCTCAGTAAAATCTGCTTGCAACACTTATTTTTTAAAAATATCAAGCTTTTAAGAGTCAACCTGCAAACAACCTCTCAAAATAAGAGAAAGCAAAGAGTGAGAGATTTGTATGTATCCCTAGGATCTCGGTGTATTGCCACAATTATCTAAGAGGTTTGAGTGTGACACCTTTGTGTGAATTAGTGTTACTTAGTAATGCAGAGATTACCTGATGAGGGGGAGAAAATCAGTTGGAGGAGTTAAAGTAAACCTTCACAGGAAGGTGAAGAAGAAAAAAAAATAGTTCAACTAGATCCTCCAGGGGAATGGAAACCGAGCGGACCTGTTCCAGTGACCTGCAGGTATGAGCTATGTTTTGTCTCATTGCCTAAGGGATTTGCCAATTATGTGCTCCCTGACTATGAGCTGGTCTCTAACCAGAGAAGATAAAAGAGTTTAAAAACACCTTTCAAACTTGAGTGATAATGAGGTGTTCCTAAAAAGGAGGGAAGGAATAATCTAGTAAGGAAGTCAAAAGAATAGAACACGATTTTTAAAGTATAGACACAAGTAAAACCAGAAGCTAAAGGTTGGTAAGTTATAGAATATGTTGCTGTAAAGGACTGTGTAATTAAGAATTTCTTTAGGGAGGGCTGTTTCTGGTGGTCTCCAAATTTCTGAACACTCATTCTCATCAGGAAAAAGGAAAAATAAGTTGAGTTTGTACTGTCTGTGTATCTATTTATTTAAAGTTATATTCACATATTATTGTGCTAGCAGGTTATATATATATTTTTAAAAATACACAAAATATAATTCCTCAAAAATGAGAGAAAAACTTTAATAATTCATTTATTGGCTAAGTGCATAAAACCTTTCTTGTAAATGCCTCAATATCTTTGTTATCCCATCCAAAGTTCTTTTCTAAATAGAGTGTATGTTGAGTTTAAGAGTTTAGCTTGAAAAATGTTGAGTTTAAGAGTTTAGCTTGAAAAATATACCCTAAGAACACTGAAATGCAAATAAAGGAAATGTCTCATTGGCTGCATTAATAACTATGACACATATTTTTCAGCCCATATATAATTAGGCCACCATTCTGTTGAAATTTGGTTTATGTTAAATTTCTGTATTTCTTGAGTCAGTTGTTCTTATGAACTGATTAGAAAATGATATCTAGACCTTTTTTATATGAAGAACAATGAGTTTTTATGAGTGACATGTTTGCAACAAAACATTCCCAAATATCCAACTTCAAAATGCTTTCTCTTGGGCATGAGTTCCTTTCATTCACTCTGAGAGTGGGGAAAGCTGCATTTAATAAGAAGGGCCTAATAAAATATGTTTATCCTTAAAAATAAATTTCAGGTGGCATGCAATTGTTTGATTAGATCAGAATGTTTTCATTTTTACTGACCCACCCAACATCTGCCTGACAAAAGGCTGACAATAGCTGTGTCTGTTTCCTTGAATCTGAGGTTTCTGTGGAAAATCTTTTTAAGAAACTTGTCCATTTTGTGAAAGTCTGTTTGCTGAGATTAAATAGTAAAAACAGTAAATAATATAATGTTAATTTTACTAACACATACTGAGGCCACCAGCATCAATATGTGTTATTTATATAACAAATATTTTTAAATAAATATTTTTAAATAAAAATAACTATAAATTGAAATTCTAATATTTTCTTTTTGGACTCCAATGGGCCGTCTTCAGAGCTCCTCATATGTATGCATTCTATTTTGAAGATCACTGGTTCAAAAAATTATAAATTATTTTAACATGTACTGGCAGGTTGAAAACCCTTAGGGTAGGGATAGTGAGAGGGAGGGTGGAAACAGAGAAGAGAAAGAAACTTATATTTTTATGGATTAGGCATTTCATTTACAATCACTGAGATAACTACTTCACTGATTAGAAACCTGAGCCTCAAAGATTATAAATAACTTTAAAAGAGCCATTCAGACTTTAAACTTCAGGAATATGTTCTTTTGGAGGTGAGATCCTCATCAGTGACTTTCTGTTAAAAGAATATAGAAATTTCTGAATGCAAAACTGATATAAATAATAAAGTACCTTCCTTGAGGCAAGAGGGAGCAGATTCCACAGTCACAATAGAAAGTTCCTGAACCTTAAAACACCCAGTTAGATTCCTTTGATCAGAAAGAACAATGCTATCACCTTTAGGACAGGAACGAGCCAAACAGTATCCACTTCCCTTCATGACTCAAACAATCACAATAAAACAATGTGCTCCAGACCTAAACTACACACCAGAAGCTATAAAAAGGACTCATTTATTCAATAAAACTTTTATTTGAAACATTTCTAAGTGTCAGGCACTAAATATACAATGGAACAGAAGTAGACATAATTATTGATATTGCGTTATTGTCTTTAAAAGATAGTCATTATTTAAGTTCTAAAACCAACAAGTGTCCAACTATACACAAGAGTAATTGTTATGAAGGTAAGTGTGTGGCATTATGTAGGTTAAAAATATAAAGAAAACCTGCCAAAGACTCAGGTCATTAAGAGCCTTCTCTTAGATCTGAAGGGTGATATGGGGTTATCAAGGTGAGAGTTGCTAAGTGATCATGTCAGGCAAAGGGTATGGTACCATCTGTTCAGGGTCTGTCAGAGGAGGCCCTAGAGCGTGATTCAGGAACTGACAGTGGGCAAGTGTGACTGGAAATCGAAGGGTGAAGAGTAGTTTTCAGTGTGTGATTTGATCCTGGAGAAGCATAACAGAGTTAAAACATTAACATAACGTTTTCCCTCATTGTATGAGTAGTTAGAAGTTGTCAAGGATTTTAAATAAAGAATGATATGATCAAAAGTTATTTGGAAGATATCATGGCAGCTGAAAGAGGGAAAACTGGAGGAGGTTAAGAAACCACGGAAGGAGAAAAGAGGGTCTAATACTGTTGTAGAACATCCAGTTGAGGGGAAGAGGTTTATTATATAGTATAAAGAAAAAGGATGGCTCTGTTGTCATCTAATAGAAAGAGAAAAAAAACAACCAGAAGTTTTTGAGAAAGTCAGAGGGAGGTGAATGGTTAAATCAAAGATGACCTAGAGAGAGACTACAGAGAGTTAGAGAAATAGGATTTAACATTTCAAGTATTAAATAGGTGGCAATACCCAAAAATCAACTGTATTTCTATATACCAGCAAAGAACACTCCGAAAATGCATTTAAGAATGTAATTCTAGGGGTGTCTGGGTGGCTCAGTGGGTTAAAGCCTCTGCCTTCGGCTCAGGTCATGATCTCAGGGTCCTGGGATTGAGCCCCACATCGGGCTCTCTGCTCAGCAGGGAGCCTGCTTCCTCCTTTTTCTCTGCCTGCCTCTCTGCCTACTTGTGATCTCTCTCTCTCTCTCTGTCAAATAAATACATAAAATCTTAAAAAAAAAAAAAGAATGTAATTCTATTTAAGATAGCATCAAAAAGAATAAGTTACTTAGGTAAAAATTGACAAAGTAGTGTAAGATTTGTACACCTAAAACTGTAAAACATTGTTGAGAGGAATTAAGGCATAAATGGAAAGATTCCCCTAGTTCATGAATTGGTAAAGATATTATTATTAAGAAAATTACACTCCTTAAGTGGATCTGCAGATTCAGTGCAATCCTTATCAAAATGCCCGATGGATTTTTTGAGGTATTTGAAAAGCTGATTCTAAAATCTATATGGAAATATAAGGGATTCAGAATAGCCCAAACATTCTTGAAAAAGAACAAATTTGACAAATTCACAATTCTCAATTCCAAAACTGCCGACAAAGCTACTGTAATTAAGATATTGTGGTATTTGCCTAAAGACAGACGTATAGATTAAAAAAAAAAAAAAATAGAATTGAGGGGCACCAGTGTGGCTCAGTTGGTTAAGCATCTGACTCAACTTCTGCTCAGGTCATGACCTCATGGGTCATGAGATCAAGCCTCATGGCAGGCTTTGTGCTAAGATTCTCAATGAAAGATTCTCTCCCTCAGCCCCTGATGCCACTCACGTACTTGCTCTCTCTCTTATTCTCTCTTTAAAATAAATTAATAAATCTTTAAAAAAAAAGAATAAAATTGAGAGTCCTGATATAAACTTTTCCATTTGTGGATAATTAATCCTATTGCAATAATCATTTCACAGTATATGAATGTATCAGATTATCACAATGTACCTTAAGCTTACACAATGTTATATGTTAATTATATCTCAATAAATCTAAAACAAAATTAAAAGCTTATTGGCTGAAAAGAAGAGCATAACTGGAAATAGAAAATGACCTGTGGTTCATGTTCTTCCCTAAAAAGGAGGAAAAGGAAAAAGAAAAAGAAAAAAAGACCAATTGATGGAATTTACAGGAATAGAGAAATAAGAATTTTTTCTAAAAATTTAAGGAGTCCAAAGACTAGAATGATTTGCCTCATATGTATTTAGTTATATTTTGATACTTTTTAGTGACATGGCAATTTTAAATAAAACAAATTATACTATGAAATATTTTATATGCAACTTTCCTTTGTAATTCATGTCTACCACCCAGTCTCAAATTGACTTGAATTTGAGAAGTAGCCAATGTATATGGTAAATTTGATATGAGATGATAACTGGTAGGAATATCTCTAACACAGACAAGACATTTGGGAAACAGATCACTTTCAGTTATGGTTTAGTTGTAATTAGACTTTTAAAAGCTCCTGCTGATTATCTGACTTATCTGCTATCTAAAAGTAAATGCTACTGCTTGTAAAACCAGAGATAGGTCAATCAATGGCAATGTTGCCACTGTCCAATCATCCACTAGCCATTACATGTCATCAACTCAAATTTACTTTTTGATGGGCTTTAGAATGTCAAAGCAAAGGAAAAGGACATTTTAAAGGTTAGTGTTATATCATGCCAAAGGACACATTGGCAGACTTTTTTTTATTCGAAAAATATAACCAGAGGTTATGGCAATTCTATCATTTCTTTTGCCATTTATTCTACTTTGTTATTTGATCTGATTAGTAAAGAAAAAAAAAAGGAATTAGGTCATGTCTATTGTCATTTTGCTCTACAAACAAGTCATAGTGGGAAAAAAATTAGATGTAGCATATCAGCATAATACCTAGAACAAGAAATAATCCTGCAATTTCTAATTTTCTTGATAAATCTTGTTAGTAAACTCTTGGTATGATAATTCAGCAAAGCAAAGTTGAATTCATATAAACTGGTAATGTTCTTTAAAATATCTCTTTAGGGTGCTAAAGAACAAATGTTGATTTATTTATTTGTTCATATATCATGTGCATAAGAGTTTATTGAGGAATGTATTTTGAAAGTACTCTGTGCCAAAAATTTTACCAGACACAATATAAAAGTGTTTATCTTTAAAGAGTTCACAATTTCATTAATAAATTAAGTGATGAGAAATCTGACTAGTTCTTCCACCTTTCATCTTCTGTCATTATATATATGATTCTAAAATCATATATATCATTTCATGTTACCAATATCATTTCATGTTACCAATATTAGGAGTAATGCCAAAGATAAGGTTTCTTGAATTAATTCCTGCCATTGTTCCATTGACAGCTTCAGGAGGAACAAAGGATTCTTCTGTTTACCTCTGGGATAAACAAAACAAATGAACTCCTGATCATCACACCCTGAAGATAGCAGTTAGGAGTTTTTCTGCTGTAAGTAGCAGAACACATCAGCACAAACTGACTTAAACTGTAAGAAATACTGGAATTCCCAAAGAGGTGGGATGAGCTCCAGAGTCAGACCTCTGGTTTGTCTTTCTCTAGCATTTTCTAGGTCTACTTTCTTCCAAGAACTAGCTGAGGAACAGCTGGTAACAAAATTGATGGGGTGCATAGTTCAAGTATCATAATTAAACATACCAAGTCCAGAAAAAAAAAAAGAGCATTTATTGTTGCACTTCCTTCTTACAATGAAAGAACCTTCTTTCTGGGTTTAAATGTCCACTCTTATACCAATCACTGGCAAGGAGACTGGGATTACCATAACTAGTTTAAAGTCTAAAGCAACTTAAACAATTTAAGATCTAAAAGTGAAATTAAGAATGAGGTCATCCTTGTCAATGAAGAAGTGGAATTTTTTAAAAAAAAAATCAGGGTTCTGCTAGGAAGAAAGGAGAGTTGGATAGTAACTAATAGATCCACTAAACTGTATTTGTTGATTATGATAGAAATGTTATCATAATTCAATAAATAATAGTTTATATTAATTAATCAGATTCTATGCGGATAAATATATAGGTAAAAATGTATATAGTTTGTCTTTGTCCAAAATAACAGAAATATCTGACCTCTAAGTTTGTATCTCCTTTTGGGAAGTCATGCTATCATCTTCCAGGTGTTGAGAAGCAAGGGCATTTCCAGTGGAAAGAAGATGTAGGATTCAGGTAATTTCAGAAATACTGAAGCTATGTTAAGGAGAGGAGGGACTCTGTTCCAAACTCTGACAACATCCTGGAGAGGCAGGAGATGCTGAAAGGAAGATGGTGAATTCAAACAACTGAGAAAGATAGAATCTGGGGAAGCAAGACTCTTAGCACCAGCAAAGATGCCCAGATCCATGGCATGGTGACAGAGTGTGGCCACACTACAGAAGGCTGGCAGTAGACAATGGGCACTTGCCCTGCTATGTTATTCCATTTAAGATACCCTGACTTCCTCCACACTAGGTACGTGGAGTGCAGGTTGAAAGAACTTTGATATGAATGAAATTAAATTATTCAATAGACCATGGATTGAGGCACTCATTATTAAATATAAATTAATTTAAAGGAAATAAATGTGATGGCTGTGACATGACCAAGTTGATTTACTAAGAGTTGCATTCACAGTATAGGTTGTATTGGTTTCTATTTTTAGATGTAGAAGATGATGTAGAGACTGGAAAATTTAAGAAGCTTTTGTATTTATACAACTTGGAAGTGCTTTTCACACCCAGATCTCTCTGAATCCACATCCAGATTCCTTTATCCCCTAGTTCTACTATTTCTTCTTTAAATTAACATCACAAGGCTAAAAACAAACTCATAATGGAAGCCCTGAGGAAAAACTGAATAATAGAAATAAAACCGCTAAGTAATAATTGGAGCAGATTATTATAGTCTGATGAAGGTATTTCTTGTAATGATAAAAGAGGTAAATTATTGGTATAGTTCTTTACCGATCTGAACTGAATAAAGACCTACTGTAATATCAACTAATATTCTTAAATTATTGGATTATGCATACAAGTCTTTGAATATTTAGTCCACATCTTTTTGTGTGGCCCAAATTTTCCCCTATTATTTTTGTACCTTTACTTTAGAATTATTGAATAATCTCTTTTCTTCAAATTTTTTGTAACACACGATGTTACATTAGTTTCACTTGTACAGCATGGTGATTCAACAACTCTCTATGTTAGAGCTTGCCACAACTGTGGCTGCCATCTGTCATTATGCAATACTATTATAACACCACTGACTACATTCCCTATGCTGTTATCATTTATTCACATGACATTAATTCCTAACTGGAAATCTGATTGAATAATCTCTTGATTATGACGCTTGTGTAGTCCAATATATTTTTAAAAGCATATTTGATTAAAGAAATAATTATATTATTTTTAAGTCACAAAACATAAATTGGTCTCTGTGAAATATAACAATATATCTTATTGTTAGGGTTTTTTTTTTTTAAAGATTTTATTTATTTATTTATTTGACAGACAGGGATCACAAGCAGACAGAGAGGCAGGCAGAGAGAGAGGGGGAAGCAGGCTCCCCGCTGGGCAGAGAGCCCGATGCGGGGTTTGATCCCAAGACCCTGGGATCATGACCTGAGCCGAAGATAGAGGCTTTAACCCACTGAGCCACCCAGGCGCCCCTTATTGTTATTTCTAATAGTGAATAATATGCAGCTTAGCTGATTGAAAGCCTTCTCTTATTGATCAAATTTCATGTACAAAGTCCCCTAAGATACCAAAGATAATAATATAAATCTCCACAGAATTTTTAAAAAATTGAACAGATAATTTAAAAATATATTTTTTGGTCAATTCTGGTAATAAATGTGTACTTTAATTATTGGCCTTTGGATACAATTTAGAATAGATAATTTAGAAATTGATAGCTTTAGACATCAGAAAATATCTGTATACCAAGGCTGTGCCAAACGAGGTCAGAATCAATAATACTGATCCTGTCTTTGTTTAAAATTTTATATTTTGTTCATTATTGTTTTTTGTATTAATTTTATTTTTAAAATATTGCATTGAAATATTTATTTTGATTAGTGAGATTTTTTTTTTTCTGTGTCCTTAAATTTTACACCTGAGACCTCACTCTCCTCACCCTGGCCTCAGTCCTCACCACACCTACACTACAAATTCTAGAATGTTGATTACAATGCCTAAAGAAACCATGTGAGGAGATAAATATCTATTTGGCCATAAAAGTCTATAAAACGGTAGGACTATGCAAAACTGGAGCTAGTGTAATAAATTACATATAGCACAGCATTCATTTTTTGACTAGAGACTCATTCCCCAATCTCCCTCCCTCACACACACACATAAATATACAAACTTATTAACTTATTTTTAGAGTTAGCACCAATCTAAGAAGAAACTTGAAATGTTTTGACATATTTTTAAGCTTTTCTATTATCCATCTAGGATTTAGAGATTTTTCTCAACAATAGTTAATTGAACTATTGATTGCAACATGTCTGAATATTCATTACTTTTATTTTAATAATTCATTAAAAGTCCAGTTAGCATCTGTATTTGGGATTTCTTAGTTAGATGACAGCTGTAAAGTATACCACATGGAATTTTTAACCTTTTTTTTCCATTTCTATACCTTTTGTTTTGTGATCATGCAAGTACCTCACCAAATAGCAAGTCCGAAGGATGGGATTTGGGAATTTATATAATTCAGTTATATCCTCAGTAATTACCAGGAATCAAGGAATGAGACTTTGTGAAATAGAACATAATGAAAGTCATACCAGGAAAATCATGCCAGGCTTCAAGTAAAAATACATTCTGAGTGTATTTATTTATTTATTTATTTTTTAAAAGATTTTATTTATTTATTTGACAGAGAGAGATCACAAGTAGACGGAGAGGCAGGCAGAGAGAGAGAGAGAGAGAGGGAAGCAGGCTCCCTGCTGAGCAGAGAGCCCGATGCGGGACTCGATCCCAGAACCCTGAGATCATGACCTGAGCTGAAGGCAGCGGCTTAACCCACTGAGCCACCCAGGCGCCCCATTCTGAGTGTATTTAATCACAAACAATAATACTGCACATTTTATAGCACACTATGATTCACAAATTACATTCATTTTTTTTTTCACCCAAATAAAAGAACAAGTTTAGAAGTTAAGTTGTGGGTAACTTACAACTATTTTACTCATAAGAACACTGGCAGGAAGCCTCCTGAAGACACATTGTCTTACGTTCCCTACAAAATGTGAACCAACATTTTTATTAGATGCTGTAATGCCAAGTTGACAGTCTTAGTCCATGCAGTAGGTTCAATTCCCTAATCTGAAAGAACAGCCCAGCATTTGGTAAACTAGAAAGATACATAGTCAAAATGTGAGGGTTGAGATGTTCCAAAACAACCACATGCTAAAACTAAAGGCAGAATTATAGCATAAAAATGTCTCTGGCTAAATAAAATGTTTTTGTGGAATGAAGAAGGAAAGCCCTCATGCAGTCTTCTAGCATTAATATTAACACAAGTTGGTTCATGTAGTTACCTCCTTTCACCTTGAAACTTAAGACCCCGAATAGCTGAGATAGAAAGACCAGAGACTTTCAGTCACGTGGGGGAGAGGACAGGGACAACTTCTCTGGGCCTGTCCAGGATGAAGCCATACCACACATTTTGTCCAAGAGAGAGGAGTGACAAGGTGGCAGCAGGGAAAAAAAAAATTATCATGGGTCAATTTCACAGTTTCGTCAAGGACTAACACTGTTCACATACTCTGGACAATTAAACCTTCTGGATATTTTCCATATTAACTTAAAATATGATTTTTATTGTTTCTAAATTTTTTTTAAATGTCTACAAAAGCATTTAGTCTTCCATTGTATCCCCAAGAAAGACACATGGCTGCTTCTCTTTGAAAAATTTATTTCTTCATAATCTGTACTAGATTTAATCTTATCTTGGATGATCATGTTCTTACATAAATTATACATTATTCTCAGCCATGAAAGTTTAAAATGTAAAACTCATCTATGCTCTTCCTTTTTTTTTTTTTTTTGCCCACAAGTAATATGCTAAATCCTCTCCTTAGTAAAGTCTGGGCATTTTATTTTTTTTATTTACTAATAACCTCATTCCCAAACTCACTACCTTGAAACGATTCCCCATAGGCTATTGTAATGGGCATCTTTGCTTGCTTTCCAGCACGTCTATCCCATCTCAATCCATTTTATATTATACAGCTGCCATGTTTTCTTTATGAAGCACAATTTTACTCAAGTCATGTTCCTGTTCAAAAACCTTGAGCAAGTTCCCATTGTCTGAAGAAAAATGTACAATTGCAGGCTTGCATTTGCAGAGCTTTACATTTGGACATCCTGACTTTCCCATCATGTTTCCCATTGTTTTCCCATTCACTATGATCAGGGTAAACAGAATGACTTCTCTACATTTAAAAAATCTTATACATTTGCTCATAGGATTCAGTACTCCTGGAATTTCTCTTGTGACCTTCTTTTATGAGGTAATTACTACTCCATGTTTTAAGACCATTCTCAAACAAATGTCATCTGAAAGGGATGCTTTCCCTGATGCCATGAGATCTTTCCTTAGAAATTACAGTGTATTGTTTATAGAATATACCACTTTCAGCCTTTTATCATGGTCATTTATACATTTCTTATTCCTCCCACAGAATTAGAAAATTCTTAAAGAGAATTATTTTTGCTGATTTGTTTTTAAATATTCCAAAGTGCCCAGAATGAAGTCATGTACCAGATGTAAATCAAATGGAACTTGGTTAAACTTCTAAAATAATCACCTGTTATATCATACATGAGTTAAGACAATTGATGTGATTTCTTTGCAAATCCTCATAGCAATGAACAACTTATATGTGCTTTCTTTCATTCACCCATTTGTTAACTCTACATGTTTTGAGAACAGAGTACTGAGCAAAACAATTGTTGGCTTCTAGAAAGGAAGGCAGAAGGAAAAAGAGGACGGAGAAGTAAGTCCATTAAATTGCCATTTATATCACAATGGTGAAAGAAATGAAATCATATTCTGCCACAAAGCAAGATTCTAGATTCTGCTCACAAACATAAGATAGCAACTAATCTATATACATTTTAAATCGAGATATACACAATATCTTATTTTTAATATAGAATTAATTATCATAATATTCTAATAAAATAAATAATATTCTAATAAAATAAGCAGAGATGTTGTTCTTCACCTTTCTCACCCCATGTGAGATTAATATAATCCCAGGATTTGGAAGCAGAGAACAAAAGGAAAAGATGTAGCGGAATGGTCAAGAAAGGTTATAAAGGCTGAATAATAAGGAAAAGTCATGTAGTTAAAACCATGGTAAAAAAAAAAAATGTCTAGAGTCTGAAGGAATAGCATCTGAAAAATCTGGAGACAGAAAGAAATGTAGTGAGTTTTTGGAAATAAAGTACTTCCACTGACCACCCCTTAGGATGCAAAGAAGAGAATGACAGAATGTGACATTATACCAGGGCACAGAATTGACAGACCTTGGTATTTGTACATGGGAGGAAAGAAAAGTAAACTACACACTGGTGGGGGCGGGATGGGGGGGAGCTGGTGTCTTTGTTCATACAAATGCACATCCAGTTTATGTTTCCATACTCTTCATAGCGTCTCTCCAATGAAATATGATAAAACATTAAAGTTCTTTCTTCCCAGACAAAAAAATAAAATGATTTCAAGTCTCCTTCCTGCTACTCATACTAACCCATTATTGTATCTTTTCAAAATGCACATATGCAAAAATAGTATGTCATTTTTCACTTGTATTTTGATACATTTTCATTGTTCTCATATTACTTATACTCAATAACCCCTTTGGGAGCGGCAATAACAACAAAAAGTTTGGTATGCAGAATTTCTTAGAATAGGAGTGGTTTGGTGTATTGTTTGAATTCCTGCTTTCTTCCAAAAAGGTATTTAAGAAGTCCCACAAGATATATTTCAGTAGTGTTCCCTCAGTTGTCTTTCAAAAGAGGTACTTCCCTAATTTAAGGGGAAGATAAAAACTAAAGATGAATGTGAAGATGGAAAATTATCAAGACTGTGGATACCTGTGACACTACATACGTCATCTGGAAGAATTTGCAATGAAATGTTAGTTTTATAGAATGAATTAACCAATTGATACACTAGACTAACAAAGATATTTCAAAATTCAATGGCACAACCAACTATGAGGTCCCCTTATCTTTCACGTTATCAGTCCAGAGATGGGCAGCTCAAAATCTATTCAGAATCCTTTTTCACATCATCCTGAGATCCTGATCGATTTTCTCTTGTTCCTCAGGCTTGTCACATTTACAATCCAGCCAGTAAGATGAAAAGGGAGAAATCGGAGGACAAGAAATTTTCTCATAAAGTTGTGATCTAGTATTCATACTCATTATTTCCATTTATATAGTCTTGACCTACTTCCACTAACGTGGCTGCACCTATAGCTGCAAAGATTGCTAGGAATGTTCTTAGCTAAATCTCTGGGATTGCATTAACAAAGAGAAGGAAAGGATAGTGGTTCTGTGAAGCAGTTTGCAGACTCTGACACACAAACTGACATCTCAAAAAAATTAAAAAAAAAACTATAGGAAGATACAGCAATGTTCTATAGATGGTCAACATAAATGCATGGGGAATTTGAGAGAAAAACAATCTGAATAATAGTTATATGATGATGGACTCCAAAGCTATTGATTTTTACTGAGAAAAAAGTAGAAGTCACTGTAGCATGCTCTCTGAATATATCAGGGCAGTTTGGTTTTCTGACTAAAGATATTTAGAATACCATGAGCAATGAGAAATAGAATTTAATTTTACCCTTAAAAGAAAACATCTTAAACTGAACAATTGAAGTACCAGAAATAGTGATGCATCTTAGAATCGTGAAAGGGAGATAAATAGAAAAGATAAAAGAAGTACTTTGCATGAAGGAGAGAAAATTGATAGTGCACACTATTCCAAAATTGAAAAAAAATTACATTCTATAATAATGTCTATATAGTAATAGATGATGCTTATAACAGACTATATTAAAGGAAAATTAAGTGTTTGGGGGGAACTACTGTTAGCATTTTGAGACTGTCATGGGTGACTTCCTCAGAAAGAATACTTTCAAAATTATTTTCTTAGTACCTGTGTCAGAGACAAATATTGAGTTTCATGAACCCAAACACTGATTTTAAGTTTTAAAGATATTGCTAAAGATTGTGGGTAAGTCACCGTCCCCTCGAGTAATCACCTGTATCATTAATTCTGCTATAATCAGTGTTTTGCAGACAAAATGAGTGTAAAGAATATAATTAGAAACTCAAATCTTAGTTTTTTCTCATTTTTTCTTAATCTAATACAATAAATTCCTAGTGTTCTATTAGAAATATGCTATCTCTATACAAGTTAAACAATGATATTGACACAAGCAAATTAATACTATCTCAAAATTTCTAAGAACCTATCCCTTAAATGAAAAGGGGAAAGTGTATATATGTATTAATCATATCACATTTCAACTGAAGTAATGAAGTCCTACAGTGAAGTTCAAGGACAAAAGTTTTGCATCTTGAAGTTGCACGTTTGTTGCTATCATTAAAGAGATGTCCAACCTCCTTGAAACAAAATATAGGATCATCATTTTGTTTTGTAATTGTGATAATTCATCTGGCTCACTTGCCATCCATGTAATGCTCTGATGCATTTGCCTAGGAGTTAGAGGCTTCCTCTGAGAGGTTCTTAAACTTACTATCCCTTGTGGCAGCAGCATGCATTTCAGATAGCTATGAGAGTGGGAGAAAAATGCAGAAATGTAGAATAGCCCTTTTTTAATAAAACTAAGGATCTTGTATTAATGTCCTTATCTTCCCAATGATCTTATACTATTATTTTGACCTCTTAATTATTCTTTTCTAACAAACTAACCATAATTTGTTGAAAGTAATTGGGTTGGATAAAGCAGAATAGTAGCCATTTTGAGCACTCTCAAAGTACAGGTAGAGTGTTGGAAGCTCTGCATACATTACCTATCTTTTAAGTGTCCCTAAATCTGGTCCAGGTAGACATTTTAGTGCTCTTCTCTAACAACTGAGGTTAAGCAAAGCTCAGCTTGTGCAAGTTCCTATAGGAATTAAGCGGTAGAGCTGTGATTCTCTAATAAGAATTAGGAATAAACTGTAATGAACCCATGCAAGTGAAAGTAAAGCAGAAAAGATAGCTACATAAACCATAAGTGACTCTTAATCTCACAAAACAAACTGAGGGTTGATGGGGGGAGGGGGGGTTGGGGGGGTGGGGTTATGGACATTGGGGAGGGTATGTGCTATGGTGAGTGCTGTGAAGTGTATAAACCTGGCGATTCACAGACCTGTACCCCTGGGGATAAAAACATATTATATGTTTATAAAAAATTAAGTTAAATTAAAAAAAATTTAAAAAAAATTCCTACTTTAACCATACCCTATATCTTACCTTCTGCCTCTCCAGACTGAGCTATTGATGAACAGACCAGAGTGTTTTTGTATGAAATTTTTGTTGTTGTTTTATAGCAGCAACAATTAGAACATTCAATAGGATATAGAAGACACTTGTTAATTTATCTTAAATTGCTGATATTTGAATGTGTTGGAAGGTATAGTATTGCTTTGGAATCATAAAGGACCATCCATATCTTCTGTCCTAATCCCCTGCTTTTCTTTCTTTTTTTTTTTTTTTTTAAGATTTTATTTATTTATTTGACAGAGATCACAAGTAGGCAGAGCAGCAGGCAGAGAGAGAGAGGAGGAAGCAGGCTCCCCGCTGAGCAGAGAGCCCAATGCAGGGCTGGATCCCAGGAATCTGGGATCATGACCTGAGCTGAAGACAGAGGCTTTAACCCACTGAGCCACCCAGGCGCCCCTTGCCTGCTTTTCTAATGGGTAAACCAAGCCTCAGAAATGGCTGTACAATTCCACATCATTCAGAGAGAAGTAGCACAATGAGGATGTTAACTTATGTCTTCTAAGTCTAGTGAAATTCCCACTACATTAGCTTCTCCTACATAAAAGCAGTGCTTTCAAACAATGTATCTGCCTTCCCTAGTTTTAAGAGTGTCTCTTCTGTTTGTTCTCCCGGCTGCCTTTTGCAGAGAGAAGCTCACCAACTCAAATTTCAGAGAGCTCCAAGAAGCATATTTTCTATGACAGGGTCTTGACCATTAAATTACCTTCACTTTTCTTCTGACAAAATTCAACTTTATTAAGTTTCAAGATGTTGCCCAAGGACTATGGCTAAATATAAGAGAAAGATTTATGCTTATAAGCAGTTATTTTTCCTTTATTGTGTAAGAAACCTTAAGAGAAACATCACATAAACCTAGAGAACAAGATAATGAAATTTTAAAATAAAGTATGAGTTTCTCTAATAATCTTCCTTACTTCCATTTTTCAAATATGTATATGTGTGCATGTGTATGTGCGTGTAGTATTCATAAAGTGTATATAGATGAATGTAAATTATATGTATATATATGAATTATATGTATATACTTGCATATATAAAAATATTTACATGTAATTTATACTACATATGCATATCTACCTCCCTTTCTTGCATTTATGTCATTTAGCAACACGATCAAAATCTAACTCTATAATTGTGTGTCCGGGTTTTGAGCAGAGAAAACTAAGAAAACGAATGTGAGCTTAATCTCTGCTCCCAAATGCAGTAACAACTCCGTGTCTGAAAATGTTTCTAATATTAACATTTTATCCTCTTTGTATTCATCAACTCAGAACATTTCTTCTAAACAATGTTTTCAGACCATAATTGAAAAATTTGAGAGCTATGAAGCTATTCAATCCTTATAATACATAAATTATACACCTATTCAGCTCCGGTGTTACCTACGGTGATGAGAAATTCTAGTCATCATTATTAACACTCCTGACAGGGGACCATGTTTGAGGAGGAATAGCCTGAAGCTCACGTCCTGAAAATCTGTGAACTACAGCTACAGATAATTATTTACATCCCTTCGATTATGAAAAATGAAAAAGATGTGGTTTGGGGCTTAGGCTAAATTACGTATTTTTCTCCCATTTTTTTAGTGGTAGAACTTAAGCAAATAGAATATTTAAAAAACAAAACTGGCCAATAAGCTGAATGTAACCTAAGTGCTATGTGTGTTATTGAGTGAATATCATGCTAGAAGAAAATGAAAAGAAAATGTGGAAAAAGAGTATGAGAACCTCATTTTTAAATAGAAAGACTCTATTACTCATTATTCTTTTAAATGTTATTACAGAAAATATAAACAGTCTGTATTTGAGCAGTTAGGTAATAATTCTTTCCAAAACACTGTTGGAAAGAAAGAGGGAGTGACATCTTTTGCAAAATCCTTAGAGAAACATTCTTCTTCAGGGAGTTACAAACAATGCTGCTAATGACATTCCGATACATATCTTTGGGTACACATGTGTATGCAATTCTCTTGGAATTATCAGATCATAGGCTTTGTTTTGCATATGTTCTGCTTTACAAGACACTTCCGAACAGTTTTCCAAAAGGGTTGTAACTACTGAACTTCCATCAGACCCGTGGGAGAGATTCTGTTGCTCTGCAATAGTGCCTACCATTTTTTTTTTTTAAATTCTAGTCATTGTAGTGGGTGTATACTGGTTTCAGTGGTTACTTCTCTGATGACTACTATCGATTTTCAGCTTTTCACATGTTTATTGGCCATTAACATATTCTCTGTTATGAAGTGTGCTTGCCTATTTTTTTTTTTACCTATTTTTTCTTTTGCCCTTTTTTTTTTTTTTTCAGTGAGCTAAATGTTTTTTTCTTGCTCTGTACAAGCTCCTTATATGTTCTGCAGGCACATCTTTTGTCAGGTTATATATTGCAAATATTTTCTCTCACCCTGTGGTTTGTATTTTCTTTCACTCAATGAGTTTATGAAAACACATTCATATACACACAATCATTTCATATGTAGGAGAAAGAGCAAAGAAGTTTTCTGCATGACAACAGATAACCATAAGTAAGAAAGAAACCATGTTAAGTTCCTGGAATACAGTAGGAGCTCAATAAATATGTTTTGAATTAGTGAAGAGATGACAGCATACATTTCAGTTCTAGTCAATGAAATTTTTATCCAAATATTGCTTCAAAATTTTGTTCAACACAATAATGGCAATTTTCTAAGGGAAAAAAATCATGATTAAGAAGAATTTTTAACTATCTCAGAACTTTGTGCATTTCCCACTGACCAAAGAAGAGAAGCATGACCTACCCTTCCCAAGAATTATAAAGAACTATTGGGAAATTTTTTAAATTATTGGCCCAGATAAATATACCACACACTATTTTACTTCTAATATTATTTCTAACTCAAGAAAATGTATTTAAGGGAAAAAACAATGAGGGTCTAAAAATACTAAATAGTAGGAAAAAATTTTAAAACAATTGTATCCATTGGAAGTGTTAAAGCCTTTAGAATGATATAATTTCATGCTGAATTCAACATTCACAATTATGATTAATAGATATAACACGGTGAATACTCCATTGCCATACAATCATTTATAATTGAAAAAAATAAAAGTTTTATTTGCAAGCTTCCCTGGACAGTGTTCTTGGATTTGTTTTTAAGTAAGTTGCTTGAAACCTCTATAAAAATCTCCCTCGCAGACATGGAAGTGAATAGAGCACTATACATAAGAAGAGTTTCTCTTACTTTTTAAAAATTACTCATTTGGAGAAATATACATAAATCTCTATAAACAAAGCCAGCATTTTAAAAAGTCCTTTTAATTTTGTGAATACTTCCTATAGCTCTTAAAAATTTCAGTAGTTGGCAATCAGTTAGGGAATCTATTAACATTTTCTATTGTCAACTCTATCATGTCATAAATATATATTGCTTTTCAAGGTGAAATAATAAAAAAGGCCATTTAAGGAATGATCCATTCCTCTAAATACTAACCTTTTAACAGTGGCATAAAACTAGTACATCTCCAATAATTTCGCTAATATGGTCAACCACTGACATCTATTGGCAAAAATAAGCAGACAAGGTTTGGCTAACTTCTAAATGCACTTACGATTTTTTTTAATGGCTCTAATTTGAATATTAATACTTATTTAGAACCAATGTTAGGGATAGTTTGGTTAAGTTATGTAAGGCCACAGGAGACTTTAAAATCTTTAGCCATAAAAACTAAAGTTAAGAGTTAGTAGGGGCCTAAACAACTTTTATTTTATTCCCCTCTTAAGATTATAAAAGAGAGAAAGCCATGTTGTTGTTCTAAAGAAATACATCTGGTTTTAGATTTGGAGAAATTTATTTTCTAATTTGCCAAAAGGTTAGTGAAGCTCAGAAAACACATGGTATTCTTAACTTAAAAAGGGGGGGGGGGCGCCTGGGAGGCTCAGTGGGTTAAGCCTCTGCCTTCGGCTCAGGTCATGATCTCTGTGTCCTGGGATTGAGCCCCACATCGGGCTCTCTGCTCAGCGGGGAGTCTGCTTCCTCCTCTCTCTCTGCCTACCTCTCTGCCTTCTTGTGATCTCTCTCTCTCTGTGTCAAATACATAAATTAAAAATCTTAAAAATAAATAAATAAAGAAGAAGAAAAGAAAAGGTGTCTTAAATTTTCAAGCAAATTAGGTCAAACTTTCATATCTTTTGTACATTTTCATGGGCTTTTCCATGTCTTTACTCCGTTCTTTATTCTTCAAGCTCCTCCCCCACAAAGACTCTTATCCAGAGACTTGTCCTCCGTATTTTATAACTTAAAGACAATGATGTGTTGTCAAGATGCTATTTTACTAGCAAGAGTCTGGGTAAAACATCATTGATTTATGCATTCAGCAAATGCCTTTTAAATGTCTCTACATACTATAAACTGTTTTAGGTTCTCTGATTCAAAAGTAAACAATACAAACAAAAATCCCAGTCTACTTGGAGTTTTCCACTCCAGTAGTGAGAGAAAATAAACATAAAAACAAACAAACAAACAAACAAATAAATCAACAAATGGCATAGTAGGCCAAGTGGTGATCAGTGTTATTTCACATATGGAGAAAATATTACAGGGAAGGAAGATAATGGTAATTAGATGGGAGAGAGGTTTCAGCGTGTTCGCCCTGCTAAATGTAGCTGTCAGGTAAAGCCTCTCTTGATATTTGAGCAAACCAGGTGAGGCAGTAAATCACGA
This sequence comes from Enhydra lutris kenyoni, assembly GCF_002288905.1. Lineage (NCBI taxonomy): Eukaryota > Metazoa > Chordata > Mammalia > Carnivora > Mustelidae > Enhydra > Enhydra lutris. The sequence continues at coordinate 13,310,357 of NW_019154109.1, read as the reverse complement.
AGATTGCTAGGAAAGGAATGTCCAGAAAGAAGGAAAAGCAAATATAAAGATGCTGAAGAGGAAGGGTGCTCATAAAGTGGAAAATCAGCAAAGATGGGATGACTGTGCCTTGGGGGGGGCAAGCAAAAACTTGTGTAACAGGAGACCACGGCAGAGAGGTGATGGGGGACAAATTCTGTAGGGACCTTCAGCTCATTCTAGCACGTAGCTTTAAGTCTAAGTGAGATGGAAAGCCATGGGAAGGGTTGAGTAGAGGAGTGATATGGTCTGACTTACTTTTTCAAAAGGTCACCTGGCATGCCAGATTGAGAATAGAGGGCAGAAGCAAAGGAGATCCCACAGAGAAGACTGCGGGAATCTGTGGGGAGCTTCTTAACATGATGGTGGTGATGGAAGTGAGGGAGTAAAAATGGGGGTAGGAGGCGGTGAATAGATCTTGGAAGTAGAATCTTGGACTTGGTAACTAAATAGAAGAGGAATGTGAAAAAGGAAAAAAAAAGGAGTCAAAAGAAAGTCTACAAAGCCGAAGTTATTCCTTCTCTGCAAGTACAAGAAAAAAAGCCCTAATGAAAGAGCAAGGGATTGTTCTTTCCTTATTTGTGCTTAAATATGTGATAGATTCAGACAAAGAGTCTGATAACATTCTGAAATCAAGGGCATTGAATTCCTTCTTTCATAAGATATCCTTGGCCATGGTGGCTGCCAGTGAAAAATCTATTATTATCTTTCAGGTATATATCAGACACGTGACAAAACACATCATTTCAATTTATGATAATTCTAGAGTATTAAATTGTTCCCTGTGGCACTTACCAAATCTGTTTTCCAAAAGCCCGTTCCTCAAGTCATAAGACATTTATTATTAGAACTTCAGTTCCATTTGACTATAAAATTACAATTAATAATACTTTCCAGTAAAACATGACTGCGTGATTAATCAGAGTAACTGTACTCTACCCATATTCAGATTATGAGAGGACTACAGACATTCGATGGTGACACATTTTAATTCAACAATACCTATAATTTGGACACTTGATTTGTTTCAAAGACATTCTCTTGGCCAAGTTACCTGATAGCCACCTCTGCATCAATTACGAGATCCGGATATGTAATCAGCAGCTCCACATGAACACACTCTGGGTGGCACACTCTAATTTCCTTGTATTTCCTCCAACTCATTTTGTCTATCTAAAAGTGGCCATAAATCCTCTTGTAAGCTATAACTCTCTCCACCCACTATATGCAGACCTTTTTAGGAAAGTTCTTAAAAAAAAAAAATTCCATCCTTCAAAACATTTTCCTAAAGTTTTTGGCAAAATAATTTGCATTCAAATACCTATTACTTCACCGTTTCCTTTGTATATTTTCTTTCACAACATTGTTTCTTAGGTTTGCTCCTTGCAATTTTTGATCACTGCATTCATTTTAACTTCATGCACTTAAATGATTCCATTCTAAGTGTAGTTACCTTGGAAATAAAGGTCCTTTAAAAATGCAATCTGTTACTGTCTAACATAACTCAAAATGTAGGTAGCTCCATTTAAAACTCTTCTTTGGGTGTGCTTGTACGTGTGGATGTGCACACGCATTCTTATCAGGAGCTTTAAAAATTTTCTTCTTTTCTTGGTTCTGACCCTCCATTTTCAATATCCTTTGCTTCTCACTGGATTGTGAATGTGCCCTTTCCTTATGTCTGAAAATCTTTCAACCTTCACCATTCATTCTAAGAATCAGCAATATGTTATGTTTTTATAGAACCTTTCTTCCAGGGAACAGAGAGTGTTTCATATATATTACCACATTCATCCTTAAAATTTCTCTCACAACACCCATAGCACCAGCTAAACTATGTCTCGGTTGAAACCTCAATCTGTATCTTTAGTTCTTCCTTCCTTGACTGCTTTTCCTATAAACTCTGTAAATCACATTTTCAGAATCCTGCATCTGTAGAAAATAAGCATAATTCTATCACTCAAAGGACTTTTCTTTCTAACCTTGTTCTTAGGATTCACCATCTTTATTTCAAAACTTTACCACAGTCTTTCTGGTTGGCATTAGGCTACTAAGTTCTCACTACTTGTCTCTGGAGTTTCTCTCCTCCCTCAGGAAAGTGAAATATGCTGAGTGGATAACATGTTGCATCCGCTCTTTTCTCAACTATGTCACTTCTCTTTGCTCTAAATTACAATTGTGTCACTTTCAAATTACTTTTCTTTTTTTTTTTTTTTTTTAAGATTTTATTTATTTGGGATGCCTGGGTGGCTCAGTGGGTTAAGCCGCTGCCTTCGGCTCAGGTCATGATCCCAGTGTCCTGGGATCGAGTCCCACATCGGGCTCCTTGCTCAGCAGGGAGCCTGCTTCTCCCTCTGCCTCTGCCTGCCACTCTATCTGCTTGTGCTCACTCTTGCGCGCTCTCTCTCTCTCTCTCTCTCTGACAAATAAATAAATAAAATCTTTAAAAAAAAAAAAAAGATTTTATTTATTTGACAGAACGAGAGAGCACAAGCAGTGGGAGCAGCAGGCAGAGGGAAAAGAAGAAGCAGGCTCCCCGCTCAGCAGGGACCCTGATGTGGGACTTGATCCCAGGACCCTGGGATCATGACCTGAACCAAAGGCATACACTTAATGGACTGAGTCATCCAGGTGCTCCTAAATTTGTTTTCTTTTCTATTCATGATTATAAGTCATAATCTAAGTTTTATTTGGTTTTTAGGTATATACTGAATTCACATTTTAAAATGCTGGTCCCTTGGTAGTAAGAGTTAGAATTTGTTATTGTTTACTGTGAAGCAGTCACTTTGGTAAATGCCCAGGAAGATTACCTTGTTTAATCCTTAAAATAAGCATAAGAGCTCAATCCTATTTTCTCTAGATTAGTGATAGAAAAACTAAGGATTTATATATATACACGTGTGTGTATATGTATAACTTGCCCCTGGATGTATACCTGAAGTGGCTGAACACGGACTTGCACTGAAGAAGCCAAAACGTGTCACTAATTATCCTTCTACATTGTCTCTGTACAATTAACTATCTCAGGTTGAAAGTTTTAAGAAAACAGCAATATTACTTTTTTCAGACTTCATCAATTATCTATAAAACACTGTATTTGAGGACCAAGTTTGGGCTCAAACTGGTTTAGAAAGCCAACCTAAAGTCTCTTCACTAGATAAGGTTGCTAGTACTCAAATGTAAATATTTTCTCAGACTTAAAATAAGCCATTATCTTTAATCAGGCTTAAAATAATTAATTGCCTTCGATATATATTTTTAAATGAATAAAATAGAGAGAACTTAAGAAGAAGGAAATAGCCTATAGAAGGTGTGTTTCTTATTTTTATGTGCTGAGCTATTCAGTTCCCTGTTTTGTTTTGTTTTTCTTAGTGAGATGGTTTCCTTATATTACTTAAAGCTAGTCTGTTACAAATGGCCTACTTCATTACATGACATGGCTTTTCCCTTTGATGTCTTAAATCTGAGTACATAATCAGCATTTTATATGCACTGGTTTCTTTACATGCTCATTTCTCTTCAGTCACCTTAGGAACATAAGAACCATGTTAAGGATACAGACATTGAGACAAAAGCAAAAATTAACCTAACTTTAAGGATTGTTTGGGAAAAGCTAATGGTTGTACTAAGTATTTTCTTTTACAGATGTATCATATTTCAAATACTACACACATAAGACATGTTTAACAGAGCAAAGAAAAATGCCAAATGAAAGGAATATGAATATATTCCCTAAGCAGTGTAATTCTTAAATAATATTACTTAATTTGGAAGTATGTGAGAAAGGAAAGAAAGAACCAATTACTTGAACTAAACCCTCAGAAGATCAAGACTAAAAATATGACGAACCAATCTGTTTATTTTTATTTTTATTTTATTTATTTATTTATTTATTTATTTATTTATTTATTTTTGAGAGAGAATGGGGGCAGCACAGGGGCAGAAGGAGAGAGAGATGATCTCAAGCAGGTTCCACTCCCATTGTGGAGCCCATTGCGGGGCTCAATCTCACCACTCTGAGTTCATGACCTTGAGATCATGACCTAAACTGAAATCAAGAGTCAGGTGCTTAACTAAGTGAGCCATCCAGGAGTCCCTCTATTTAGTTTTTTGATGTAATGTTAGTGTTATAACAGATTCCCCAGTACTACAGCATCATCTTCCATAAATTAATCATCAATACCTCTAAATCCTTGCCTAGGAGGGCATTAAAAATGATCTCACTACAACAGCTATTTTATTGATACAAAAAAGATCCAAATGATTTGGCAGATGAAATGGTTATCTTTTCCTCTCTCTCCACTTCAAGTGCATCTTCCAATTCATTCATTTCTTTAAAAAAAAAACAAAAATATTACGGTGTGACAATTTCCCTTCAAGTCTATTTGACTTGACAAAGATGGTGTTGATGCATTAAAAATTATTTCCTGATTAGCTGAAATTATAAAAAGAATATGTAACTTTTAAGCATTTTAAATGACTTTCAGGTAAGCTTTGAATCATTGACACTAAAGATGATGAGCCAGGCAGATGTCAAATAAAAGATGTTTTCCATGCAAACATGTATACCATATGAAAGTCATGCAAATGCTGCTTTCAGAAGAAGAGTAAGACTTGTTTTTGTTTTGTTTTCTCAAATTAAGTTGTTTCCTCAGAGTACAATTGCAAAGTAAAGATTTACATATTTTTGACTGAAAAATAATTTACATATCACAAGGTAAGTGACCTCACAATGTGAAGATTTCAGGACACTGACATGTTTAGGTACCAGGTTATTAAAAAAAGACACTCAGATAGTCAAGGTTATTGTTGAACTTGATTTACTATACCCTAGGTAGAAATATCACCCAAATCCTTCACACTAAAACTAACTAAAATCTAAATACCTTGAGTATGGAATGGATTCAGTGGTGTTTAGATAGTAAACCTGACCTCAAAAATAATGCAGTTATATGAAGGTTGTTCAGGGGAAGGAAAAAAAAAAATATATATATATATATATATATATATGATAGGGAATATGTCAATATAGAAAAAGTTAGCATCTAGAAAAATATTCATCTAAAAGAAGCACAGTTTCTTCCATCCATTCTGTCAACAAAGAAGAAATCAAGAGAGCAAGAACGAAAGCATTTTCCTCTGTATTTCATCTATGTGAGTATAAAGAGATTTAACATTTGTTATATAAATGAATTTGTTAAAGATTAAAATGATGGCATTTAAAGAAAAAAATGCCAAATATTAGATCCTATTCATCAGACTCAGCAAGTTTCAAATCATAAAAAGAAAAACTTTTACAAGCTATTCATTTGGTAACATTTGCACAAAATAATGTATTGTCACAGATTGTCAGTGAACTGACACTGTGCCAAGTAGCCTTTGATTCAAATTTGTAAAAGAGTGAGAGGAACAAAGGATATCCGACTCCACAGGGAGAAAACAAAAGAGACAAGACATAAGATCATAGAGCCCATAGAATTTTTAAAGCCAGACTGAATGTAAAATCTATCTCATCCTTCTCCTATATCCTATATCTTTTTAGAAAAGCAAATAGAACAAGTAATAATAAGACTTTACTTGAGGACTGATTACCCCGCTCTAAAGTAATAATTATATGAATAAAGGAAATGTAAGATGTTACATATAGCACACAAAAGCATATTGAATATAAAATTACCCCTCCTATAGTTGTATTTATAGAGAGTTGAAATAACTTAGGCAGAACTTGAAATATCCTTTCAAGTCTTACCTTTACAATGTTTAAAGTTTAAAGATATATTTAGATTAGTATTTTTACCATTCTTCAACATTTATTTTAACAATACTTTTAAAAAATGCATTCTCATACCATCTTGAATAAAATTATGTCATGAAATATTGCACTTTTTTCAAGATAGTTTACACATTTTTGATTTGGAATTTAGGAAGATTTTGGTAGTCAGTGTGCACATTCTAAACTCAAGAAGTGGTGACACTATATTTGTACATTTACTAGTGTATGATTCATACTAGTATATATATGCATGTTAGTGGCTGGCACCATGCTCTAAAATTTATGACATTAAATGCCAACAGTTCTTTTCCTTTGTTTGTTTGTTTCCTTTGTCTCTAATATTTACCATATTGTAAAAGGTCAATAAATATTAATATCTCCACCATATATCTGCTTTTAAAAGAATTTGATGTCTTACTATTTATAGGCACTGTCAAAATATAGTATTATCTATAAAACATAGTCATTAAACTTAAAAATGTCAAGTATGCCTTTGGGTTGTTAAGGGTACACTACAATTTTCCATTTGATTTGAAAATAAATCAAGCAGCCACAGCACTCTCAAAGTAACACTATTAATTACTTCTGCTAATTACCTCTGAGCCAAATAAATGCTTTGTGGGGAAAGAGTAAAAGAGTATCCTATGTGGTTTGATTTGAGGGACATCACAGAATTTCACCCTATCAGCCTGCCTCTAACTTTACCCATTCTTGGGGCTAGACTCTGACCTTCCCAGAACAGCAAAATCTGTCAGAACTTTTGTGCTGAGCTCAAGTCTCTTCTGGCCCTTCTGTAACATTGTCCTCTCCCAAGATTAATCTTCTGGTGGAAATAAGGGAAGAAAGGCATTTCTAAAAGAAGAGACACTCTTGTGCCAAATGTAATTTACTTCTAAATTTTGGCTAAGTTAGTTTTGTCTTTACTAGTGAGTTTTATCATTCAAGAGACATTTTATTTTTATTTATTTTTAAGATTTTATTTATCCATTTGACAGAGATCACAAGTAAGCAGAGAGGCAGGCAGAGAGAGAGGGGGAAGCAGGCTGAAGAGAGCAGGCTGTCCCCGCTGAACAGACAGCCCGATGTGGGGCTCGATGCCAGAACCCTGGGATCATGACCTGAGCCAAAGATAGAGGCCTAACCCACTGAGCCACCCAAATGCCTCTCAAGAGACATTTTAGAACCTAAACTGATAGGGACTCATTACTATCTTAGCTGCTCAAGCTTAGAAGAAAAATTATCTATTGTAAGAATATGAAATTTTTTATTCAACAATTTTTTTGGAAAAGGAATTTTGGAAATGTTTCTCCCAAGATCTAATACAGGCTCTTAATTCCCTGTCATAATCACCATAAAGACATGCAGATCATTCTCATTTAAAGGTAAGTGGAAGAGAGAAACAATGTTTTAATATAGTCATGGTGTCTATCTATACACCAATAAACAAAGAAGAGGACAGATTTCAAGCTGTCTTAAGAGGACAACAAACTGGGGTGTCTGGGTGGCTCAGTGAGTTAAGCAAACTGACTCTTGGTTTCAACTCAGGTCATGATCTCGGGTTGTGAGATTGAGCCCTACATTGGACTCTGAGCTCAGTGTGGAGTCTGCTTCAGATTCTCTCTCCCTCCCTCCTTCCCCATGTTCTCGCTCTCTGCCTCTCAAATAAATAAATTAAAAAAAGAAAAAAAAAGAGTACAACAAACTTTTTAACATGAAAACTCATTTTCAACATTTTTATCAATTTAGGTTCAAAATGTTTGTTTTCTAGGAAAATGAATCTCAATTTCATATATAAAATACATATATTCTACTTTTGCTGCCTCCTATAGATTATTTAAAAATAAGAAAGGACAGCATACAGAATTTGGTATTTGGAAAGAATTTCACAGGAACCTTTGCTAAGGTTGATTATGCAGGTGATTTGTGAAAATGAGATAAACACCTGGGTATTTTGCAAATTTGCCTCAATCTTTTTATTTTTATATTTTTAAAAATGGATTCATTAAAATGAGACATTGTGGTTTAGTAAGAAAAGCATGAGCTTTGGGAGCTGATCACTACTGAGTAAAGTTTTCACTCTGCCAGTGATCAGTTTTAAGAATTGAGGCTACTTTTCTGATCTGTTGGAAAAGTCATTTTAGCTATTTCATAGGGCATCTACATGCATAAAGCTGATTCTTGAACATAAAATTTCTGCTACAATGCCTCACACACAGTAGACAGTTAATAATTGGCAGTTTCCTTTCCATTTCCATTTTTACTAAAGCTTTATAAGGTAGTATTTTTAACTCTTTGTTACATAATATATTCCTTATTATAATGCGAATAGGGTTTATATTCATGTATTAGTTCCTGAATTATTCTGCTTAAGCTATGTCCTAAGGTCAAAGTTGAGACTAGTCCAGTCCTTATGGAGAAAGCCATCTGGAGTGAACTGTAAAAGAGCTGTACATTGCTCTAATTACTACTAAATGAAAACAGTGCACTGAAGAACCTAAGCTTGCTAGGGAATCAGGCAGCGGACTGTGAGCTTTGTAATCCCAACTATACCATCCTGGTAAGATTACTCAACTCTCCAAGCCTCAGTTTTCTTATCTAAAAAAATGTGATAAAGAGGAGCTGTTGGAGGATGCTCAATTGAGCTGTACCTGCGGTTTCTGGGAGGTGGAAGCCCTTGAGTACAGGGAAAACTGGTTGGACAACCCATGAAGTCTATCACAGCAGTGAGAAGCAAAGAACACGTAGCAACTTTGATGTATCTTTTAAAAAAGCACAATGCAGGATGGAAGGCATTAAGCAGCAGAAGCACAACACTATTTAAAATATATGCATACAAAATAGCAATATACATTTTGCTGGACTAGATACACGTGAAATGTTTCACATTACAATGGTTGTATGAGAAGCTGAGCATCAGAGGAGAGCATATAGTAGAAACTCAGTAAATGCTAATTATTTAGCCCAAACCATAAAAAAAGTAAAGAAAAGTGAGTGTAAGAGACTGTTTTGTAATAAAAGCTCTTTCTGGTAGGAAAAACATTTTCCATTTAAAACAAGGGCTACAAACAGAGGACTAAAAACTTCATCAGAACATATTTATGATTTGCTACATTGTTAATTTAATTTCCTACTGCCACATTAGTAGTTTCAGAAAAAAAAAATGAGAACAGGAAATAGCATGAGAGGAAAGAAAACAAATTTAGGATTAGCTAATTGACTAAAGTACTGAAAAAATCTTTTTCAGCTTGGCTGATTTTAAATTAATTATTTGTACACTTTTAAATCTGGCTAGCAAAAAAAAATCATAAAGGCTAATTACAATGCTCAAGGATTTACAAAGATTTTAATCTCTCTGTCATTTATAAAGCCTGTAATTAGCATATTTTCAAATAATAGACTTGTATAGCAGGTAATATTATCATGACTCTGTCTTTAATTCATTTGATTAAATAGCTAGTTTTAAATTGAAGTCTCACATAATGAAGAAAAATCCTAATATTTAAGTTTTAAGCTAAGGATTCACATTTTTAAAATAGGTATATTAAAGTTTACTAATAAAATCAAGTTAATATTCATAACAAAATTATTGTATTCTGTTAGATTTAGATTGCTATTGAACCCATTTTTCTACTAAGCAGTTATTTAGAAGAAGAAGGAACAATATACCTTGATTTTCCAAAAGAAATAAACTCTTCAAAACTGTCTGTCAAATAATGAAACCACCAATTTAATTACTTTTCTCATTCTCAGGAACATAAAATGATCTAATTTATAATTAGTGTTGTTATGACAAGTGCCTAATAAACTTATAATGATTTGACATAAGGACTGAATTTTCATTGGAACTAGTGGAAAGTTTTATGAGTTGAGGCTTTACTAACTGCCAAGCATATTGATGAAATCCAAGTCTAATAAAAAATCATCCTGATCTTTGCCATTTTCTAATTAGAACTTTAGGTACTAAACACTAAAAATATAATATATATAATATATAAATAAATAATGAAGTTATTGACTTTTTATCAAAAAGAACAAATCCTTATTGATTTTATTTTTATGCCTCGTTATTGCTTTTATATGAATTATTTTCATATTCATATAATACAAACATGATAATGAATTGGCAGATGTACAGTATAGCTGTACAACTAGTATAAATCAAACTATTTTCTCATAAACCCTACCTACACACACTGATATAATAACAAGAATCCAAGTCTGAGGATTATAATATGCTTTTTGAATGTAAATTCTTCATTTTCAGTACTTGGAACAAATCCTTCATTTTGAGTAGCACATTATATTACTTTAGAATGGAAACTCTGATTCCAAAAACAACCAAAACACAAACCTGCACTCACACATTCAGATTATAGCAAGTGAATTTTTTGTAATGTCTCATTTTTGAAAAGGAATTTAATGCATATTTTTTTATTACAATGTCTTTGTAATCACACAATATGCTCCCAGGAAATTAAAAGTGGAACAGCTAATCCAATATCCTGCCCCTTGCAGGGGTCTACAACTGATGCTTCCAAGACAGTTGAAAATCACGAAGACATTCTCAGATTCCTAAGTAGGTAACTTGGCCATAACAATATTTGCTTCCTTTAAAACCTCAGGTGATTCATTTGAATATAGAAACATAACATTCAAATACATTAGATCAATCATAAATTTTCTATCAGCTGAAGAAAACTCTCTCATGTCAATACAGTAATCAAACTAGTTCATCCAAACCTCGGAATACCTTTTCACATCTCTAAACCAGTATTTCCTTCGAATGCCACACACATGATCTCTTTAAAAGAAATTGGTAAATTTGTCATTCTAGTACATACACTTTTAATAGAACGTATGCTTTTATTTTTTTTTCCAAATATTTTCCTATTCTGAGTTTGAGTTCATAATGATTCAACCACTATCTATGTAACCAATAAATCTTATTTTTAAACGAACTTGCAACTGAAATGTTTGTTTGTAATGATTTTTTCTATTCCTTTATTCACTGTCCCTTCCATTTTGCATCTCCTAAATCAAGTGTCCTTAGGGCAGTTCCTGGTTTCCCAGGGTCTCCCACCAATGCCATACTCCTCTCAGTCCAGGGTCTCACACCAGAGCATATCACTCAGACCCCCCAGCACACTCTCTAAATTTCACTACCTATTGTGCCTCTTTTTTCCTCTTCTGTACCTACTGTCCCTCCACTAGTATATAAGGAATGGTTAGTTAATCTAATAAATTGTCTTAAACTAAGTTTTCCATAGCTGCAGTTAATTTTCTCTATCAAAATAGGTGTTGTCTAAATGCATTGTGGCATTGTGGATTGGATCCTGAATCAGAAAAGGGCAAGCAGCGGGAAACCACATGACATCTAAATAAACATTGGGGTACAGTTAACAGCAATACACCAATGTTGGCTTCTTAGTTTTGATAAACATACCAAGATAGTTTAATATGTTAAAGGAGAAAGAGCAGAATGAATAAGGAGTCTCTATGAACTCTGTATTATCTTTGCAACTTCTCTGTAAAACTAAAATTAGCCCAAAATAAATAGTTTATTTTAAAAACAGATGTTGCATTTTAAAATAAGACTTCAGTGGATGAACAAACATAAAGAATAAAGAAGATGGAAATTTCAGGTAAAATGATGGTGTTGCAAAGAGAGAAATGAAGGTCAGTCACTCCTCACTTTACCTCATAGAGGGAACTGCCTCCTTCTGGCTTTGCAGAAGGGTTGGCTGCGAAGGAAACTGCATTCATTTGCATGACATCTGGTCAGGCCAGGGCATAATCTCAGATTTGTTTTTCAGAAAGATGAATCTTGTTGCATATTGAGTGTGGCCTTTAGGAAGGCAAGAGAGGACACAGGTGAACAGTTAAGGAGTTGCTGCAGAAATGTCAGGCAAAAGCTGTCCCAGACTAGAGCAAGCAAAGAGAAGGAGAAATGCTGAATCAAAAGATATTAAGGAAACTACACTGGATATGGTGAGAGAAAGGGAAGAATCAAAAATGATTCCAAGATTTTTTTTTTTTTGCTTAGGTCACTGAACAGATGACAAAAAAACTGACTGGAAAAGAAATTACAGAAGAAGGAGCCATTCGATAGAAGGAGGCAAAGATGATAAGAATGCACATGCTTATAAGGTGTAGAAATTTTAAGTAGAGATGAAAGGATAAACTCAGGAGAAGGGTCTGAGTTGAGATGGAAATTTGAAAATCATCAACCTGAAGGTGACAGGAATGAATTTATTGAAGATTATGCAAATAGTTTTTGAGATAACCCAAACAGATGCACATTTAGAAGAGAAAAAGTCAAGTGCCATGCTATAAAAATACATGGCCTAGAGATTATTAACCAGGTTATTTATTAAGGAGATTCACAGCCGTATGCTAAGGAATTTATACCAAAAAAAAAAAAAAAAAGTAACTTGTAGAGAAAAAACTGATTGTAAAAACTAATTTTGCCTCATGTAAATGTTTATATCACTTTTTCATTGTTTATCCCTGAGAAATACCATAATTGATAAAGAAATTTAAATATACAGGTAAGTACAAATAGAAATGATACACATGTAATACTTATTAACTGTTTTCCACAGACACACATTTATTTCTCTGCAGTCATAATGTTAAAAAATCAGCATAGAGAGTTTTCTTTAATATGAAAAGACCTGTAAGTTCTATGATCAGCAATCTATATAGTTACATTTTGGTTAAAATCAAGTTGGTAAAAGCTAAGATGATGACAAATTTTACAAGAATAATTCTATAATTATCTATTTAAATAATTTTCTTGCAAGGAGAGCTATCACTACAGTGCAATTATTGGTCTACAGTTGGTATAATTCCCCCCTCATTTAGGTTTCTCTGTAAAAGAGATTTATTTCGCAGAAGCATAAAGCATTAGCAGTTGCACTTAACAGAGATTTCATGTTGCACTGGTTGTGAAATTGAACTAAAAGTCAAAAACATGATTTGCTGTTCCCTTTGGAATAGTACTTCATTTTAATGAGAATTTCACATTGGGAAAATGGAAATAATGATTACATTGCACTTGGAAATCTGCACATAAAAAAACAAAAGTATTCACAGAGGGATATATATACATATATTTTAGACCTCTACCCACAGAAAAAAATTATATTGGCTTTATCTATATTTATTAAACACTACTTGTCTCTTCTACTTAAATGTTGAAAGGTAAGTTATATTGAATCTCACCAAAAGTAACCCTACAAAGTTTATCCTATACCAACAGATGTCTTAGTCACAATGTAATTTCAATTCAGAAGCTGAATTGAAATAATAAAAAATGGGTATTTCTAAAAGTAGACTGGAAAAGCGAGACTCCTTAAGCTACGAAAAACCATTTCCCAAGAGAATAAAGAAACAAGTTGCAAAGTGGGGGAAAACATTTGCAAAAGACACACCTGAAAAAGGATTGTTGCCTAAAATACACAAAGAACTCTTAAAAGTTAATAATAAGACTGACTAATAAATAGGCCAAAGGTCTTAATAGATACCTTACCAAAGAAGATATAAAGATGGCAATTAAGCTATATAAAAAGATGTTCCACATCATACATCACCAGGGAAATGCAAAGTCAAACAACAATGAGATGCCACTACACACTTCTTAGAAGGGCCAAAATCCAGAACACTGACAATATCAAAGCTGAGAAGGACATGGAGCAGCAGGAATTCTCATTCATTGGTGGTAGGAATGCAAAATGGTACAGCTACTTTGGAAGACATTTTGGTGGTTTCTTACAAAACTAAACATATTCTTACCATATAATCCAAAAATGGGACTCTTTGATATCTACCCAAAGGAGTTGAAAACTTACATGCACACAAAAATCTGCATGGCTGTTTATATCAGCTTTCTTTATAATTGCCAAAATTTTGACACAACCACGATATCCTTCCGTAAGTAAATGGATAAAATGCGGTACATTCACATCATGGAATACTTTTCAGCACCGTAAAAGAAACAAGCTATCAAGTCATACAAAGACATGTAGGAAACTTAAATACATATTACTAAATGGAAGCAGCCAATTTGAAAATTCTACCTACTACATGATTCCCAATGCATGACATTCTGGAAAGACAAAATTATGAAGATAGTGAAAAGATTAGTGGTTGGTGGGGGCAGGGCAGTGGTGAGGAATGAACAGTCAGAACACAGATTTTCAGGGCAGTGAAAATACTCTGTATGATACTATCATGGTGGGTACATTTCATTACACATTTGTGCAAACCGATGGAATGCATAACACCAGAGTGAACCCTAAGATAAATTATGAACTTTGAGTGATTATGATGTGTCGCTGTAGATTCATCAGTTATCATGTGTAACATATATAGCACTATAGTGGGCATTGTTAATGAAGGGGGAGGCTATGCATGAGTGGGGACAGGAAGTACACCAGAAATCTCTTCCTTCTTTTCAGTTTTGCTACAAACCTAAAATGCTCTAAAAAAATAAAGTTAAAAATAGTTTATGATGACAGGGATGAATTTTGACTCTTCTCTCTCTTTAACTTGCACTGTCCCTGAGACTGTAGGTATTCTGGCTTGACTCTCTTCCTATTTTAGTTTCAAATTACCTTATAATACCAAGAAGAATTTTGCTCTAATTAACTGAAGACAGATCCTGCAGGAAGAATATTGATCTTTTTAGGTTATTTTGTGAAAAAAATGTAATATGCTATGTGGAAGATTGTAATGAAATTATTGTATCATAGAGATAAAATATGACTGTTATATAGTTAATAATTAATACTCAAGGGTATGTGCACTGTAATTAGTACAATTTAAGTACAATGAATACGGAATGGCTGTTGTCTATATGGACTGACAAATCTGGATAGGCTTTAAAGGACAGGATTTTGAAAAATGCTAAGCATGACTTTAAAATAATGATATTCTGGGACTCCTGGGTGACTCAGTCAGTAAACATCTACCCTTGGCTCAGGTCATGTCTCAGAGTCCTGGGATCGAGTCCCATATCAGGCTCCTTGCTCAGTGGGGAACCTGCTTCTTCCTCTGTTTGCCATTCCCCTTGCTTGTGTGCTCTTTCTCTCATGAGACAAATAAATAAATAAAATCTTTAAAAGAAAGGATAAAGTAATGATAGTCCTCTTTATTTTATATCACCTTATGGTATAAAAGTGACTTTAAAATCCACTAACAAGGGGCGCCTGGGTGGCTCAGTGGGTTAAAGCCTCTGCCTTTGGCTCCGGTCATGATCTCAGGGTCCTGGGATGGAGCCCCGCATCCGGCTCTCTGCTCAGCAGGGAGCCTTCTTCCCTTCCTCTCTCTCTGCCTGCCTCTCTGCCTACTTGTGATCTCTGTCAAATAAATAACATTTTAAAAAAAAATCCATTAACAAGGTTATGAGATAAGCAATGGCATTGTAACCGGAGTTACTAAACTGGATATGGAAAGGAAGAGATCACATTAGACTCCCCAAAAATATTTAAGGGAAACTGGTTTTCAATTTTAACTCCATACCTTACTAGTTTTATGATCTAAGTGAATCATTTTCCAGACCTAAAAAATTATGAATAATAATATTTACCTCAAAGTTGTTGTTAGTAACTTTTGAAATTATATGAGAAATAATTCTTTAAATACTAAATATGTGTGAATGCTTATTATTTTTAGTTGTATTTCCTAATCAAATGGAATCAACCAAAAATGTCATCTCTACTTTGATGAGTAAAATTCAATAATTGGCAATGTGAACTATATCCCACATGCAAAATGAAATACAAACTTCCAAATTTTAGAAAATGAAGGCAAACACCGTGATGTAGTCCTGTTGAAATTAACACTAACACCATAGGCAGTTTATATGTATAATATACATAACAACTACTTTTTCAAATACAGTATTTCTCCTAAGGCTCAGAAATGACACCTGGACATGTCTATATATCATTCAACATTTAAGTCAAGAAGAACATCAAGTGTGCCAGCCACTGGCTCAGAACAAGTGAATGAGGCCAATACACAGATACACTTCCCTGCATAATGACAGGCAGTAATAGGAAAGACAGGAAAGTCAAAAGAGCTCTCCACAGAGTTCATTTTTTTTTTTAACATTTTATTCATTTATTTGACAGACAGAGATCACAAGTAGGCAGAGAGGCAGGCAGAGAGAGAGGAGGAAGCAGGATCCCTGCCGAGCAGAGAGCCCAATGCGGGGCTCAATCCCAGAACCCTGGGATCATGACCTGAGCCAAAGGCAGAGGCTTTAACCCACTGAGCCACCCAGGCGCCCCATCTCCACAGAGTTCTTGCAGACACAAGGCTCTAGTAACCCTTGGTTCTGTTTTAGAGTATTTTCAAGGATGGTAGGAGAATCAAAACTTGTTTTGTCTTCTGAGGAAATGGTTTTTACAATAACTCTTTCCAGAAAACTTTTCCAATGACTCTTTTTAACAATGATTGTTTCAAGCATTTCCTTCAAAAAATAGTAAGAGAAAGTTTGGCAATGCATAAACTCCCTTTTCAGTTTGCATCAAATCATAGAGATGTTGTTAAACATTGTAAAAGAACGGGCTTAAGAAGTTGTTAAGAATCAGCCAAGAAGCCTGCAGCCTCAATAAGGAGGTGGATGGGCATTACTAAATGGTAAAGGGCAAGGTGTACAAAGAAACTAAATGCAATATAAAATAAGCAGAGCCCAGGAATCTCAGCCTTATAGAGAAGGTTAGAAGACTGACTGTCTCAGCAACAAGCCGATCATATAAATTCTAGGACGCAGGAAACTGAAAAATAAATAAAAATCCCGAGTTTTATTTAATTTAAATAATTAACTGTTCATTTGGGGAATATAGAAAATCAATTATATCCTTAAATGATGAAATGAAGAATAAATATCTTGACAGAAAATTGAGATTGACCTCAGCATCTGTAGCAATAGAGTATTTATAATTTCTTATGAAATGCTTATTATTTTTAAGTTGTATTGCCTGATCAAATGAAAACCATGAAGATTGTCTTTAATTAGCAAAGTTCAAGCAGTTGGCAATGTGACTATATCTCATATGCAAAGTAAAAATGTAATATTCTCAATTTTTAAAATAAAGGCATACACAATGATGCAGACCTATTGAAATTAACACTGATTCCATATGATGTATACATATTATGTAATATACTATTTATTAATTTAATTTATTAGATTGGAGGTATAGAAATTAAAGACAAATGTTAAACAGGATCGTTATCACTTACCTGAAATTAGTTGGTTTTATTATTGGTAATGTGCTTAATAAATTCCATTAATAATTTGTCTCTATAGTTTTTTTTTAAATCAAATATATTTACAAGTTCCAGATAAGAATTTCAACAAAACAGAACAGTTTCACTACTTATGCTACGGCGTTTTATCACTTGATTCAATCAGAAATGGCAAATGCTTCAACTCATTTCAACAGTGAGTTGAAAAATGTGTGTAAATGCAAATTAGTAAAAAGTTTCTAACAGGTACTTTGACAATAAGAATAAAAATATACATTGTGCATAAAATTTGACCTAACAATCTTATTTCTAAGATTTTGCACTGACATAACTACATAGTAAAACATGTGACCACAGAAATGTCCATCATAGTATTATTTACAATAGTGAAAAAAGGGAAACAACCCAAACTTTAGTAGAGGATTGACGAAATACATCATGACGTCATTTGAAGACATGAGTTACTGTGGTCAAGAAATATATTAACTGACACAGAAAAATTAAAGGTTAGTATTGACAGGATCTCATACTTACACATTATAAATGTGATTAAATTTAATTAATTTGAAAATTACTATATAGTTTAGAATAATTTCAAATAGATCAATTCCTGAAACAATTCTGAGTCATTGTTTTTCCTTTTGAATGACAAAAAGAGGTTTAGAGACATTAATCTCAGAGTAACACAGGTAATAAGCTATTTGATCCAATAAATCACAAATTTAACATTTTACAAGTTTTGTTTGCACATCTAGCGGCTTGGTAATGTCAGGTTTAACTGGAAACAAATTGACAACACTGCACTAAATTCAGTGAAAAAAGTAGATATTGGTTGCCTAAATACATACAGAACTGATCTCACTAGTATGTGTACAAAATCCAATTATCTATTTTTTTCCTTTGAATATATGTTAGCATCATGATGAGCATAAATCGTGTATCCCATCATTAATTTTGTTTCTTAAAGCCATTACCCTAAGACTAACCAGGTCTCCTGCTTATCAAAGTAATGTTTTGAATATTTCTGACTCTGTGCACCTATTTTTGAAAAAAGTGAAATGTGGAAAGCTGTTTTAATTTATCTGCTTGTTCTTATTAAAGAAAAAAGGTATCTATGCAAAACTGCAGCTGACATAAGAAAAATAAAATTTATGACCACCCGTTACTCTGACTTAAATATTTGTAACTGAGGAATTAAAGTATTAGGATAATTTCATAGACTGTAAAGGAAAGAAATGTTTCTCAAAGGAGGTGTGTCATGCAATTAATGTAAAACTATAGTTAAATCTTTGCACCATAGTCTTGCTGCCTGAGACAATAATACAAATGAGCATTGGAGGTCAGCAAAGACAGGAAAGAGTAAAAAAAAGGTATCATGGTCCAAACCCCCAAAAAATCTACGTATACAGATTTCAACATTTGAATGGGATTAGGTGCTGGAACTTATTTATTTAAACAGCAGTATTCTAACCCAAAGACAAATTCCATCTTGCAGGTATGTTCTTGGCGAGGTAAAGCAATGTTGCCTTGAAAAGCTATTAAAGGAGGACATAGAGTATTAAAGTTATTTTTAATTCCATCTTAATTATATTTATACCTAATGTTATTAATATTCTATGTCCATCAATTTTGTTGTTATGTATAAAGTAATGTACTAAGTATTGAGAAGGAAGTCAAAGCTGAGTAAAAACGTACCTTCATGGATAAGAAATCTATAAGGGAGAGAAGACATGCTCCTACACTAACAGTATGCAAGTTAAAAAGTGATTAAGCATCCTATAGATGTGATGGAAGTTCAGAGCAGTAAGAGACCACTGCTAGCTCTGTGGTTGAGAAATGGGAAAGCATGTGAGCCAAATTTTAATTTATGGGAGGAATTTAGAAAATTAAACATGATGAGGTTAAAGCAAATCTGGAAGGAGTTTAGAATATGGACAAAGATACAGGATAGATTAATGAGAGTTACGTGGGAACAAAAAGAGTTTTCCTAAAGTAAACCCACTTTGAGACAATAAACTTTGGAAGAAAAAAAATCTAGAAAATGGGGTCAGAAGCAGATTATGGAAGATGAAGAAAGTCGTCTTAAGAGGTTCACACGTAATTTAGTAAGTAACAGAGGGATAGAAACTAGGACAGAAAACAGTGAGATCATATAAGTTTTCAGGAAGCTCTTCTATGATATATGGGATGATTTGGAGAGAGAACAATCTGGAGAGAGCGCAATCAGTTGAGACAGAGTGTTAGTCTTACTAAAAAGTGAGGGCGTGGGATTGGCAGACCCGGGGAGCTATAGATAAATGTGACAGATATCTACATGACATCTGACAATATATTATCTTTGTGTGAGATAACATTGACGATAACTGTGAAGCTTACTTCAGAGTGACTGAGAGTATAGTTTAGTAATGAGAAACATACACGGAATGAATGCTAGAGGATGGGAAATGAGGAAATCAGTTTTGACATACTGAATTTGATGACCTGAGGGATAACCAGGTTGAGGTGTTTAATAACTGGTAATGTGGCACTGAGGCTTATTTTGATAATTTAAAGGGTAATTGCAATATAGCAGATTACAGTATTGATCCCTATGTATATGTTGTAATAGCCTGTACTTATGGTTGATGTATACTGTTTGGTCGTGACAATCTCTTTAATAGATTGAGTGGGGGCGCCTGGGTGGCTCAGCGGGTTAAAGCCTCTGCCTTCGGCTCAGGTCATGATCCCAGGGTCCTGGGATCGAGCCCCACATCAGGCTCTCTGCTCAACAGGGAGCCTGCTTCCCTTCCTCTCTCTGCCTGCCTCTCTGCCTGCCTGTGATCTCTGTCTGTCAAATAAATAAATAAAATCTTTAAAAAAAAAAAAAAAAAAGATTGAGTGGTAGAGTACATGTAGCCTGGGTATATAGGAGCTCTGCATTCTTGTTTAGATTAGCTGCACATGGCTGTACAAATTTTGCACAACTCACTTTCTTCCCCTTTACTGGATCAAGAAGCTATAGGTGACCTGATTTTTTTTTTAAATGTATTGTTTTAAATAAACTGATTTTTCAAGTTTATTGAGTTGCACATGATGAATAGGAATTATAAACATTTAAGGTATATACTTGGTGTTTTGATATATGTATATATTGTGAAATAATTACCACAATCAAGCTCATTAACATAACCACGGCCTGACATAATTACCATTTTCTTTCTTAGCGATTGTGTGTAGTAGGAATCTGTAAGTTCTACCCTTTTAGCAAATTTCAAGTACAAAATACAGACCATAGTAACCATGCTGTATATTAGATCTCCAGAACTAATTCATCTTGCATACCTGAAACTTTATACCTTTTACCTAACATGTCTCCATTTTCACCTAAAGTCCACCCCTGGTAACTGCCATTCTATTCTGCTTCCATAAATTTGACTATTTCAGATTCCATGTATAAAATAGATCATGCAGTATGTGTCTTCCCATGTCTGCCTTATTTAACTTAGCATAATGTCTGAAGGTTCACCCGTGTTATCATAAATGGTAGAATTTCCTTCCTTTTTAAGACTGAATCAAAATCCTGGTGTATATGTGTGGATATAGATATAGATAGATATCATATTTTTTTTTCATTCATCCACCAATGGACACTAAGGTGGTTTCCACATCTTAACTAATGTGAATAATGCTGCAATGACCTGAGAGTGCAGATATCTCTTCAAGACCAAAATTTTATGCCCCCTGGATATATATCCAGTTATATCAGAGTATATTTTTGAAAAACCTTCATACTGTTTTCCATAATGGCTTTACCAGTGCACATTCCTGTCAACAGTGTACAAGGGCTCCCTTTTCTCCACATTTTCATCAACACATGTTATCTTTCTTTTTTATTTTCCTAACAGCCATCCTAACAGGTATGAGTTGATAGCTCACTGTGGTTTTAATTTGCACTTTTGGATGAGTTAGTAATGCTGAGCACCTTTCCATGTACCTGTTGGCCCAAATATATAAAACAGTAAAAAACATAAAGGAATTTATTGATATTAATACAGTCATAGTAGGGGACGTTAATATGCCACTTATATCAATGGGCAGATCTTCTCAACAGAAAATAAACAAGGAAATACTGGCTTTGAATGACACACTGGACCAGATGGACTTAACAGATGTATTCAGAATGCTCCATCCTGAAAGAGCAGAATACACATTCTTTTCAAGTGCACATGGAACATTCTCCAGAATAGATCACATATTAGGTTACAAAACAGGCCTTGACAAGTACAAAAAAGATTGAAATCATACTATGCACCATTTCTGACCACAATGCTATGAAACTAGAAGTCAACAATAGGAAGAAATTGGGAAAGACTTGGAGGTAAAACAACATGCTACTAAACAATGAATGGGTCAACAAGGAAATCAAAAAGGAAATGAAAAAATACATGGCCATTTGTGTGTCTTCTTTGGAGAAATCAGGTCCTTTGACTATTTTTTAAAATGGATTACTTGTTTTTTGCTGTTGAGTTGTATGAGTTCCTTATATATTTTGGATCTTAACCTCTTACCATATGTATGATTTGTAAATATTTCTCCCATTCTGTAAGTTACCTTTAAATCTGTTAATTATTTTCTTTGCTGTCCAGGAGGTTTTGGTGTAATCCCAGTTGTCTGTTTTTGCTTTTGTTGCCTGGGCTTTTGGTGTGATAACCAAAAAATAATTGTCCAGACCAATGACAAGAAATTTTTCTCTATTTTTTTCCTAGTAGCTTTTTTTTTTTTTTAAAGATTTTATTTTAAGTAATCTCTACACCCTATATGGGGCTCAAACTTACAATCCCAAGATCAAGAGTCACACATTCTACTCAGTGAACCAGATAGGTGCCTCTTCTACTAGTTTTAGTGTTCCAGATTTTATGTTTAGGTTTATAATTCATTTTGAGTTGATTTTCATATACGGTATGAGAGAAGGGTCCAATTTCATCCTTCTGCATGTTGATATACATTGTTCAGAAAATTAGACTAATTTAAATACCTAATTGGTAGCCAATTCCTAAATACCTAATTGGTAGGATAAAAATTAAGTCATAGTTATTTGGCAAATACCTGAAATCATCAAATTCCATGACAGGGTAGAAAAATTATAATTATATAGAAATTTAAAAATAATAATAAAAATATTTAATATTTTAAGTAATTATTTAAATCAGATGCAAAAGAATCTATAATTTTTGTTGAAAAATAAGAGATCAAAAATACATTTATCTTTCTCCTCAATAGACCATTTTGAAATAACATTAAAAGAATAAATATTATATATACCCACAATAACAAAGATATCTGGAGAAGGGTTTTGAGTAAAAAAGAATTTTTTAATTTGGAAAAGTTCTTTGATGCAAAAAAAATTATTGATGTAGCAGACTTAGACTAACGTTTCACAATGGAGAAAAAAGACCAAATGTAGAAGTGAAATTCAATATGTTTGTAGTCTAATTAATAAACTGAAGTACATAAAAAAGAAAGCAGAATTAAAAAGAATATATTGAGGGGCACCTGGGTGGCACAGTCAGGTAAACACCCGACTCTTGATATAGCTCAGCTCATGATTGCAGGGTTGTGAGATTGAGCCCCATGTCAGGCTCCACGCAGGACTCATGGAGCCTGCTTAAGATTCTCTCCCTCCTTCTCCCACTGCACCTCACCATCTCCTCTCTAAAAAAAAAAAAAAAAAGAGAGAGAGAGAGAGAGAGAGAGAAAGAAAGAAAGATTGTTTCTCAGATCTGAAAAACATCAAGCTCCGTATTGAAAGGATCAGTCATGTGTACAGTTCAGAGAATTTAACACACACACACCCCTCAAGGAAAAGCATCAAAATATTAAATAATGTCAGCAACAAAAAAATATAAATAAATGTGAATTACATGGGATTAGTATTCATCACTGGATGAAGGCAGACATTGGAACAATACCATCAAAATTATAGGGGAAAATGGGTTTCAATTTTAAATTCTATCTCAGACAAACTAGCAATTGTATACCCATTAGCAAAAATAAATAAATAAACCTAGACCTAAACTTCACACCTTATGTAGATATTAACTGTAAATTGATCATATTCTTAAATGTAAAATGTAAAACTCTCAATTCTTAGAATATAAAAGGGGACAATGTTTAAGACCTAGGATTTGAGAAAGAGTTCTAGAAATAACATGAAAAGCACATCCACAAAACAGTAACAACAACAAAATGATACATTGGACTTAACCAAAATTAAAAACATTTGCTCTTTGAAAGACACTTGTAAGAGGACAAAAGAGTATTATAAAACAATATTTGTAAGCTCTGTATCTGACAAAGAACTTATAAGATATACTATATACACATATATATAAAGACTTCTAAAAAACTCAACAGTTTAAAAAAATAACTAGTGTTGTAATTAGTAAATGAGCAAAAATCATGAAGAGATACTTCACCAAGTGGATATCTACAGGGAAAATAAATTCATTAAAAGATGTTTCCCCTCACTAGCCATAAGGGAACTAAAATAAAACCATGATGAGTTATCATTACATACCTATTAGAACATATAAAATACAAAACAGTGACAAAACTAAAGCTGGTGAGAATGTAGAAATACTAGATCTCTCATAAATTGCAAGAGGGAATATAAAATGGTAGTCTCTCTGGAAATATTTCATCAGTTTCTTTAAAAATATGTATGTGTGTGTATACATATACATATATACATACATGTACATATATACACACTTACCAGATGACCCAGCAATTACAATCCTCACTATACCTTCCAGATAAATGAAAACATGTCTACATAAATAACCTACACACAACTGTTCATGACAGCTCTATCTGTAGTAGACCAACAACTCTAAACAACCAAAATGGTCCTCAGTAGGTGAACAGTTAAACAAACAGTGGTACATGCATACTATGGAATACTAGTCAGAAACAAGGGAGAACAGGCTATTCACATACAACTTGGATAGATCTCAAGGACATTATGCTAAGTGAAAATAATCCATTTCTAAAGGTCACATACTGCATGACTTCATTTACATAGAACTATCAAAAGACAAAAAATGGAGAGAAGAGAATAGAGTAGTGGTTCCCGGGAGTTAGAGATGATGCAGAGGGGGAGACTAAAAAGGAGAGGGATGACTGACGAGATGGAAGCGGTCGTTACATGAATCTACACATGTGATAAAAGAACAGAACTATGTACTGTGTATAAAAGTGTCAATTTTCTCATTTTTAAATATTTGTGTTTATTTAATTATTTTTAGAGTAGGGAGGGGCAGACGGAGAGGCAGAAACTTAAGCAGGCTTAACACCCAGCATGGAGCTCAATACGGGGCTCCATCTCACACCCCCCCTCCCGAGATCATGACCTAAGCCGAAATGAAGAGTCAGATGCTTAACTGACTGAGCCACCCAGGTGCCCCTCAATTTTCTCATTTTAATATCATGCTATTATTTTGTAAGATGCAACCACTGAGAAAGACTTGGGAGTATATGAGACCTCTCTGTCCTATTTTTAGGATTTCCTATGAATCTATAATTATGTCAAAATAAAAAAAAGCTTTAAAAAGGTAAATAAAACATATTGTATGGCTTAAAATATAAGTCAAAATTATATCATTAATTCTGTGATAAAAATGAACTACTTTGACATATGGCTCTTTAAACACATTGTGGTTATAAAAAGATGGACTTCCTGTATATATAACACTGTCTTTGGGTCTGCATGTCCTTTACTAAGCTAGGCGATATTTTAAGACTCATCAAAGTGTAGTAGAAAGCATGTTTGGATTTAAAGAGATCTGAGCTTCTTCTATCCAACGTCCAGAAGTTGTTAATTTAAGAAGTTTACCAACTATGTAATCATAAGTAAAAAATCTCAGTTCATTTGCTGAACTTTGGTTTATCATCTTTAAAGTGAGGATAATAAATAGAGATTATATAGTTTTGTGGTCAAGAGAAAATACAATTTATAAGGTGATTTCTACCAACATTATTCCATTTTTGTTTTAAAATTGAATTTGTCTATGTTGGAAGGAACTTACATCCCTTCACAGAACAATGAGTATAACCTACTTTTATAATTGTATCATGATAGGCTACTTAACATATGTTTGTTTCCAATTTAGAAACTTCATGAAATAAAAAGAACAAGCAATGTCTAAATTCTGCTGCAATATTTGTAGGAAACTGAGGATCCCCCCCTGAAAAAATTCAGGGAAAGACAAATGCTGAAGAGGAGGAGATGGAACAAAAACTGAGCTGCAAACAAATACTAGGGAATAATAATGTACTGCTTATGTGTGTGTATTTAGCTTGCTAAGAGAGCCCATGTAATAAAGGACATAAAGTATGTGAAATAACTTAAAATTTGCAAAAGAAAAAAAAATCTTCAAAAGAATATGTGCTCTCTATCCACCCACCTTCACTTCCTTTCCCTTCTCCCACCAAGATTGGGTTGATGCTAGGGTAGCACTTCTTTTAAAATAAATCAGAATGCATATTCAACTTACATCATTACAACTCTTGAACCTGCCTAATGAGTTTGCACAACCTTACTTTTAAGTTTTATTTCATATACTTTTCCAAATAAATATTTAAGACCATATTAAGACCTATACCTAACAGAATTAAGGTAGGATCCTGAACCAATCTGTTCATGTTATTCTCAAAGATGTGTCTCCTACTTTAAAAAAAATTAATTTTGTAGGTCATCAGAACAATGCTTGATGCATTTGTTCTTTTAAACTTAAACCAAATATTTTCACATTGAAGGATGTACATAACTCGAAATTTTTAATTATATGCAAGTAAAGAGCATAGGTTTTGGAATCAGTTAAACCCATTTTGAGTCCTTACATGAATCCATACATTTGATAAAAAGGACAGAACAATGTACCCTGTGTAAAAATGTTGATTTTCTAATTTTAAAATTATTTATTTATTTATTTATTTATTTATTTATAGAGTTGGGAGGGGCAGAGGGAGAGAATCCTAAGCAGGCTCAGTGCTCAGCATGGAGTTTAATTCAGGGTTCAATCTCACCACCATGAGATTGTGACCTGAGCCAAAATGAAAAGTCACTTAAACCGAGTGACTTTTGGGAAAAAGAACTGACTTTTTCAACTTGTTTCCTCACATATATAATGAGAATCTTAGAATTTGTAGAAGAATGAAATTAAAAATTCTATATAAAGCTATCTGCAGTATATGGCATATAATAGAGGCTTACTACTCGGGATCATTCTCATTCACTAGATCACCTATTAACCTCCTTCTCACTCTTGTTTGTTTTTGTTTTTGTTTTTTAATACTTCCGGTATGTCCCTTAGTTTTACATGTACTTTCCTACCATATCCATCTCATTTAATTTCTTCTGCAAATACTCACCAGACATTCTCCAGCACAAGGTACTATGCCATGTGCTTTGAGATGTTACAAGATTCTCTCTCCTATCCGGACAAGAAAATAAAACTAGGACACAGTATTACAGTAGCAAACAGGTGATTAGTAACTCTGCAGTGCTACTTTCTGAAGGTTATTGGTAGGATGGTCTTTGGAGAACACCAAAGATTCCTAAGAAGAAGGAAATTTTAAGCTATGCTTTCGAGGTATTTCAGAAGACAAAAAATAGGTAAAGAATTCCAAGTGGGGGGGGGGCGGAACCATGAACAAGATAGTCCAAATAGTTTCCATAATGTTACGCTAAGGATTTCGGACAGACCGAGGAAACAATGGGAAACCAGTGAAGAATTTTGTTGCTCAGCAAAGTACACATTGTACGAGTATCTAGGTTAAGAACTGTGTATAATATCCTTCTGTGAAAAGCATATTGTCTAAAAGTCAACTGATTGAAAATTAATGTATATAAGACATTTCTGAATTTCCTGTAGCCAGTCTATAAGTCAAACCTAAGCACCGCTGATCAGAAGATTAAAAGGCTTAAGTAGTCAAGAAATGATAAATGATAAATTCAATGGAAGACAGTACCTCTGTCTGATTCCCGGCAGTGCACATATTTGATGACTTCCTGCCTTCTTTATAATGTTGAAAAGAGAATTCTTAAAGCAATAATCTACAAATTAAGAGTAACTCATTCAGCCTGTCAAAAAATTAAATGGTTGAATGTCCCTAAGTATCTAGCCAATATTTTACTCACACCTGCTATAAAGAGTGAAGAGCTTTTCATTGCCTCTTTCCTCCTCCATTCTAAAAAAATAATTTCACAAGTTTAGAAGTTATATATATATGAATGTATTTTTTTATTTATAATACATATTTTCATATCTATGAAAACAATTATTGTGGATGGGTAAATGCCATGTTATGAAGAAAAGAAATGGAAATAATCTTGTCATGTGTTAAGGAAGAAAGGTGACTGACTTGGTGAGAATTTTATTTGCCTCTTTCCTTTTCCATTCTGGATAACTAAAAAGTAGAGAGAGCCAAGTTGTCCTTAGTTGGAGTTTGGATTTGGTTGAAATAATATAATTAATATTTTTTCATTTGTATCTTGGCTTGGGTAATTGATTCTAATAGTAGATAATAAAATAAATAGAGCTATTGTTTTATAAAATAGTAAAGAATATTGTATGCTGTGCTTGAAATATATTTGGATGTAACAGAGAACTTTAGACACACATCGTGCGAATTGTGTTTCATCCTTTCTTTTTAGGGATTACTGCTCTCAAATACATGGAGCACCTTAACATCTTCTCTCTGTTGTACATTTTAAAAAGCTACAATGTACAGAGAACTAGTCACCTCAATATGTCAAAATTGCACTACTCAGACTGTGGCATTTTATTCCCTATCAAAATGTCTTGAATATTTTCCTGGGCCACAAAAACTGAACAAAGTATTTTTGACCAAAGATGTATATAGATTCCAGTGCCAATTGTGTTTTAGAAATCATATTACTAATTTTATTAATATCTCTAATGACAGCCGCCTTGCCTTCCATGTTTTTGCATTGAGTAGGGAGTGCTACCAGATCGTAAAGCAAGTAAGTTCAGCTTCGTAGAAAAGTCAAATAGTTGCTGCGCATACAAGATGGAAACACAGAAATTTGAACGTGAAGGAGAAAAGTCAATTAAATGGTTATTTATCCCTGTGTTGTTAAAAATCTCAGTTAGAGTAAAGAAAAAGTGCAAGGAATCATTAAACAGATATTATGAAACCTATGAGATTATAATGCAGATTTAAACATTCTTTACTAAAAAAAGAGAAAAGCTGATCTTTTGATTAAATAATACTTTTAGCTCTAGTCATTTCAAACTATCCAAATTTAATTTTAATTAATTAATTTAGGTATATGAATCCATTAAAATGTAAAACGGTATTTAACTTTTAAAACATCAGAGAGGCATTTTTGCTTGCGTCAGAAAGCTTGTTAAACTTCTAAACTACTTCACTTTACTGAAGCAGATGTTTCTTTGACTATCAGTGACTTGGTATTCTAAGATAACACAAAGAAAGTGCATTCAGGACATATAACATGAGATGTGACTAGCAAGTAATGTGACTGATCTGTCAGCAAGCATACTAAGGACTAAACATCCAAATGAACATCGTATTTCTAAGCAGCCACTTTGGGAGATCAGACACATTTCAGTGGTGTTGCCACCACTCAAAACATTTCAAACTTCTTTAGCATGCTCTCAGAAATAATTTATGAGCCATACAAAACTCGGGCTCATTGCTTTATAAATTGCACTCGTATAGCAGTAACTTGAAGCAAAGCAGAATTGAAAAATAAAATTTTCTCTTTTGTTTACAAAAAGGAACTTACATTTCTTTTTGCTTTTCCCTCAGACCTTCCCCCTCTCATGATCACTCTCTCTCATTCTCTCTTTCTCTCTCTCTCTCACAGATAAATTAATAAAATGTCTTAAAAAATAAATAAAAGCTTGTATGCCTTTGAGTTGGCTGTCAAAATGCTATGAGCTCTGTCTGACAGGAAAGTTAATCAAACATGACTAATAAACATTCTCATACCTCTAAATTTTCTTTTACTTATTGACTTCCCCAAACCTGCTTTTCTTTTGTTATTACTGTGATCATTAATGGGAAGTCCATCTTTTCAGAGTATGAGGTTTGAACACTTTGACACTCCCTATCCTATCCCTTCTACACAGGCATCACTTTCCTGATGTTCATTCTTCCAGCCCTCTCCAAATGCTCTTGACTTAACCTTTTCATCTCACACGTGGACCACCACACTATACTTCAAATACGCCCACCTTCCTTTATTTGCACATTCTCCCAATTCATTGCACACACAGCCTCATCATCTAATATTCCAAAATTACCTACTTTATACTGTCTGGTGAACTTTTGTAACCCTATACCACCTATCACAATTTTTTACACAATATAAAAAAAATTTTTATATCCTTATACAGAAATCCCCATTAATTGTATGATAGTAATATTGTCTGTAAGAGTCCCATACTACATCTTAACTATGGTCTGTGAATACTAAATGAGGCAAAAAGAAATTTTTTTTCTTTAAAGATTTTATTTATTTGACAGAGAGAGAGAGAGAGAGAGAGATCACAAATAGGCAGAGAGGAAGGCAGAGAGATGAGGGGAAGCAGGCTCCCCACCAAGCAGAGATCCCAGTGCAGGGCTCGATCCCAGGACCCTGAGATCATGACCTGGGCCGAAGACAGAGGTTTAACCCATGAGCCACCCACATGCTCCAAAAAGAAATTTTTAAAACATATATAAACAGCACTCTCTAAGACTCTTTGGCTTAGTACATTTCCATTTAGTCTCACACCTGTGAGAAAAGTACTATTTCAATTTCAGTAGCAAAAAGGCTCAGAGAAGTCAAGACTACTATTCAGCAGGAAGAGTTCATGCTACATAGGAACTCATTGCTCTACTCTCAAAATTTGTGTCCATTTTAATCCATCCTGTCTTCAAAGGGACTAAGAGGTGATGATATTTAGCTGTCTTGACTACACCTATGCATTACAATCTTTTGTCAAGAGGTATTGAACACAATAGGGAAACATTCAGCCCAGTTTATTTACTTACCTGTTCCTTTACTATGAATCCTCATGTTGATAAATAAAATCTAATTCTTAGTTTTTCCTGAAAAATTAAAAGAAATTTGTAAGAAACAAGCAATGTATATTACACAAATAATAAGTGCATGTTGTGTGGAAGGATGTGGGAGAAAGAGCATGCTTGCTACTGCATTGAAGTCAAAATAGAAATTTACAGTTTTTGTTTTAAAGTTTTAATATAAAATAAGCTGACTCCTGGCTTGTATTTCTTACAGAGTTAGCATGGTTTTACCAAGAGGGTCTTTACATTTTGACAGTTTATTTTTCCAAAACGGATTTGTTCAAATATATATTATAAAGTTCGTACTTCATTATACACCCTCAGCAAAACAAAAAGTCTAAATATGCTTAACGATTCCGTTTTTGCATAACATAAGAACATTACTTAATGGTGCTTGAATTAACAAAATGAATTGAGCTAATTGATGACACCCCTTCTTAATGATACACTGACTTTCTGAGTCATCTCTTCTACTTCTGTCAGTCTCATTAGCCCAGGGCCACTTGCCTACTAGGTGCCCTCTGGCATTTCTATAGATCAACTAAATGGGCCTGCTTCAGTGCTAAGTCAAGGAGAAGCAGATTTTTTGTGGTCTTCTGACTCCTTTCTTTCGTTCACCCTGAAAATCATCAATCTTTACTCAAATTTACTTTCCGGGTTATAAATATATACTGGTGGAATTTTACTACTGAAGGACTCTGTTATATTGTGATAAAAGCTAGATGAAGCACAGGGTTACATGTTCAATACTTTGACTACAAATAAAAATACCAATATATGGACTCTATTTTAAAAATATATTCAAGCATTATTACCTTCAACATCAGCACTGCATAAAGAAATACTGGCAGAACATGCCATGAGATTTGTGGTTAAAAGAAATAAGTGTGTGTTATTAAGCTATAAAAAATACATACATTTTGAAAAAATATAATGCCTTGTACTAGAAAGTTTTAGTCCATGAGTAAAATTGTAAAAATACTTAGACACACATAATTGTTGAAGATAAGTGTATTTAAAGTAGAGTTTTCCTTGGACTTTCTGAAAAATCAAAGAAAAAAGGGGAAAAAATGATCTTTTAGATAGAAGAAAGACCTAAAGGTGAATATTAAATTTTATATACATCTCTTTCTGAGTTGATTTCACCTCATGGGAACAGTAGTTGTCTGGCGAATGGATGTATATGAACTTTAGAAACCAAACTTTCAAATGGAATTTATTTCAGTTATGCCACAGACTCCTAGAAATGTCACATTTATTCAAAGAGTTATTTGTTACTTAGAAGTTTAAGTGTTTTGACCAGTGAAAAGTTAACAACAAAACGAAAAAAGCTGAGCATAGCATGATTTAAAGAATGCCAATCTGTAACCCAGGGGAGAGGTATTTGCATACTAATTGTAATGTTCCTGCTGTCACATTACCTTCAGCTTGAAGATCAGTCAGAAAAAGAAATTCGGCATCACCTGTAACAGTCAGACAGTGGAACGAAAAATGCCAGTGAAGTGAGTTGCTGTTTAAAGCTATTTTTATCTCGGAAGATGTACAAATGAAACATTTGAGCCTTCATTAGTCTTGATGTTTTGTTTCCTTCATTTATGATAAATATGCTAATTGTTGTCTTTCTTGCTGATTTATTTTTCCCCTTTCTCTATTGATTTCTTCTTCTTTTCTAAAATATGTCAACAATTCATGACTTGCTTTTGCAGTTAATTCTTTCATATTTGCTAAGATAAAGGAAGGTTATGCAAGGGAGAAAAAACAGTAAGTTTTTTTGTGTGTGTGAAGCTTTTCAAAATTACTAAATGTTAGAGTTTGTGACAAAAGATATGTATGATCCTTGCAAAAATTATTCATTATTGCAATATTTATTAAGAAATTTGAAAACAGATATTAAATGCTGGGTAAGTTAGCAGCTGTCACTTCCTGGAGCACATGGGCTCCTTGCTTGAATTTCCCATTCTCCAGCACACTGCTAATTGAGTGTGAAGAGCTAAGTTGTTGGATTCCACATTTTTTGATGCAATACAACTGGTTCTAGCTGGCACAATTAGCAAGATAACTGGTAGCTTTCACGCAGTTCCCATCTGGCCTGGCTCTTCTCCGGACACATAATATGGGGACTGCTGGCCTTGATGGCACTCGCTTAATGAAGGAAACAGAAAGGAAATCAGCCAAAACCCCATGAAACCCTAAGTGCAATTTTGGCTCCAGATACATGGTGACTTTTCATGGCAAATCATACACATATGAAGTTACTCTGATTATGCATCACAATTACACAGGAAATGCACACACACAAATGAGAAGAGTCAGACAAAAGCTCTGTTAGAGTTACAACCAAAATCAAAGTAAGAAAGAGAGAAAAAGAAATGATAGAGTGGTGTATTATCCACTTACTTAAGGTAGCATGTATCAAGTAAAATTTAGCCAAGTCAGCCTCCTTCTTTTTTTCCCCCAATTTGAATTCAATAGTTTCTTTCTTAACATGTATACAGCTGCATTTTTTAAAACATAAAACATATTTCTCACTCACATCTAACATGAGAATTGTCCTATTTTCATTTGATATTTCATTTTCATTTGACAATGAGATTTCAGAATCTATCTTCTGAAAACTTTCTACTGAGTACTCGATTACTGCAATTTAGCTATTATTTACAGGAAATATTATTTGTGTGAAATTCAGTAAACTCTATTACAGAAAAAGCATTTTTGAAGTATTTATTATCAATATTCCAAAACATGAGGAAAGTATGAGCATATACGTATTGACTCATTCATTCTAGGAAGAATTGTAAGAAGAGTTTAGGTTATAAGGAGACACACCTGTGTCTGAATTCTAACTACCCATTAGTACATGCAAAATACTGCACCATTCATTAGCATCTCTGAGACTCCTTATTCACTGGTGATGTAGGATTAAAACAGACTGTCATTTGCAAGATTAAATAAGGTAAAGTATATGACCTGCCTAACACAGTGTGGTATAGACTATGAACATTTAATGCATTGATGAACATTTTGATGCTAGGAAAAACATTATTTCACTTATTCATATATAACAATAATTTACTCTCCCACAGAATTATAAATATACAATCAACCCAGAATTTAAAAATTTGAACAGTTAATTAAGAATTTATTCCTTTAAATAGTTGCATCTTGACTAGCTCCAGAAAAGTGAATACTGCATTCCCACCGACCCTCCCATCATATCAGGTCATCAAAATTGAACCTTTCAAGTCAAACTTGAAATTGGTTAGAAAATAGTGAATTGAGAGCACCCCAGGATTTATCACACACCAGCAGGGGTATTCCTTAAGAGAGCTGAGAGGCAAATTTTCTTTTCATAATAATGGAACATCTGGGGGGCCTTAAGTAATACTAGAACATCCAAGTATCTCTAATTCTATTCTAATAATCTCTAGCTATAGAAAATAATATTCTAGTATATCTCTCTAATTCAAAACATTGACATTTTTCTTTTCTTTTGTTCTGGGTTTTACATCATTTCCCACATTTTGTTTTCTTCTTTTGTTTTTAAGGTTTTCCTACATTAATGAAACTAACAAAAATAGCTACAATTCATTTAAATATCTCCATTCCTAAAAGACTCCTTTACATCTGATAAGGACTTCCCTGAATATTCCTTTTGCTTTTGGTGTAAGCAAATTCTGGCTCTCCCTGAATGACATGACTTGCCTTGATGCCTTCCAGAATGGATGCTGTCCATTTCCCCCAATTTCACCTCCTCCAGGGGTGAGAGAGAGGTCCATGGTCTGCCGCTCCCCCATGACAATTTCACATCCTTCCTCCTCTTCCCTCCACCATTAATTACACCCTTTGAAGCTAATGCAATTCAGTTCTCACGTTCAATAGCCTTAGCATGGTCACCTACCACCATCTTGAAAGCCATTGTTCTGCTTCCATTGAAGGTTTTAATACTTCAGTCATTCATTCATTATTTGATATATATGTTCCACAACGTTTTTGGACCAGACATACTGTTCTTGGTAGTGGAAAATTGTTATGCCTGAGCTTTCGCGTCCAAGAGATCACCAAGGAGCCAAGCACCGATGCAATCACATGAGGGTTTATTTGACAGCTTAAGCTTGGGCCCAAGTATACCCTACACAGCGGAGTAGGGACTTGGACCCTGAACCAGATTACAGTCAGAGTTTTTAAAGGCAGAGTAGGGGTAGACTCGGTGGTGGGTGAGGACAAGGGGATTATAGATGATGTAAGTCTCCAAGGATTTTTGGAAGCAAGGTCTCCAGGACCTTGAGGGGCTAGCTATTGTTGGGAGAAAAGTTATTTATTACCAATAATAAAAATCTTCTTGTGAGACCCTTTAGATGTATATCAGTGGGCCATATACTTGGGAATGATTCTCGACACTATCTTGGAGGTTTAGAGATAAAGGAATTATTAAAGTAGACTTACAGGATCCTGGTCGGACCTGTTGGGGTAGGGGGTCGGTCAGGCTAAGATTGTCCTTAGCAAAACCTCAAGGTGAGGGCAGTTGAGTCCCCAGGGGAGAGCCACTCTGTCTATTTCAAGGGCTTGTCAGTAGGTAAGGAATTTTAATGATTTTCTTCTGTCTCTGTTTCCCACATCAGCTAAACTTGAGGTGGGATGGCCTTAATTTTCTCAGCCTCCACAAAATAACAATATTTATTCCTATCATCAGAGATCTTACACAACAAGGAAGTGTATGTTCTTCTCTGAATCCTTTCTGTCTACATTGTTTCTCAGGGTTTTTTATTTTTGTTTGGTTTTCTATATGCTTTTTCTGGTGGCTGTTCCTCACTCAGAATTGTTGTATGGTGTGGCCAGGCTTGGGCTCAACACTCCTCAGTGCCCTGTTCATTAACATATATTTCACTCATACTAAGTAATCGCAATCTGAGTACTCTGTTAACCACCAAATATCAATCTTCAAATAGAGACATTTTTAAACATGTGTATTTTAAGTGACCATATGATAATTTTAGCAGTATTCAATAGGACTCCTTACAAGACCTAGTATTTGAATCATGAAATATAACATAAGCTTATTAGCATAACAGGTTTTATAGTGCACAAAAGCTCTTCAATGTAAATTTAAATCTAGGTTTGGGTCCCCTTCTCCATTAATGAAAGTAGAAATCGAACAACCTAAATTATTTAAATGTCCATTAGAATGAAAAAACCACTATTTAAAAATGGTTTCACAGAAAATCTTGTGTGCCTAAGATTTAGTAAATCAAGGGAGAAAGGAGTATCAGCTGCCCACCATCAGGGAAGACAGTTTCAACAGGAAATGTAAATAATGGAAGGTAGTAAAATGAATCTCCAGTCACAGATCTTCCTCTATGTGCTCTCTATAAGGGCAACCGTTATTATCTGAAAACACAATCACATCTGCAACAGCAGAAGGGAGCACAACAAACCCCCACACAAATAATAAAAACGGCAGCAAATTACAAGAAGTAACACAATATAAAAGTATGGATATTGCTTCACATAGCATATTTAAGATCAGTCACCTTGATATGCAAAGATAGAGTTTTATAAGAATGACTCAATATGACACTGTCTCTATTTTATAATCAATCATTTTAATAAAAACTTTCAATTAGCTCATCCCTTTCCATAATAAGTAAGTCATTTGCACATCACAGCTATGTAATCTTAGTGTTTTTTCTTTTTTTTCTGGGTAGCAGATGCTTTCTATGAATGGGAGCTTATCTCATCAGGATCTTAGTTTATTAAGGCAAATAATGCATGATATACTCGTATCTCAGAAAGTTTATATCTTAAACCTGATTTACCATTTCTACATCACATCCCCAAAAGTATACCTTCTTCAGAAGACTTAAGTCTATAAATTTTTTGACTGCTTTGGAAAAGATATTACTCTGTCCTGACAGATTGCTAGATTTAAATAAATCATCCCAGAACTGGAGGCATACCAGTCTAAGGAAAAATAAAGCCTGTCTCGAAGTGGGGCAAAGGTTTCTCAGAACACTATAAATAAACACTTTTAAGATCATCACATATTAGAAATCCTTAATTGAAACACTTCAAAAACTTTTTTGAAGTACCTAATTATAACATGCATAATTTTATATACTGTGAAAACTTAGAAAATAATTCATTTATCACTATTGCTATCATGATAAGTTTTCGGGAATAGACCAGAGTAATGCCACATAAATTAACAATCAATATATTTACAGTTGAGAAGAAATTCACTATACTTCATAGAACCATGATCAACCTCTCTCCCATGCCTTTATTAAGATGTAAGAATTTGCAAATATTAATAACATTGTAAGCTAGATTAATAAATAATTGCTGATGCTGAATTATATCCCACTCTATGTTGCTATTGCTGTCCACTGTGGAAAACATTATACAATTTTTGCTGACCTTTTGCAGTTTGATTAATGGTGCAAAGCTCTTTTAAATTATGTAATTCAACAAATACATATAACTCAAATATTACTATAGGTTACAGAAGAAAAAGATCACAATGCTATTGTCAAGGGTAGATGTTGTTTCTACAGGTCACAAACAACAGAAACAATGGCGTGGTCTGAAAATATGGACACACTTTTAACCAACCAAGGTAAGATCTAAGTTTAAAAATATAATGATTAAAAGTAAGTCTTTAAATTCTGAAAGTTGTAGTCATTATAAAATATGAATTTCATCAATATTTGAAGCATAAGAGTCCCAACAGTCACACAAATCTAGGTGGAATATAGGTCCTAAACCTAAGTGGCATTAGGTAGAACCTAAAATAAGACATGATTATAGAAACTCCAAGCATTGACACAAAATGAAAATCCCAAATAGGAAGTAAGAAATCTGTCATTTTCTTAGACTCATTATCATTATATATATATATGTACATATATATGTATATATATATCATTATATATATATTATCATTATATATATAATGAAAATCAAATTACCTTCTGAGCCAATATTAAATAATATAAATACATATCCACACATGTACATATTAATACATTTAAATATTTTTTTCACTAAAAATTAGAATTGCAGTTGAGATAAATATTTAAAAACTGTTTTTAGCCTGAGACATGTATATATATATATATATATATATATATATACACTATTCTTGTTACAAGCTGAAAGAAACATACAAACTATTAAAAAAGTTGAAAATTTAGGGGTGCCTGGGTGGCTCAGTGGGTTAAAGCCTCTGCCTTCAGCTTGGGTCATGATCCCAGGGTCCTGGGATCCAGCCCTGCACTGGGCTCTCTGCTCAGCGGGGAGCCTGCTTCCTCCTCTCTCTCTGCCTGCCTCTCTGCCTACTTGTTATCTCTGTCTGTCAAATAAATAAATAAAATCTTTAAAAAAAAAGTTGAAAATTTAAATAAATCACTTGTTTTTTTCATGTCTTGAGGCTAAAAACAGTTTTTAAGTATTTATTTCAACTGAAATTATAATTTTTAGTGAAAACAAAAACATATTTAAATGTATTAATATGTACATGTGTGGATATGTATTTATATTATTTCATATTGACTCAATATAAG
Organism: Enhydra lutris kenyoni; assembly: GCF_002288905.1. NCBI lineage: Eukaryota > Metazoa > Chordata > Mammalia > Carnivora > Mustelidae > Enhydra > Enhydra lutris. Next base: position 13,272,653 of record NW_019154109.1, on the reverse strand, counting down.
GTAAGCTGATTTTCAATAAATAATAACCCCAAAATTTAATTCAAAGTAGTCATTTGGAACTTCTGTTTCTGTTATAGACAATTCTGTTTTGCAGCAGTTTTATCTCAGTTGTATCTCATACAAGAAAAAAATGGCTCTGCAGAGACATGTATTAAAGAATGTTTAATAATTAATATTGTTGATACTAATCAAATGGAATTTCTACTTCAAATTTACAAAGTAAATATCAGAATATTAGAAAACTTTAAAACGTAATAAAGTTGGGTGAATTCTTCATAGTTGTTTATTCACATGCAAAATTAAATTGAATTAGACAAAACTATTTTGTTTTTATAATTCTTAAATGATTAATTCCTAAAGCATAGACATAAAATAATCCACATCACTCCTAGAATTCAACTAAGGACATATACTAAGGAATTGCATTTTTGTAAATTTTGAAAGGCATGTTTCTTTTTTACTTAAGTGTATAACCAGTGGGACAGATCAGGTTTACTAGAAGCCTGCAGGTGGTAGGGGAGTAGGGGAACTCTAGGGGACAGCGCCACAGAACAGAGGCATGGAAGATGTTGAGCTGAAGACAAATGGTCTCATCTGCATACCTCCTGAGCTTTTCTATTTCATGCCCACGTAAAGTAGAAGAGTCATAGTTTCATTTGAGTAGATGTTTGTTTTTTTGTTTTTTACAATACCAGAAAAATAGCTTGGAAATTTTTTGAACAGCTAAATAACTCACCAAATTATGTTTCTCGTCAACTTGGGGATATGTCCTGTAGGTACTGTGCATCAGCTCTCATGTAAGTTTCAACACCTAGGGCTTAATCCATTTGTCAGCCCTTGTTAAGCCTAACCAGTAGCCATTCCATTCTGCAGAGAGTGCCCTCAGACACTATCATTTAATTGCATGTAACATATTATTCCAAAGTCCCATGACATCTTTTGATCATTCATATTGTATATAGAATATATAAAGTTTCAATAAAATAGTGTGTTCAAGACCGAGATAACTAGCTCATTTTAGCTGTTGATTCTATTTCATTGTGTCCCAAACTGAGTGATGGGAGAGGGAAAGAAGACAATAGTTATTATCTCCAAGTAGTCTTTCATTAAAATTGCTGAATGTGAGAAAATAATAAGTTTCTTGATCTCTAATTTTCCATCTCTCGGGGATACATTTAGATAATCCTCATTGGGAGGAGGCCTCATATGCTTTAATGAAACACGTATAAAATACTGTCAGACAGGAATCTACAACATTCTTTCAATACCATTAAAGTGTACTTTGTCCTCTCTATAAAATAGATTTCAGCATAAATTCTGTTTTGAACCCTCCAATTCATCATTGTTCAGACAAAACTCATGGAAATTTTAACTGAATATTATTAAGAGGATTTTTATAACCTAAATTTGTGTCACAGAAGCTTCTTGGATGTATTTTTAAATGCAATAAATGTGTAGTTAATTGAATTTTTTATAGTGCTAACATATTAACGACATCCACACTCTCCAATATTTCTACTGGGAATTTTAATTGGTACCTGATAACCTTTGGTAATGACTTGTTTTTTCAACTCTATTTCAAATAATAAAAAAAATTATCAAATCTATTTTTAATTTCCCAGTGTTTTTTAGATGCTTTTATCTGGCTTCCTGAAGCCTTTTCTATTTTCTCTTACTAAAATCACTTTGCTTCCCACCTGCAACAACCTGTAAATAGCTGACTTTGGCCCCTTTTCCATAAACTTTCTCTTAACATTTCTTTTCCACTAGTTTATTTTCCCTTTCCCCTGATTCTCCACAAGCTTATTCACCCCTACTTTGGAACAAGAAGGATCAGAACTCTGAGTTTGCAGTCAGGGAAGAGCTGCTTTGAGCAAATGCAAAGGGGCCCTCATGGCAGATGGAAGAGAGTCACCAATGTTTTGGAAGGCAAATCCTTCCCAAGGCAAAAGCGCTGATGTATATTTTCCTCCTCAGAGAGATCCACAGTCTCATTGATAAACAGATACTCAGCTCAAACAGGTGCAATCTGTGAAACCAAATGATACGAACTCAAGGTACTACCTTAGTCCATGTGGAAATGTAATAATGACCTCTCTAACCTACTATCTAAGTAGAGGCACAATCCTTTTTTAAAAATATATATATTTATTGCATGTGACAGTCAATATTTATGCTACCAACCCCCTCAAAATTACACTATTTTAAAAATTCCTGATGTTAAACTTAAATTTTCATTAGTCAAGTGAAGACTCATATATTTTTCTCACTCTCAATTCTCCCCAATACTTTTTGTGTTATAAAAATAATTAGATAACCAAATTTTTTGTTCCATTTTTGTAGGTTTGATTTTCTTTTCTTACTTAAATTCAATTAGCCAACCTAATCATCCCTAACTGATTTAGCAAGAATTACCTTCTTCAGTGAGCTCTATATATTTTTTTTAAGATTTTATTTATTTATTTGACAGACAGAGATCACAAGGAGGCAGAGAGGCAGGCAGAGAGAGAAGAGAAGCAAGCTCCCCGCTGAGCAGAGAGACCGATGTGGGGCTCGATCCCATGACCCTGGGATCATGACCTGAGCTGAAGGCAGAGGCTTTAACCCACTAAGCCACCAAGGCGCCCCAGCTCTAGATATTCTAAAGAAGAATATTTCAGGGCACATTTTGATGAGGAAGGTAAAGAAAGAAACAATCTTAATCTCAGATAGGAATAATACCCATGTAAATTTGGCTGAAAGTCAAATAATGGGGAGAAGTGGGACCTAAGGGAATCACAGGGTGCGAGCGCTACCTGTTGTTATTAAATTTAAAGGAAATTACATATACTAATTAAGGCAAAGTAAACAAGCCTGTAAATAAGTGGTCTAAAGTTTCTGGAGAAATGCATGCTCAGAATACCTGGGAGCTGGAGAAAAATACAATGCACAGGCTAAGTTAGAGCAGGTACTATGAGGGAGAATGGGAGACAACAGTGTTTTACTTAAGACAACATTGGAGAAAAGCCCATTCACTTGCTTTATTGACTTAAAATTGCGTATCACCACATAGAGGGGAGAAATAGTCACACCAAGTATTTTGCTGGTTACTTTCTTGGTCTAGAGATTTGAATTTGCCGATGTATTCACTCAAGATTAACAAATGTCAGTCCTTTCATCTTTGCTTTGAGCCCAAACGCACATAATCTAACTCTTGAGCATCAAATTGTTTCCTCACCAACTCATAGCAGCAAAGATATTCTTACTCTGAAGTTAATATAGCATCATTGCTTGGTTTGGGCTTAGTTCATTGGGTGTAGAAAGCTAAGTCCATGGATTTCCCATGAAGTTACCACCATCAAGACTTTCCTCTAGACACAACTCCTTGATGTTTAAGATCTAGAAAGAAAAAGTACAGGTTTTCTTTGTTAATGGAGTTAACTGGAGAAATAGAGACAAGAATATTTTATATTTATGGGGTGCCCGGGTGGCTCAGTGGGTTAAGCCTCTGCCTTCAGCTCAGATCATGATATAGGGGTCCTGGGATCCAGCCCAGCCTCTGGCTCTCTGCTCAGTGGGGAGCCTGCTTCCCCACCCCTCCCCACCTGCCTCTCTGCCTACTTGTGATCTCTCCGTCAAATAAATAAATAAATAAAATCTTTTAAAAAATATTTTAAAAAAGAATATTTTATATTTATGATTACTGATTCAAAATAAGGTTTCTAAACTTAAAAACAAAAACATACAACTACATAGAGAGGGATGATAAATATTTGCCACTGAACACTCAGTAAATGCTCATATTATACAATGTATTCCTGTTGGTTATGTATACTGCACTGCCTGATATACAAAAGTTTTTCTTTTATATTTTATAGCTGGTTTGGATGCTTTTCGAACATTTCTAAAATCAGAGTTTAGTGAAGAAAATGTTGAGTTCTGGCTTGCCTGTGAAGACTTCAAAAAAACAGAAAGTGCAGAAAAAATTGCTTCTAAAGCCAAGATGATCTATTCTGAATTCATTGAAGCTGATGCCCCTAAAGAGGTGAGGAAAATACTCCAGGATAGTGACTATTCACCTGCTACCAAATCTGCTCCCAATTATAGGACTTAATCCATCTAAAAGGAAACAAATTGTCACTATGTATTCAAGTAGAAATGTCTGTAAACTCCAATAGAATTGCCTTTAAGATGATCCTATCTTTTACTGATTCAGCAAGTATTTTTCAACACCTACTATGTGCCAGATATGACCAATATTTTTGTTTCCTTAGCACAACATGCAGACTCCTGAAAAATTGTGTCCATTATCTCAGGTTAAATCACTCTAAAGTTTACCCTATAGAAATGTTACTTCAATGTGTTCTTGCATTTTAAGTTCACTTTCGTTTTCCCTTTTATAAATCATGGTGGTCAAGATGGAATAAAACTCTAGAATAGAATAATTTATATAAAAATTTAGAATAATATGTGAGGGGAAATAGGACTGTTAACAAACAGCATGAATTCTTCATTTTTAGTATTTTGGATGTCCACATTATGGCAGGTAATATCTTACTTTCCAAAAGAGGCATTTGCTTACCTTTATTTCTTTGATAGTAAAAATTAGCCAAAGATATGAAGCAATGTTTCAGGATCCACCTGTGCTGCTTTAAGATAAGAAAAGTAGAAAGGGTCTTAGAGAGAAACCTGGAATGACTGGTAATAACCCCCCCCCAAAAAAAAGTGTTCAATGTATGTAACACCTCACTTGTATTTGATTTCATTTCCAGACCCAAAACCATGATCATCCCCATATACCCTTTAATATTTAAAGTTTAAGCGATTTATAATTTAAATGATTTCAGTTCCTCACTGAATATATCATATAAGCAAAGAATTTTAATGCATAATTACTAAACAGAAAGCTACATGAATTACTAGTACCGAACATAAACTACTAGTACAAGTCATCTTTCCTACAGAGGCAAAAACACCAATTTCCTCTTAGGGGATAGTTATCATATTTTCTGACCCAAAATTAGGATTCATGATGTGAGAAAGGTTATTACACTTATGGGGACAAAGAAAAGAATAGGTGAAATGAAAACACTTTCAGAAAATCTAGGACATAAAGTGGCTGTATCAGTAGTTCAAGTTTTAATTGGACATTAATTACTATGGCATACATTGGCTAGTATAACTTTACAGACGTATGAGCTACTAAAGCATAGCTTTAAATTCACGAGGCGGGGGTGGGTGAAGAGTGAAGAATTTTAACTGCTGTGAAACTATTTCAACATTCATTTCCCCGTCACCATATAAGAATCAATAAATAATTCTGGAAAATTGAAAATATAGTATATGAGATTTGTCAAGTTGATTAATGTGTCATTTCCTAAAAGGGTTTGAAATCAGCTCTAAAGATATCCTATTTATTGTGATATTGATTTGAAAGCCAGATTTTTTTCTTCTCTATGAATTCAGCTAATTAACAGTGATTGTTTTAGAATAATATTCTCAAACATTTTGCATGAAAAGTCTTCTAATAAGAAACGTCATCTTTTAATTATAGCTCAATTAATCTTACAATATATAATAATTTATCAATTTTGACAAAATAGTTTTGTTTATCTTCCTAATCTTTTCTTCTAAAATAAATTTATGTGATAATAATTTAAATAAATAGCATAGTTATTATCTTAGCATATAAAAGTTTTATGGCTTTTCATACTTTGTCCATCTAATTAATTTGACTAAATAAAATATAATTAAATTTATGGCTGCTTTTCAAGTAATAATTATATTTTCTCCTTGAAGTATCTAAAAAAGTTATTATCAAATATGACAAAATTCACTGAAAACAAAGAACTATGTAGATGTACATTTGAAATAGTCATTATCTTTCCTATTATTTGCCATTAGTTGTTTCCAGTTCATCAGATTACTAAATTTCACCTTCCCAAATTACTAACAGGCATTTGCCTCTTATATTATATGTCAGTTATAGTCTTCAAGGTATTTCTCTGTCCATCAGCTGTATGTTAAATATAATACAACTGTGGGTATGTTAACTCATTAAACTGATTTTTTGAGTGCTCGTCCCCACAATGAAGTCACAAAAGCAGGAGAGACTGACATGTAATAAAACCAGTCAAATACACAATAAACAATATAATAATAAAGCCACATTTGAAGTTCATTATTAGCACACTGGAAAAGTGATTAAATCTGGAGAGTTAAGGGATGCATTTTCTGGGTGACTCACACATGAAAAATGTATGCCATGAGTATAATAAGAGTAATATCAAGACGTAAATGAAGAAAGAATATTTCGGACTGAGGGCACAGTGAAATCACATGGAAGTACAAAGCTCCCTAGTGTTTCCTGAAAGTTACAAACATTTTGATATGGCTAATGGAAAGTGGGGGAATGAGGTTGGATGGGCAGTAGTAAAGATAAAGAAAGTGTGGGAAGCATTTTAGATTTATCTAGTAGGCAAACTTATGAAGACAAGTTCATATATTTGATATGGAAGCTGGAAAACATGATTTTCACAAGTAAAAAAATTAATTCAAGAGTGACAGTTATATGAGAATAGTCTCCATTTTTCCATATTTGATTATAGTTGTATAAGTGACTCTTATAAAGAATCAAAACTGGGGCTCCTGGGTGTCTGCCTTCAGCTCAGGTCATGATCCCAGGGTCCTGGGATCAAGCCGTGCATGGAATTCTTTGCTCAGTGGGAAGCCTGCTTCTCCTTCTCCCACTCCCCCTTCTTGTGTTCCCTCTTCCACCCCCCTTGTTTGTGTTACCTCTCCTGCTGTCTCTCTCTCTGTCAAATAAATAAATAAAATCTTTAAAAAAAATTAAAACTCCTTTAAAAAAAATCAAAATTACAACTGATCTTCTTGGTAGAAAATCCTACAGTAAAGAAGAATGGCAAAATCATGCTATGTAGATGTCTATTAACTCCTATTTATTTTCTCTTTAATTTCTTGCGTCTCTATTTCCTCATCTATAAAATTGCTAGCATAACTTAATTTTCAATTGATGCAATTAAACAATTTATGATTAGATTATAATAAATTTACTAAACAACCCCTGTCTATAAATTGACATTACTAATGGTTCTCCCTTTCCTGTTCTAACAGGCAAAGACAGCACACTGAATAAAACAACAAAAATTGAAATTTTAGGTCTTGATGAGAAATGATAATAATCATAACTAGACTTTATGCTCTCTCACTTACACCATTACCTTTTCTCTAGTTTCTACACTAATAGTGTGATATAGTGGAAGACTGGAAGTTGAGAGATACCTAGACCTAAATTAAAATCCTGTAATCTTGTGGTGAGCTGTTCTATCCCTCTAAGCCTCAGTTTCCCATCTACTCATTCACCTATAAATCAAGCACATAACAACCAAACAGGACACATGAGAATGATGAGTAAGATCACATGTCTACGGTTTATATCATGCAAAACAGCTCTTAGGCAATTGTAATCTCTTTCTTTTTTTAAAACAAGTCACTATTAGGGCTATAGTTTCAACCTGAAAACAACCATTATAAAAACATGTTAGCAAATCACTAGTTTGAGATAAAAAGAGCTACTCGTTGAATGGACAATACCTAGACAATTTCAGAAGAAAATACTGAGGAAAAAAAAGTATAAATATAGCCAGACATTTTAACTAAGTGATTTAAAAATGAGGAAATTATTAGGCAAGCAATAATTTTAATTTTTTTAATTTTAAAAAAGATTTTACTCACTTATCAGAGGAAGAGAGACAGAGCACAGGTAGGGGGAGTGGGAGGCAAAGCAGGTTCTCTGCTGAGCAAGGAGCCCAATGCAGATCCTGGGATCATGACCTGAGTGAGTCCAAGGCAGACCCTTAACTGACTGAGCCACCCAGGCATCCCGACAAGCAATTATTTTTTAAGGTGCCTCTACTTTGTACACAATAAGAACCTGTAAGTGTAAAATAAAATCTTAAACTTTCATGTATTCATCCTTCAATTTGGACCACTCATTTCATAATATTTGGAAATTTCAAGAAAATAATTTTACTTGGTTTCAAGAGAATGGAACTTTTCAAAATATTTCAAATAATATTTTCATATTACTAAAAACACTGACAGATTTTAAATATTCATGTTATATTTATCTCATTTATGTATATTATATTTGTGTCATTCTTTTTATTGAAAAGGAAATTACTCAGGATGGAAAATATGTGATTAGAAAGAAGACTGTTTATGCTTATGTTGATTTTCATTTTGAGATAGTAGAAAATGTTCCAAATCAGAAAACAGTGTAATATTTAAAGTTATATATATTCAACTGCATATTATCACCAATCCAGGAAAAAATATATTGGCAGTTTTTTAAGTCAAAGAATATTAGTATGAAATATTTAATTCTTAAATGTATTTATTAAATGGGACGCTTGAGTGGCTGAGTCAATTAAGCACCTGTCATGATCCCAGGGTCCTGGGATAGAGCCCTGCATTGTTGCTATTGGGCTCCTGCTCAGCAGGAAGTCTGCTTCTCCCTCTCCTTTAACCTCTCCCTACAGTCTGTGTGCGTGCTCTCTCTCTATCTCAAATAAATAAACAAAATCTTCTAAAAAAAAAAATGTATTTATTAAATGTGAAGACACCATAACTCATAAAACAAAGAAGAAACTATAGTTACAGGGGAGAAGGTATCTTCATGGGTGCAGGAGCCTTCTTAAAATATCTATGTCTGGTGTTTTGCTTTTATTTTTAAGTCCGTATAATGTTATTTATTGACATTTTATTTCACATCAGCAAAAACTTATTCTGGGTCTACTCTTCGTCCCTTTATAAGACAAGTATCTCCGTGGAAGGGCAGCTCAGTTTAGGCAGGAGAACAGATTAAAAAAAACACTGAAGTATAATGCAATATGTTGTGTGAACTAGGCAGCTTGATAAGGAAATGCAAGAAAATAAAATAGGTTGAAATTACGGTTTGGCTCAAAAGAAATTTTGAAACGAGTTGGGTTTAAAAAATGAAATTTATGGAACTAGGGAAAAATAGCAAAGCAACAAATGATTAAGTGAAAAAAAAAGTTACAGAGGGAACTCTTTGCATTATACGTAGAAGGATATAATGATCGAATAGTAGTGAGACAAGATACTGAGATAAGGTCTTCATTATAAATAAGGTTAGATTTAAACAGAATCTCAAAGAAAGGAAATAGATATATGAATTATTGGTGGAGAGAGGCCCATGAAAATAGGCATTTGGAAGCATGTCTTAATACTACTGTCATGCCAACCTTGTATTCTCCATCTTAGATTCAAATGTTTTCTTTGCATTTTTAATGCCACTTCCACCAACATGTTGATGTTTTTGTCCGGCCCCACAAGTTGCTGCTTATCAACAGTGTCCCCCAACTCTAGGATCATCTCCAGATATAATGAGTTTGCCTCTTTATTGATTTCCTAATTTTTTGTACACTGATCATGAAATGTCTAGTATATGCCAGGAACCATACTGGAGCAGATAAGAAAAAAGACAAGAGTCCCTGATTAGGTAAAGCTAACCATTTTGTGGGGAGGACTCCAGTTAAAAAACAATTACAATAATCTTTCATGAGAGTTGTGGTAGGGAACACAGGTGCTATGTAGAAGGAACAGGAAAATCAATTTCTAGGGGGATGAGAAAATGTATCTCAAAAAAAGTAATACATGAGTTTTGACCAGAAATGGGAGTATAGAGGGAATTAGACATAATGGGAGAGAAGGATAGGAAAGAAAGATGAAGAGGAAGTCAAAGCACCAGCCAGTGCCTAGAAGGCTAGAACAGTTGTGAAGGAAGCCAGCACAGTCTGTATCAGAGGGCAGACTGAAGGAACGTCACCTCCTGGATCCCAGTAATTTCTTCTTCCTTATTTATTTCATCTTAAAAAGCCTCTGAAAATGTAAGAGAGAGAGAGAGAGGAGAAAAAGGAGGTGATCAAGAAGGACGAGAAGGAGAAGGGGTAGGAGGAAAGGAGGAAGGGAGGTAAAGGAAGGAAACAGAGCTAAAGAAACTATAAGTGATGTCTCTGCATGATGTTTTCATGTGGACTATCGTATCTGATCATCATGGGCACTATCTTAGGAAGGTATTACAATCACCCACATTGCACAGGTGAAAATGATCTGAGCCCTAGAGAGAAAATAATGAGTCCCGCAGTCATAAAGATACAACAGATCATGAGAGGAGAGGTCTACAGCCCATGCTCTTAGGTTTCAAATTCCTTTCTCTAGATCTACTATTTATTTTAAATGTTTGTAATAAAGCTGGGAACCTTGATGTTTATGCTAAAGGCAAAACATAAAATTATCTTGGCACATAGAGTCTATCTTCTTTTCTATCAAAAGCTTTACTTCTCTTCTCATATTCTCTTTAATTTGTATAAAACTTCTTAAACCACCAAGTTTGGATTCATTATGACATTAAGAGGCAAAAGAGTTGCAGGAGTACTTCTTCTAAATAATTTGCAGTGTCGTTTTGGCCCTCTGAAAAACTGGCTGCTACGTTTTAACTTGAAAAGAAAACACTCAGATGTTTTTCCAATTTCCATGTGTCTCTGTGCTACTGAAATTAATCTTGGATTAGCATGTTTGGTTTGGTGAATGAAATGAGTCAATTGGACTCCCTCTCAGCTAGTCCAGATAACTTTTGCTTATGTACATCCATTTTTAGCAATCATATGTGTTATCCATATACATTATGTACATCTATTTTTATCAATTTATGTGATTGCATGTGTTATATAATTTCTTCTGCTTCCTTTGCCTGATTTGAGACATTAATACTACCTTCCAACACATGTCACTGATTTCTGTCTCTAAAACCGATAAGAACAAAAGGATAAAGTCCTGTGCAGGGATGGATTCCTTCTAGGTGTTACAAACTCTGCCATTCTCAACTTTAATAGCCACCCTTGAGAATATATTTCAGGATATTCATTTTCCTTTAATAATGTCAAAAATGAAGTAATGCAAGAGGTGTTTGTGGTGAATAAACAGAACTATGTAACCAAAAACATGACTATAGGTGGCTTTAATCTGAACAGTAATTTTCAAGCTCTGTTGTGAATGAGTTCTAAGACGCTGCCTGCTCTGTTTTAGTAAGGTGCTTTCCATATGAAGGAACACACTCTGTGCTTAAGGACAGTCTCCTGCTCCACTGGACTTTCTAGATGAGGAAAAGACTATCTAATTTGAATGTGAGAACACAATTGAAAATTTTCATTCAAATTATGTAAAAATAGAGAAAGCAGAGTGGAGGGTCACGGGAAAGCCAGCTGGTACCCTTTAAAATGTATTCTTCCTGATAAAATAATTTGTTGAAAACCAAAAGGATTTAAAACTGCTGGTGTAGTAAGGAGGAATTTGGCTGCCATATCTTAGAGTTAACAAAATCCCATGAGTATTAAAATATTCTGAATCTTTAGAATAAAACTGTTTTTAAACAACTGCCCCAAACATCATTCACAAGGTAGTCATTTTAATGCAATGGATTGCTTTCATTGTCACCTATGTCATGGCCTTTTCAAAATTGACAGAATTTAAAAGCCTCTAATGGTTGTGATGACATCTTTGCTGTCAGAGATTCAGTAAGAATCACAATTCTTTTCTGAGACTGACAGTGCAGTGGGCTCAGATAGCTAAGATAATTCATAATCTTTTGAAAAAATAAGCAAAAGAAATATTATATTTCTCACAGTCCTTGAAACTGAACTCTGTATCCATACAAACAAAATGCAAGTAGCTATCATATTAGTAAGTAATGTAACTCTGTTTATTTCATTAACTGATACACTGTTTAGCCTGGGCTCTTTTTTATTTTTTTTTTTTAAAGATTTGATTTATTTATTTGACAGACAGAGATCACAAGTAGGCAGAGAGGCAGGCAGAGAGAGAGGGGGAAGCAGGCTCCCCGCTGAGGAGAGAGCCCAATGTGGGGCTCGATCCCAGGACCCTGGGATCATGACCTGAGCCAAAAGCAGAGGCTTAACCCACTGAGCCACCCAGATTCTTGACCTAAGAATTTGACCCTCTCAGCTTCCCGCTAGCTTCCAAGCAGTTCAGGAATGCCTCAATATCCTACAGCTGGAGAGGCTCCATCTTTAGAAGGTCACTTCCTGATGGGACCTTACCTTTGGTCTCCTCAAAGCTCACCATCTCCTGCCTTACTTTTTGAGATAGAAATTTATCCATATATCTTCTGGTAGAACCCAACCAAAAATCATAGCTGATATTTAAACAAAGTAGAAGATGCAGCTCACAGACATACCCCCAGAAGTGATTTTTTTTTTAAGGATTTTATTTATTTATTTGACAGATGGAGATCACAAGTAGGCAGAGAGGCAGGCAGAGAGAGAGGAGGAAGCAGGCCCCCTGTTGAGCAGAGAGCTGATGCAGGGCTGGATCCCAGGACCCCAGGATCATGACCTGAGCCAAAGGCAGAGGCTGAGCCACCCATGCACCCCCAGAAGTGATTCTTTTAAATCTATCTATCTATCTCTGTATTTGAGACCTAATATTTTCACTATTTTCCCAGTTTACTGAAATTTCAAGGGATTTGAGAAGAAAAGACAAGACACTTTCTATAACTTAATTCTCATACTCACTTATATTGACTTCTCAGGGGGGCATTTAACAAAATCGATCACTCTCTCTTAATTGAAATACTATCTTCAGTTGATTTCTAGTACTCGATTTCCTCCTTCCTTACCAACTATATTTAGCAATTTCTTTCACTGTTCTGACTCATAACCCAAAAGACACTATAATGAGGGAAGGCAAATCCCCTTCATTTTCTGCTCACATTCATTCTCCCAGTAATTTTTCTGGTCCCATATTTTTAAATATATTTTTATTTTATTTATATATTTTGCGAGAGAAAGCACACATGAGTGGAGTGGGGTAGGGGGAGAAGCAGGCTCCCTGCAGAGCAGGGGATCATGACCTGACCCAAGGCAGACACATAACCAACTGAGCTACCCAGGTGCCCATATTTTTAAAAGGGCAGCTCAAACTTAACAAATTCAAATCTGAGTCCTGATCTTCTGGTCAAAACTTTCTTCTACCTGAGTCTCCCCATCTCAGTTAATGGCAACTCTGTTCTATTTGCTCTGGATAAGTAATTGGTAGTCATCCTTAATTTTCTTCCACCTATGCCCCATGTACAAGCCATCAGCATTTTCTGTCATCTCATTCTTCAGAACACTGCTAAAATTCAGCCATTCCTCAATATTTTGTCGCTCATCCTAGTGCACTATGCAATCACAAGTTTCACCCATTCTACTTTCTAGATATTTTTAAAATCTATGCACTTCCCACCATTCCCTGTGACATTTCACTGCCAAATTCACCATCACTGCCCACCTGAACTTTTCGTAAGGTTTTTTCATTTTTCTACCTTTTATCCACACCCAGCCATTATACCACAGGGCAACCAGTGATACGGTTTTTTCCAAACATGTTCCTTTACTAAAATTTCTTCCCATTGGTCTCAGGTTAAGTAAAAATTCCTTAACAGAACTGCAAGGTCCCACATAATTTGGTACCTTCATTCCTTTCCAGGTCCTTGCTTTTCCTTTTCTCAAAATCCACTGGGTTCCTTTTGGTTTACCTGCCCATGTGCAAGTTTCTTCCTTAATCTATCTCTTCGTGATAATAATTCAAAGATCTGCTTACTATCTCATTTCCTTCTGAAAGCATATTTTTTCCTTCGGATTTTGTGCAGAAGGGAAAGACATGATAAGACTAGAAATTACAGAATTTGGGAAAGAGATTCCATTATAAAAGGCTAAACAAGAGAAATAAGAGTGAGAATGAAAAGAGCCATTGTGAAATTACAAAATAAAAGGGAAATGAGGGGAAAAAATAGAGAGATCAGAGAAATAAGAGGTGTCAGAGTTGATTCCTACATTTCAAGCTTGAAGAACTTTGGAGAAAAATAATGACATTTATACAAACATGTGGGTGTGATGTTTTGTCACTGACATTAAGCTGAATTGCCAAGACACAGCCTCATAAGACTACTAATTATCTCCTGGGATTAGTGTATCTGCTCATCAGTCAGCTATCATAGCTGATGTTGGCAGTTCCTTGGTAGGAGAACAGACAAGTCAGAGAAATGAGAGAGATAAGTCAGAAGTACAAGCTTCATCTATTTTAATAAATAATATTAATTACATGTTGGAATAGTTCCCTTTAAAATTTAAAAGTGATTTTTTAACAAATCAAGAAACATTTTTTCACTTTATTTATGCAGTCTGTATTTATGGAGTCCTTACACGGCGCAAGGCATAGAGAAGGATGCACAAAATGTAAATACAATCTAAGTAACACAAAATCCTTTGACGGGTCCAAAGGAAACAATCCACAAGTAAACTTCACAGGGTAGATATTATTTGAATGTAGGCTCATGGGCATAAAAGACTGTGAAAGACTTGGTGAAGAGGAGTGACTCTCAGGTGAGTAGGATGGTATAAAAAAATGTTCATAGGTGGGAAAATACAAGGAATTTGAGGGGGAGTGTCTAGCTTGGTAAAAATACAGGGCACACATAAAGGAGAAAAAAAGTGAAGTTAGGACTCCATTGTAAAAGCCATGAATGCCAAAATCAAGACTTTGAACGTTTTAAATAAGAAATGTGGAGTTATTGGAGGTGTTCAGTTCTAATTAAAATAATAATAAGAAGCCAAGCCAGGCACCAGGCACACACCAGCCGTGTTGTCAGTGAAAACTCCCCTCAATGAGTGAATGCTTCAGTGAGATAAATTGCTATATTTACTATTACGGGGGGTACCAAGTTAAGCAAATTGCAGATGATGCCTTTTAGTAATTAATGGTATAGCTAAAGGAGGAAACAAGCAACATTTATTCTCATATCTCCACAACATAAGATAGAATTTATGAAAGACTACCCCAGATGTTTAAAAAATTCTGCAAGGGCTTGACAACCACCACCATTCACTGATCCCCACCAAGAGGCAGGTAGTATACTAGGTTAATAACAAGTCATCATGCCACTTCCCTCCTCAAAACTGTTCAGTTGTCTTCTTATTATTTCTAGTAGAAAAATAAGAGCTCCTTATACTGCACTTAAGCACTACAAGACTTGTAGGCAAATCTCATTACAGGAACTTTCTTTCTCACACCCTCTACCCCAGCCGTCCAGACATGTGGCTTTTCAGAACATAACAAATTGTTTCTCGCATCAGAAACTTTGCATTTGTTGTTTTTTTCTGCTAGAAATGTCCCCCCCGCCACACACTTAGAGGACTGGCTTCTTCTCATCCTTCAAGTTTATTTCTAAAATAATGTTATTTATTTAGTTGTTGGTTATCATTTCCCAAGTATAGAAAGCATTTGGTACATAATAACCAAAAATAACCATAAATATTTGTGGAATCAATGATTGTAAGGATCATTTTATTTTAATTCTCATAAAAAACTCAGTCAGGAACTACCTAGCTTAATGATGAGGAAGCATTGCTCAGAGATATTAAAAACTCAACCTGGGTCACCAGGGTACTAAGTGTTAGAGCACAGATTAGAAAATTATCCCAAAGTCTTTCCACTGCCCTCCACCATCTTCCTATATAAAGAAGGAGACATTGATTCCAGATTTGAGGCCTTCAGAGAGTTGTAGCGTTTGGCTTGGAATTTTCATGGAGCACGTAAGAGGATGATCAGAGAAATAAAGGTGCAAATGTGGGATCGCTGAACAGCTGAAATCCCTCAAGAAGGAAGACATCTGTGCACAAATAGTGACCTCTTTCTGGTTCTTTCCAAATTAAAAGTTTTTTCTTCTTCTCTTCTTTCTGGAATAATAATATTAAAATATTTTGATATCACTTATCTCATTTAGTCCTAGAAACACTTTAAGATAAATGTCATTACTCTTCCCTATTATACCATGGAAATGAAAGATTAAAAGAAATTATAGAATGTCCTTCACTCATATGAATAGCAAGTAAGTAACTGAGGAAAGGTTTGATTATAGGTCTGTCTGCCTCTTTTAACCTCAATTCAATAAGCACAAATTGTCATTTGTAGTCTTTCTTTCACCGGACGCCTAAATTATGGAATTTTTACAATCTCCCCATTTTGCCAAGAGACATTTTAATTCTAGTCAACAAATATTTATTGATTGCCTATTATGTGGCAGATACTCTGCTAAGTGCCGGAAAATAGAAGGATGAATGAGATAGAGGGAGCACCTGCCTTTCTTGAGTTTTTAATTCTAAGATTCAAATCTCTTTTACACTTCATGAATATTTTTGATTTAAATTAGACACCCTGGATGTGAAATTTTCTGCTTCACAGAGTATATCCTGGAATATGTGTAGAGTTGAACAAGCATCTTCCAAGGGTTTGGGGCATTTTACAGATTTGCAGATGAATGGTGTGTTCCAATGTAATAGTGTACATCTTCCAAGGGTTTGGGGCATTTTACAGATTTGCAGATGTAATGGTGTGTTCCAATGTAATGCTCTCTTAGACCTTGCGGAAGATACTCATGTATGATAGTTGTTTGGGGACAAGGATACACACACACACACACACACACACACACACACACACACACACGCACACACATATACAAGTATACTTTGTGGAAGGCATGGTAGTCATTGAAGAGGGGGATGTTATTTGGTTTATTTTGGCAAACAAAAAGAAATACAAATTAGAAATACAAAAAAAGAATGTTGTGAGGAAAATAGAAATAAAAATATAGAAATACAAAAAAGAATGTTGTGTGGAAAACAAGGGGAAGTAGAGAGAATGGGAACGTGTTGGTAGTAGCCAACCTGCTAAATCCTAGTTATTGTTCTGCCTATGGAAAGTATATTATTGGTATTAGGGTTAAAGTACTAGAAAAAAAGGATTTATGGGAAAATATATTTAAAATCATGAAACATCTCGTTTGATTTTTCACCTTTGTTATTGTTTTATAATCTCAAAATAAGGCTTTACCTCTGTTCTCGGTCAATGCCAACCCTCTCAAACTAGGAAAAATAATTATTTTTTAAAGACATTATTTATTTATTTGAGAGAGAGAGAGGTTGCACAAGAGAGAGAAATAGAGAAAGTGAGAACCAGCAAGGGGAGAGGCAGAGGGAGAGGAAGAAGCAATCTCCCTTCTGAGCAAGGAGTTTGATGCGGGACTTGATCTGAGGACTTGATCATGACCTGAGTTGAAGGCAGACACTTAACCAACTGAGCCACCCAGGTTAGTTTTTAGCCTCTGATTGGTCTCTTTGCAATCAATGTGCCTTAGTTTGCTATTGGCTCCTTCCCCAAATGACCACCTTTTTACTGTTCTCCCATTAAAAATAAGAAAAGATCACCCAAAGAAAGAGAAATAATTATACCAAACATGCTTTCTGCATTCCAGGAAAAAAAAGTATGACTTTTTCTGCTGTTTTGCATCAGATTAACTTTGTGTTTAGAATATGTGCATCTACCAACTGTATAAACCATGTATTCCTTGACTAAACTAATATAATAATATGCTAACTTATTTCCACAGATCAACATTGACTTCAGTACCAGGGACCTCATCTCAAAGAATATTGCAGAACCAACTCTCAAATGTTTTGATGAGGCTCAGAAGTTAATCTATAGTCTTATGGCCAAGGATTCTTTTCCTCGATTTCTAAAGTCAGAGATTTATAAGAAACTGGTAAATAGCAAACAGGTTGGAAATCATAAGAAATGGTTCCCTTTTTTGTAGAGAAGGTAAATGATAAACTAATAATCAGGTTACAATTTGGAGAAAAACAAGTGACAGGAGAAATCAACTTTTAATCACCATACTCAAGGCTAAAATTGTTTAAATATACAAAAACAAGTTTTTTTAAGGTTTAGAAAACATTTTTTTACTCCAGCGGAATACTATATATATATGTATATCCATACATATATATATATAGCTTTAGGTTTTAAGTCATTTGTTTAGAATTTTTCATTTTATCAGGTACTTAGAAATCTCCTACTGGGAGAGTACAAGGGAGTTAATAGAGATGTAATACACTCTTAAATCGTAAGTGGATATTCTCATGACATTATGAATTCAAAAACTATATATCTTCACGTTGCTGAGTGGGAGCCTGTTTAGCACCATATACACGATTTTAAATACCATTTACATTTTTCAAAACCTTACTTCTGTAAAACAATAAATTCTGCACCAAAACACAATCCTCCCCTTTAGTGTATTCAGCTATGTCCTTTTAATCAGGATCTGCCACATAATAATATGGTGATTATCTAAATTGCCATGACCCTCAGATTCATTAAAAGGAAAATTACAAGAATGTGTGTGTGTGTGTGTGTGTGTGTGTATGTGTGTGTGTGTGTGTATGGAACACTGTGGATCAAAGTTTGTCAAAATACATCGCCTGGTTCAATTCAATGGCATTCAATTCTAGGTATATGTGTAGAAAGAATCTGAGGGTGCAGAGGACTGATTTTCTTGGATTTACAAGAATATAAGGAAAGAGAAGGAATGAAATGGATAAATGGATGGATAAGTCCTTATATAATGAACTGCGTAATTGTAATTGTCCCACAAAATAAAAAATTATTGCATTATCTACTTGAATTGGGGGGTTAAGTATCTGTTCACTCATTCAGTACTGGAACTTGTTTATGAAACTCAAAGAAATTTTCAAAATGCATTTTTTTTAAAGATTTTATTTATTTATTTGACAGATAGAGGTCACAAGTAGGCAGAGAGGCAGACAGAGAGAGAAGGGGAAGCAGGCTCCCTGCTGAGCAGAGAGCCCGATGCGGGGCTGATCCAGGACCCTGGGATCATGACCTGAGCTGAAGGCAGAGGCTTTAACCCACTGAGCCACCCAGGCACTCCTCAAAATGCATTTTTGAGATGTTCTTGAAATTGTTTCTTTCTATGTATTAGAATGAATAGTTCAATGTCAATATGAGAAGCTATAAAGATTCACAGATCATCTATGTTTCCATTTTATTTGTAAACATTTATTTATTTTTGTTAGTATCTCTGATTTGGGGATTATTTCAATATTTAAAAATAGAGGACAAATACCATGGCTTACTTTGTGTTTCCACAAACTGTTCATTTGATAGACAAAATTTTGTCTCCCCTTTGTCATGAAAAATAAACACTTAAGCACATGCAAATGGAATATTTCCTGTATATTTGCAAATTCTTTAAAGGAAAGCTTCACACAAACTGATTGTGAAGTATTCAGTGCCACATTAAAGGGACACTTAGTGAGAAATCGCTACAAACTTCTCACCATTTACTCTGAAGTTTCCAACCTTAAGCTAGTCTCTCTTTCAATATGAAATTTAAAAATTATTTCTTGGGGGGGGGGAGATGATTCCCAGAGATGAAAAAGAATAAAAAAAGACTTTACAAGTTAGAAAGACACTTAGAAGTTAAAATCACATCTTTCCTTTTAGACACACAACACAGGAGCTCTTCCCTCCAGTCTCACAGCTGGTAAGCATCAGAGCACTTTCTCCCAAGGAGCCACACTGCCTCTTCCCACAGTAGCCATGGCGACTCCTTTCCAGCTGGAACTGCATTGACTCCTGGCAGAAATACCCAGGCACTGCTCCTTTCACTGAGTACTCAAATTGTTTTTTTATACTCCGTGTGCAACTTTCTTCTTGTTACCCCAGAGTAAGAAAAGGCTTTATGCCTGTCTCTCAGGTTTTCCCTAACAATGCAGAGGAAGCCACAAGTCAAACTTACCCTACCTAGAAGTAGGGGATGGTTGATAATGAGTAAAAATATGGTAGGTGTCAAAACACCTTGTTGAAAAATTGGAAGCGGAATGACCCCTAATGAAATAGCTGTGCTTTCCTCCCACTTCCCTGACTCCTTCCCTATCCCCAGCTATAACTGTAGGTTTTCTGATTTAATAGGACAGATGAAGGAATAATGGCAAATTTTCAGAATTTTAAAAAATCAGGTTTTTGGAATACTTGGTGGTAAGGATTTTCATAAAATATCAGATATATAACTTCCACATGTGGCTCTGTTTATGTCTCTTTCACTCTATATGCTGTTTGATTTTATCAATTATCACTGATGAGTGATCTTACCAATGGAATTTTTAAATAAAAGAGATTAGCTTGCAAAAAATGAATAACAACATTAACATCTCTGGTAAAATATTTAAATATTCAATGAGTATATAATGGCATTTTCTAAAACTATGTCATTGGCATTAAGAAATGAAGTGCTTATCTTAAAAGCTAAGCTAAGCAGTAGAATAATAACAGAATTACAAGATATTGATATAGATATAATCTTCAAATTATGAGTTTTCTCAAGCACGAGGTTTTCCATTTTCTAACAGTTCCTACAGAATATATTTTAAAGCAATTCATGTTTGACCTCCATTAGGTCAGACTAAACAAATTCAGTTATATATTCCTTAAAAATTCTTAGTTTTTTAAACAATCCAATGTGGAACTAGGATTCATGAATTTATTCAAAACCCTTTTGAATTTACTTGACTATCAAATAACAATAATTCATTAATAATGATTACTTATTCCTATAAGTTTATGTAAATGTGGTTTCTTAATATTTGGTAAGAAAGGCTCTATTTTGGCCTCAAAATCAACAGTCTTGTTTTTTGTTTGTTTTTGGTTTTTGGTTTTTTGGTTTTATTTTTTTACTAATACTATATTGTAAGATTCTAAGACCTTTAGGGCATTGCAAACATGAGGTAGTGTCAAACTTTATCATTTCCAAACTTTTAAAAATTTGTCTGTCTATAGAATTCACTGTACTCACCTTCAGTGCTTTACTGTTCTCTAGAGTTTTCCTGATTTTTTGTGGTGCGGTAACTATGTGTGTCTATGGTATTCCTGATGAAAGTACTATTGATATAGTAAAGGCAGAGAAAATTTTTTTCTGTTTCCTTTCTTAGAAACTTAGTATCATCTTGGCTTTTAAACAATAGTAGCACTCTGGCCCATAACTTTGGAGAACAGGTTAGATTTCTTTCCTGGAATTTCAAGAAAAGTTCAAATCCATTATTTTGCACTTGAAATTTAGCTTGAATTGAAATTCCTTTTCAGTGGATGCTGGTCAGCTCATCTTCCCACTCATATATTTCCAAACATAAACAATCAATATGAATCATTGTTGCAAAAGCTACCAAAAAATGCATTCAGGAAAAAAAAAAAAAAGAAGATTCTTTTCCTGTTGAAAGACAAAAACATACTATTTGGTCTCAGTATCACTAGTACATTCAAGTGCTATGCATAAATTCTACTTCTGGCCTTCACCCATACAGTTTCTATATAACAGTTTCACCCCAATTATATCTAATGTGGGCCTGATTTGCTTCCCAACCATGCGGTCATGTAATTTATTTCATGGTGATGCCAATTAATTTAAAGTGAACTTCTCACAACTACGTGGAAAAGGGTGGATGCTGTAACAATAACAATCAATTATTATATGAATAAAGAGTCGCTTTTTCTATGTCCCTCTTACTGTTTTGTCAGATCTGCCATTTCATTTTAATGGGACATCATCAGGAAAGAATATCAAATGACAACCATTTACTTTAGCTATGTCATTTCAGAAGAATTTTTATAGTTATATACAATTACTGTTTATAGTGTACGTCCAACTATAAAATGCATATATGTAATTAACTCTAACAATAAATGAACAGACATTGGTGTGTTTCCAAGTATAACAGAGGTGGGAAAATAACATTTTTTAAATGACCTAATTTCTGAGAAACCACATTATTTTTTTCTCCTTATTTTAAGATGCAAAAACAGGATTGGATGTCTGGTAGAAGAAGAAAGAAAAAAAAACAAAGTTCAACCAGGTTATTGTTTAGCCATTAAATATTTATGCTTTGTATTATGTTATATCTAGATTAAAACCAGCTATGAATATTTCTGAGAAAACCATCTTGTTGAATTCATATTCTTTTCTTGAGTAATGAGCATGTAAGTAACTATTTCAGGATATCTCACATTAAAAAAACCTTATTGCATTGACATATTTTTATAAATAAGAATTTTGAATCAGTTAGTTCCTTACAAATATGATGTATTTTTTTGTTCTAATACTTTCAAGTTTTTGTGCATTTAGGAAAATAAACTGTAATATTTGGATCATTAATTTTGCAAATAATGATGGGTCAGATACAAAATATAATAAATATCTGGCTCTGTTTAAAAACTGACTTAAACAGTTAAAGTTTTCATGATGTAGATATATTAAATATTCTTGTATTTTTTTCATATAGATTTTCATTACTATGTCTTATTTTTAAATTACTCTTTTAGGCCTTTAAAAAGTAAAGATTTTTGTTCACGATGCTTCTGAATTACTGTTTTTGTTGTACTTTCCAAATATGTCATGTTTACCATGAAAATGTAATCATGAATGCAAAATCATAAGACTGGCTTTCCTTACTTCTTATAAACAGGAAACACAGGAGAAATTTTTATTATTTAGTAGGAAAAGTGGATTTTAAAATTAATCATTCAAAGCAGTGTTTGTTTCATATCTGAACATAAATCTTTCACGGGATCATACCAAAATCCATTATTAAAAACCAAGAGCACTTCAAGGGAGATTTGAATGTGGAATTTATGATTGGTTGATTACAAATTTGTTTTAAAGTGTTGTTTATTGTCCAGCAATTCTATAGATTCTTTTAAAGGATTTTCTTTTTGCTAGAAGCAGTCTTTTAAAATGAGTAAATAAGCCCTAACACTGGATGGTTAAAGATTGATTGGAAACTTCAAACCGTGAGCCCTAACTGTGTATTAAGCCAGATAAAAAGCCATTTTCCCAAATGTTGTTTATATATTAAGTGATAGAAGTCAATGGAGAGTAAAAAGTATCATTAGGTAGTGATTTTAAGTACACTTAGAACTTCATTGAGAATCTAAGGTTATATGAATATGTGAACATATGCATATATCCACTAAAGGAACTCTTTTTAAGTTTCTGTCCTTTGAAAACTTTGATTATTACAATTGGTTATTTTTAAGTCCATATAAATTGTGTTCATAATACTCTATTTCAAATAGGAATAAAGACTTGAAAAAAGAAAATGAAAGCAAGTGTTAATCAATTTAAAAGATTTATTTTCAAAATCAATAACTTTGAAAAAAAGGCTAAATATAGGCAAAATACATTTACTTTCTCATTATGTAATCAATTAAAATGAAATCATTCTCCCTGGAACATGGATGAACGTTTCTTAAGTCAATGTTGAAAAACTATAATTGTATATTCATAACTGTTTAATAACTATCATCTGATCAGTTGAGTTTTTAGAATTTCTCACCATTAATAATTCTGAAGTGAGCATTATAGAAGACAAAAAATTTTTTTAGGTCTTCAAAAAAAAATGCCATAAACTGGAAAGATAGCAGGTTTGTATGGCAGCTTACAAAGTATTTTCACACAGAAAAGTAATTTTTTAACTTGTGTAAAATATACAATTAAAAGAACTACAGCATACATGATAATTACAGGATAATATGTGTCTATAAATAATGATAATTAATGCCATTACATATAACATACAAAAAGACAAGGCTAGTTAAAATGGGGTCAGCCAAGACTTAGAAATTGAGAATCAATGTGTGAGAAATGCAGCGACCATTCATCAGAGAAGAGCCAGAGAAAACGTGAACAAAGCATGCAACAGCATATGAAAACCATAGGTAGGGGGCCCTGTCTGACACGGAAAGAAACTGCAAAAGAACTCCTTGTAGTGGTTCTTTGGGCCTTGGAAGAATGGAAGAATAATGCTAAAACTAATAGAAATATCTTGTTAAAAAATCAGAATGACTGAAGTAAGATCCTGACTTAGGTTCTCATTAAAAGTATTCAATGTAACAATAAAGCTGTAGGGCTGCCTATGTATGTCCTGTGGTTTTGACTAATATAAAAGAAGTCCATGTTCCCCCTCAAGTAGCTAAAACCTCTACCTCCTAGCTTCCAGGAGCAGTTACAAATGCTTGGGTCTTCCACTTTTAATAAAAAAGCTGCCACCACACTTAGTCCCTGCTCTGTTTCTCCCATGATGTATCCTCTCCACAACCAGGCATCAGGAAAATTTTGTCATCACTTTGTCTTCACCCTAAATTCATTATTTAACTTAGTACAAGTGAGGCTTTACTCTTCGGTTCTCACTTTTCACCAAACTGATATGGCTATTTGAGACTAAGTCTAGTGACCAATTTTCAGTACTCTCATTATGGTCATTCCAAGGTGTAGAACACTCTTGACCGCTTCCTTCTTAAAACTCGACTCATGTGATCTCTGTGATGCCCTTTTTCACGACTGTCTTCATTCCAAGCTGCCCTTTTTCCGTCAGTTTCATGGGCTCTTCTTTCTCTGGCTCCTTCATTTCACAAACTTTGGTTTCTGTTCTTGTTCTTGTTGTCCTGCTCCTCAGTACACTCTCCCGGGGGATCCATCCTCCCTGGTCTCCACCACGATGAGTATGTTGACTCCTGGAATGATTCAAGACCTGTGGGGTCTGCAGCTTAGACAACATGGAGGTCCCTCTTTAAGAAAAGGAACATGGAATTCTGGATACAAAATTAGGTTTAAAGAGGTAAATACATACTTAAACAAAAAAATCATCATCTTTAAAAAGCTGAAAAATACCACAGCATTATAGAATCCAAAAAACTAACACATTTTCATTAAATGTCTGGCATGAGTTTACAATTTACTCCATTTCCATTATTTTGTAACATTATAGAAAGAATGGAAAGATAAATCAGTCTTTCATCTAGTATGGTTTACCAGACATAATTTTTTATTACTGCTATATGGAATGCAAAATACTTGAGACTAATCATACAGATAAAATTGCTGTATGTGGTGTTGATACAAAATTTGTGTCAGACAAAGGAATTCAGACAGTTTTTGTTTTGTTTTGTTCTTAAAGATTTGACTTATTTATTTGAGAGAGAGAGAATACAAGGAGAAGCAGAGGAACAAAGGGGGAGGGAGAGGGACAAGCAGACTCCGCGTTGAGCACAGAGCCCAGCACAGGCCTCAATCCCAGGACCCCAAGACCGTGAC
The DNA here is from genome assembly GCF_002288905.1 of Enhydra lutris kenyoni. Classification (NCBI taxonomy): domain Eukaryota; kingdom Metazoa; phylum Chordata; class Mammalia; order Carnivora; family Mustelidae; genus Enhydra; species Enhydra lutris. Next base: position 13,247,569 of record NW_019154109.1, on the reverse strand, counting down.
CTGAGCCAAACCCAAGAGCTGGATGCTTAACCAACTGAGCCACCCAGGCACCCCTCAGACAAATTCATCTCTTGCAATACTCTTCCAAAAAAAGAGACATTTATAATTCTGTATTTCATTACCAAATACAAGCATGAAAGAAAAGAACTTCTGTCTGACCAAGCATTAGTAAGAGCCAAATTCTCCACTAACGTTTTACACATCTGGGTGATTAAAAGAATTTCCCACAGAACGACATATGGCTCCATACATTCAGACTTTGTTTCTCCTCCATGACCCACATTATTCTGTGCCAGGCACCTTGGGACACTTGGCCCTGTCTCTTCACATTATTTAGGATGAGTCAGCACATGGGGAGTAGATGTGTTCCTACCAGCCTTTCCAGCATCAAGGTGGCTAGCAATAGCATCCTAAGTCCTTCCTCCTCAACCTAAACTATTGCATCTTCATCCCCTTTCAGCTGGACCCCCAAAACTCACCCAGCCATTGTGGAAAGGGAGAATGTGTGTGTGTGTGTGTGGCTGGGGTGGGGCGGGGGGGTAGGGCAGTGAGTCAGAGTGGAAAGGGACATTAGTCTTAGGAAATTGTGGTTAAAATTCCTTATTTTTGCAAATTTTACAAAAGCATATGACCATGTGAGCCCATTGTTAGGGTCCCTCCCAGAGCCATGCTAGTGAGGTGGCCTAGTGTTCATGGAATCCAGATGGACCTCTCCTCCTGGCTGTTACACAAGCATCTCAAGTTGTATGTGCTCAAGAAGGATTTGGCAAGCTTACCTCTGGGCAACAGCACCTCTGATATCATGTGCTATTTTTTCAGTTATCAGTCACCCATCACCTAGGTGCCTTAGTCGAAATCAGGGAATCTTTCTAAAAATTCTCTTTCAATCTCATATCGCAAAAATTGTTAACTTGGCACCCAGCTGGCTCAGTTGGAGGATTGTGCGACTCTTGATCTCAGGGTCATGAGTTCGAGCCCCATGTTGGGTGTAGAGATTACTTAAATACATAAAATAAATAAGTAAATAACTGTTAACTGTGACTGATTCCACTTATTTCCATCAACACTGCCATAGTTGTGACTCTAGCCTACTTCAGAGGCTCACCACTGCTTCTGCTTTTCCAACAGCCACCTAATTGGCACCTTCTGCACTGGCCTTACTACCCTGTGATTCGCTTTTATGTTTTGCCAGGCTTTCTGGACTGAAAATCATGTGAAGTTGCCCTCTTGCCTAAACCCTTAACGGACACTCACTATGCTCAAGGCAATTTCCAAACTTCTCAGTGTGGCATATAAAACCCTTCACAGCATAGTTTCTGTTTTTCTTTTTTGAGCCACACCTCTTATCTATTCTCTACCCCCATCTCTGCATCATACTGTAGTTCCACAATATTAAAAGATTGTCGTCGACTACCCCAGTGTCAGGTATTTACATCTGTAGCTCTTTCTGCCTGAAATATCACCACCTAAAGAAACTGCTTAGATTCCTCTGGTCTTTTGAAACTCTTTCCAGGATGCCTTCTGTGACCACGGCTGCTCTCCCTCCAGCCTAGATCAAGGTTTCCCAGGTAAACCCATTCTGTGCCTTAATTAGGGTATGAGTCAGGTATTATAACTGATATCACGTTCATACTAAAGAAATGCATTAATTTAGGGCACGAGACTGACTCAGTCTATAGAGCAAGCCACTTGTAATCTTGGGGTCCTGAGTTCAAGCCCCACACAGGGTGTGGAGCCTACGTAAAATAAATAAACAAACAGACAAATAAAAATATCAAAGGCTTCGTGATTACAAGGGAAGTGCTTAAGTAAAAAACACAGGACACAAACATTACATATAGAATTATCTCTGCTATTTAAAAACAATGCACTAATTTAGTGGATAAGACTCTGATACCTGGAGGGCACGGCAGTGGTTTCTAGGTTTGCCATATTTGTATATGACAACATGTTGATACCCTGTTAAATGTTCCATGAGAGTTGATAATAATGTAAATTTCCTATTAAGACAGACACTATTAACTGTCATAAAAGCTGAGATTTTTTTTACTCTCAGGAATCATCAAAATATCTACTTTAATATCTTTATGGGTTTAAAGTAGTACGCTCCTTATTTGATCATAAATCATCTCGTTAAACATGATCAAGACCAATTAAAGTGAAGAATCATAAAAATAAGTCAATATATAAGAAAATAAGGATTAACCTAAGATATTTTTTTCTCTGTGAATCTACTTTTTGGTTTCAGCTTTTTTACCTTTGTCTTATGACTCCATACCCACAATCCAAATTCTTCAATTTATAGTTCAGTTTCTTTAAAGTGAATGCGAACTTCAAGAAATTATCTTAGTGCAGATACTCTTCCAGATTTTTATTTTCCAAATGTAGGAGCCCTGTCTACTTGTGGGGTCAGTAGTCAGACCATTTATAGTAGATCCTTAACTTGGGCAAGGAGAAGAAAGCATTCAGCTGTTTAGAACGAAAGGTACACCTGCTCCTTCATGCCTTCCAAATGTCTCACCAAGTCCATGCTGGGTTATAAGAGAAGAGTCTCTCTGTGACTGGGCTCTTCACCTCAGCGCCTGCCCACACGTAAGGACACATGACTACCTTGTTATCATACCATACAAAAGATAATAAACTTTCTAGTTGTTACCGTGCCATGAGACATGAAGATATAAGAGGGGATTTACATAGAGCATAGAGATTTTCAAAACCAGGCACTTCCAAACAGAGGCCACATCATAGTCAAGCACACCAGACTTTTGTTGCTGCTTCACTCACACTTATTTGTTTGGCTATTATTTAGCAATTCACCTTTGTCTAGGCTTCTCAAAGCATTCAGTGTGGTCTTCGTTGAATCAAATCTCTCTCCCTGCACTGATTTTGTTTGTATATTGTTTAATTAAATCATGTATTAATAACAATGAGTAAAACTTACATAAAGAGAAAAAGAAAAAAAAAAAAACTTCCCTGTCTTTTGATAAACATACAGTTCTACTGGTAGGAGGAGAGGAGCACTGGCTATGGGGATTCAATATTGCAGAACTCAAACAGTATGTTAACAAAAACATGGAAGGGGCACCTGTGTGGCTCAGTCAGTTAAGTGTTTACCTTTAGTTCAGGTCGTGATCCCAGGGTTCTGGGATCAAGTCCCACATTAGGGTGGGGGGGGTTCCTTGCTCAGAAGGGAGCCTGCTTTTCCCTCAGCCTGTGTGCTCTCTCTCTCTCTCTGACAAATAAATAAACATAATCTTAAAAAAAAAAAAAAGAAAAGAAACTGGTTAATGTTCTAGAGAGTAATACAACCATAATCTTAGGATATCTTTTCTGCCACACATAAATATATTGCTTCTGCAATGGACAAAAGTCATTTACAACTTATTAATTTATAAGTTTTCATCTACCTTCATGGAGTCTGAATCCTGATCAATAGTAAATAGCAAATCAAACAATGGTTCATCCCCCTAGAGCAGGAGTTGGCAAATATTTTCTATAAAGTGCCAGATAGCAAATATTTTAGTATTTATGGGCCACATAAAGTCTCTGTCACATACTAATCTTTGTTTCATTTTTTAATAACTCTTTAAAAATGTAAAATCTATACTTAGCTCAAAGACTGAACAAACACAGGCCTTGGGGCTGATGTTACCTTTGGGCCATAATTTGCCAAAACACTGCCCTGGACAATAAAATAACCCTTGTTATTTGTTGTACAAGGTCCTAGCATGACACTGAAAAAAACTTGCAGTCTTCCTCTGCCTTTTTTCCAGGTTTGGGGTAACTTTTTAACCATACAAATGAGGAAGCAGAAACAAAGAGAGTAAATTGGCTCAAAATTCTAAAGCAAGATGTGTAACTGGGACTGGAGTTTGATTGCAGTGCCTTGTTCTCTCATCTCTTTTAATCACAGATATGCATACAGACACAGACACACACAAACAGTTGTCACACAGTTTGCATGAACTACTTTAAAAAGAATTTACTGGGGCACCTGGGTGACTCATCCGGTGAAGCATTGGATCCTTGATTTCGACTCAGGTCAGGATCTCTGTGTTAAGAGATCAAGGCCCCAGTTGGGTTCCATGCTCAGCATGGAATCTGTTTGGGATTTTCTTCCTGCACTCTCATGCATGTGCTCTCTCTCGCTCTCTCTCACTCTTCTCTCATATAAATGAATAAAATCTTTTAAAAAAGAATTTATTGTACTTACTAATTCTTTTTATATTGTGAAACATAAGGTGTGTGATAAAAAATCCAGTCAACATTGTTTTTCCATATTGTTTTGTTGGGTAGCTGCAATCATAGCATGTTCTAGCTGCAAAAAACTCAATGTCAGTTGAGGAGTAAAAAGTTAAAAGAGAAGAGAGAAGAGCCAAGAAGGAAGGAATAAAAGAAAATGAAGAAACTCTGACTACCAAGGGCAATAAAGATCTTTATCAATTCAAGAGAATTGTCAGGGTCCAGTAGGGAAAAGAAAACCATTCTGGGTATGTTAAAGAGAAGACATTTAATACACGGAATTAGTTATAAAAGTGATGGATGAGCTGAGAAGCTAAGAAAAGGATGGTGATGACATGCAGAGATTAACATCAGCGGGAAGCCACTTCTGCTTTTCAGGCTAAAGAAACGCCAAGAGGAGTGGGTGTTAGTGGAGCTCAAAAGCCAGAAGTTTCTGGGGCCAGAACACCCTGGTCGGGGTTGACTGGCAGAAGTTGGAACCACAGAAGGAGGGCTATGTTTAGAGCATTGGAGAAGACATAGTCCCTGTTGGAGACACTACCCAAGACAGAGAGGAGGGAAAACACTATAAACACTGGATTCTCCCTTCCCCATGCCATTCACCAATTCTTGTCTACGGTTCCCATGGACCAACCCGCTTAGTTAAAAAAAAGGGGGTGGGGGGAGAAAAAGAAGAAAGCAAAGTAAATATGGAAATAAGACTAGGGAAGAAACAAGAACCAAAGAGGAATCAAGAGAGAAGGAAGCACAGTGCACAATACAGCATATTGATTCTCAGGACTAAGCTTTCATTTCTGCACGATAAAAGTTGCCAGCCCCTGATAAAAGCACCCAAAATAATGGAAGCATTATTCCAAATATCCAAAATAATGGAACATGTTAAAAAAGGGAAAAAAAAACCATGAAATATATATAACACCCTAATCTCAAATATATTTATTACATTAACATTATAATTATCAGACATTGACTATTTTAAAAACCTCCTAAATTTGCAAATGAAAAAGAACATTATTATCTCATTCAATTTCTGTTTTTCAGATAATTTGAAATCCTAAATATAATAATATGGTTATTATGCTGAAACACTTTTATTAACTCTTCAGTATGAAATAAAAAGGTATTTAAATCTTTGTGTAAGTGCTTAATGAAAATTCCTATTTTATGAAATGCATATATTAAGAAGCTATACTTGAGTTATTTAAAACTGTTGTTTAAATTAGGTTTTTTAACATTTTTGAGAATGCTATCAAACTTACAATCATTTATAATGTTCCATGAAGTTAAAATAGTATAGTAGTAATTAAATATTTACAAATTTTAAAATACAGACATATTTAAATGTGAACAAACATAAACATTTTTATTAAGCTTGAATATTTCAGAAACGTGCCTTGAGAAAAATATGATTTCTTAGGGACATGAAATGTAAGAAAATAATTCAAGAACCTTATGGTGGAAGGTACCTGAAATTTTTTAAATGTAAAACTTTTAATTTAAGATTACTTTTCTCCCAAGAATAAAATGTTAAGCTTAGAAAAGTTGCAACTTTTCAACAAAACGTGCAGTGTACTGGTTGTCAAAAACAACACAATACATTATGCAAATGTAATTTTACCCTCACTGTAACACTGAATAAATGCACATATTGTATCATAATGAAACATGTCTTCTTAGTACTACTCTAAACTTAGACACAACAATTTAGCTATCAGTGAAGGGTTAGTTAGCATATGTTACAAGTATTTGTTAAAACCTAAGCTATAATTAATTCTATATCACAATGCTTAAAATAATATATCTTACCTTACTACTCTCACTTACTGTGAAGGGTATGGGATATTATCTCCTTTTTAAGCTAACAAGTTAGCCTGCTAAAATTCAATAGATGCTAGCAGAAGACATAAGACTCCAGAATCTGAGACCAAAAAATGTTATTACTCATAGCAATAGTAGTAGCAAGACTCTCAGAATCCCTGAGTCTTACCTCCCGCAGGGCAGTGTGCAAAGGGGCAGGTGACGCCTGCTTGCTCAGTGGTTTGTTACAGAGAGAAAAACTGAGTTTAGGGATCATGCCTACTCTTTGTTCTGAAGAGAGACAATATTTCTCCAAGGCTGTTTGCTACAAAAACATCCTTGAAAAATTAGACCGCAACAAAATGGTCAGTGCCTCTGTATTGTATGGATGGAGGTTTCTGTGATTTCTCCTGTGCAACTGACCACCTTAATCAGCACAGATGCAGGTAGGCTAAAGAATGTTGTTGGCAGGGTACCTGGGTGGCTCAGTCATTAAGTGTCAGGATTTGCAATCCAGCCCCAAGTTGGTCTTCCTGCTCATCGGGAAGTCTGCTTCTCCCTCTCCTTTTGCCCTTCCCCCCTGCTTGTGCACACTCTCTCTTTCTCAAATAAATAAATAAATAATAATTAAAAAAAAAAAAAGAATATTTTTTTGTGAGACTTGTGTGCTTGAGTGATCTCAGGAGACTGATTAGTTGACATTAGCTGGCTTCCAGGTCAGAATTTGCCCCTCTGGTCTGGATTCTAAGAGATATAAACTTTGCCTTACATCCCATCTGGCTCCAGGCTGACTGTCCCCTCCTCCCAAATGGATTAGAAGGGAGGAGAGGCAAGCATACCTAGCCCAGGCTCCTTGAAGATGTAAAGACATGATAACATAGCAAGGCAGCTTGCTCTAAACCACACGTAGGTTCAATATCAGACCCACATCATTTGCCCTATAAATAGGGCCTTTATGGGGATGGCCAGTTGAAGTCTCAGCTGAGAGGAGGTCACTCTGCCCAGGCCTCTCAACTGGGACTCCATCCTGGCCATCTCCACAGGGCTTCCCCAGCTAATGAAGTTGGATGTCACAAGTACCCAATTTGCTGTAACTCTGTCTTATTCTCCTTTACTACTTACTATTGCCTTCATCTATGCGTAGATTTTCCTTTTCTTCTTCCTGTTTCTATTAGATTTTTATAATATTAATAAAGTGGGTTTTTTTCCCCTTCCAAACTAAGAGTACAACTGCCATCAATCTTTTCTTCAGAACAGTCTCCACTTTCAACATGGGCAGAAATGTGAGAGGTTCATGGGAAACTATCTCTCAACAACCAGTCAAAGACTAGAAAATAATTAGTCTTATTATAAGGAATACGGGGGAATGCTCAGACATCTTTGTTCCATTGGCTGTGACTATAGAGCTACGTTTGAACTTGCAGGAAGCAATTCCCTGAGAGAAGGAGGGAACAATCAAGAGAAGAGGTCAGAGTCATCCTTTGCTAGAGAAGCACAATATGTCAAAGTACATTACTTAGTATGAGATGGGATTTTTCTTTTTGGAAACTCTTCAATAAGCTGCCTACAAACGGATAAGAGAAAATGCCTGGGAAAAGAGGCCTATATTTTTTAAGGATGGTAATACTTTGAGCTAACAGATTGCATTTAAAATAAGTGTCATAAGTGAGATGACTCAACTGAAACTTCACTGCTCCCAGATCTGCTGTTTGCCGTCTTCTAAAAAGAAGTCATCACTTCAAATCCTAAATTAACCATATATAGATTCAGTTGTGTCACACCTTGTGGCTCCATATTGCGGTTATGCAATATTGCAGCTGAGCAATGTTGCCCACTTGAAAGTCAGCTTCATTTACTGTGTTGTTTTAGTTCTGAAAGCCCTACGCAGTAGACATCAGTCCCTTTCCATTTCTGCTTCAATCAATTTGTGTCTGTTAGGAGGAATACTAAATTCTGGTGTTGTAGAAATTTTTAAAATAATTAAATACAGTTCCCACTATGAGTGGCATAGGATAGCTCTTTATCAAGCCCCTATTCATCAAGTACAAAGATATAATTCATGCATGCACTAATCAACTACAGTAAAAAAATTTCAAGGAAGGGGCGCCTGGGTGGCTCAGTTGTTAAGCGTCTGCCTTGGGCTCAGCTCATGATCACAGGGTCCTGGAATTGAGCCCTACATCTGGCTCCCTGCTCGGCAGGAAGCCTGCTTCTCCCTCTCTCTCTCCCCCTGCTCGTGTTCCCTCTCCAGCTGGTTTCTCTCTGTTACCTAAATTAATATAATCTTAAAAGAAAAAAAAAAAGAAATCCTTAAAAAAAATTTTTTTCAAGGTAAAGCATAATCAAAACAATGAGTTAAAATCACTGTGTTTTCTTTTCTTTGTTAGGGGTGTGGTGGTCTATTTCATAAAATTTACTATCTCTCTATGCCAACCCCAACACAAATCTCCACAAAATAGGGAAATGTCTTAAGTAACTTGATGTAGTATTGTATAATATAAATGTCCAAGACTATGTATCAGGCTCCTTGTGATATGTTCTTTAATGTATTTTATTTTGTTTATTATTTTGTTATTAATTTCTTCCTCTCATCCACCTAATCTATTACTGGAACATAATAATTCAAGTTGACAAAATAATGGAAAAAAGCAGTTACTGCTCCAATCCCTCTTTCCATCATCCATCCGTCCATCCGTCCATTTGTTCAGTCATGTATGTAATCCTTTCAATCATTAATACAGCAAGTAATTAACTGTTGAGCTGCTTCATAATTGTGGCTGATAAAAAAGTGAATGAGAAGCAGGGACTTCTCTCAATGGGTAAATAATATGTCATTTTCACTGATCAAGTTACAGGACAATTATAAAAATGCAATGATACAAGACCCTGTATTAAGTCAGATGAGATGGAGTAAAGAGCTTAAAAACGAGTGTATTTATGTGAGTGTGTATCTGTTTGCCTGTTTGGAACAGAGGCTCAAGAGAAATCTGAGGAATAAGTGAGGTTTAAACTAATCCTCAAAACCTACCAGATAGGGTGAGAGGATCGGGAGAAAAAGAGAGAGAAAACTATGAGTTAAGGAACCTCAATGCCCAACCTGCTTCATACTTGTCCTATGTTAATTAGCATTTACTGATCTCCTCATTTTTGGAGCTGAATGTGAAAGTGGGGACATTCTAGCGGGCACCCCTAGAAATTCCACTCATCTCCTCAACCAACACCTAATAAACCAAGACTGAAGGTGTCCAGACAAAAGAGGAATGAACTTCCCTTGGCTTTGCTTTGCTGCCTGCTGATACGCCACAAGTTAGAGGTGTCAGTTCACACATTCCAGAAATTCTTGCTCTGAGGTATGCAATGTACTCTTTTCTACAGATACAAAAATAAATAGAATAGATAGGATAACTGCCTCTTTGGAAAGTGTAATTTAGCAGCAAAATTAAACAAGCCCAATGATATTTTATACTCAAGAGAAAGGACAGGGATCATGGAAGAATATATCAAAGTCTGACAGGGACCGGAAGCTCAGATAACGTTCCTTTCCAAAGTTCCTTTGGATTCTGTGTGTTGGAGTGAGAAGCAAACTCTGGTACAAGTTTAACCAACAAAGTAACCAATCAAAATTTTGTTTTAGAAAGATAAATGTCTGTAGTGCTGAAATGCCTTGGAAATGAACAGAATTTCTACTTCTAAGTTTTTTTTAAAGATTATTTATTTGTTTATTTATTTGACAGAGAGAGGGACAGCGAGAGAGGGAACACAAGCAGGGGGAGCAAGAGAGGGAGAAGCAGGCTTCCTGCTGAGCAAGGGAGCCCAATGCAAGGCTCAATTCCAGGACCCCGGGATCATGACCTGAGCCGAAGGCAGATGCTTAACGGCTGAGCCACCCAGGGATCACTCTGCTTCTAAATGTTAAATGTTTATGTATAATCTTGTGAATGTAGGAATGTTTATCAAAATAGTCTATTTCTTCCACCTCCTTTGCACATACAAGTTATAGGCAACTTCAGGGCAAAAAGCTTCTTTTCACAAAGCAGTGAGACAGTGCTTCATATACAATACACACATTTCAAATACTCTTATGATATCTAATCTAGTCCCAGAAAATACAAGGAACTGAAGCTGGCAGTGTTTGCTTTCTATAAACTATAAATAAGTTATAACCTTAATAGTGGTTACAAATATAGTAGACATGATTATAAACACCTTGATTTTGTAAGCCTTTCATGTTCTGCGTGCCATTGAATTAAAAAAAAAATTATGTCAAAGTTGACTAAAGTTCTCTAACTAGTTCTCTAAAAATATCAACTAGCCCCTCTCTTGCCTGTTTCCTTGGTCTACATCCTAGAAGTGTGGTGTCCTGGGTGGGGAAACAAGGGACACTTTTCATGGACTAAACTTTTCCCTGAATCCTGCCAGCTAATCTTCAGAGGAAATTCCCAGTGGGACCCACATAGAATGAGATCACCTTTCTACCTGATCATTTCACATCAGAATTCATACCATCAGGGTGAAAAATTCACCACTACACTTTCACCCAGTTCAAAGGCTATACATGGGAGGAAGTGAAAGACCACTCAGGTGGAAAATTCAACTGCTTGCCTCTGATTAGGTGCCTCCACCATCCCCCAAGGAAGGCCAACTAGCTAATTGAGCTTAATTGCTGAGCTCCAGGGCCTGGGGGTGTGGCCCCTACAGAACTCATGCTGGGACTAAAGGGACTTCATCACCCAGAGCAGGGTTTAAACCCCATGCTTCCCAAACTAATCTCAGTGACACTTTACCCTTATGCATTCAAGTCAAGAGAGAGGACATATCCCAAATTTACAATGTTGCCTTATCACTTGAAATTGACCTCCAGTTAGTTTTCTTCCTATGAGCTTCGACATATTCCCAGTCTTGCCACTTGGTTTACCATATCCATAGAAGTGCAGGAGAAAAATACACCTGTGGGGAAAGATTGCAAAATTATCATTATAAAACTCAAAATACACAATTTAATAAAACATCAGAATTCATTAGATATATATTTTTTAATTTTACACACACAAACTTATTCCTTGCCTTTAATTCAGGAAATATTCCAAAAATTGAAGTTGTAGGAATCTCAAATGACCTGCAGAAGAATAGATTGCAAATATCCACCTTTGTAAAGGTATGGTTTCCTGTTATTATCCTTTCTCTAAAGTTTTTTTTCAGGATCTTGATAACTAAGATTTTTCAGGAGACATTCTCCATCTAACATTGACAGGAGTAAAGTCGAAAACCTGTGCCTGACTCACTTTCTTTTCAGATTTATTTTTATAAGTAAGTTGCTATGCCTCCTAGTCACCATGACAGCTTTCTATAATGCCTGGAAACACACCCTTTCCACACTGACACTCCTGTCCTACTCAGATTCCACTATTTGCATTTAAAATGAACGAATGCTGAATTATATACTTATTCAAGGCCTTCTGTAAATGGGTTTGCATGAGGTTGCTGCTGGAGTGTGAGTAATTTCCATACTGCATTCATTAGTCATAGAAACAAGCAAAGGTGATCTATAGGAAATGATTGAATCTGGAGGCTATTTTTTTCTTCCTTTCTGGTAGCATTATTGATTTCTTGACTTCCTTCCATTTTTCTTTAGTTCTAAGAACATAAATAACAGGCAAGAAATTTACTAAATTATACCATCTTCCAAGAAAAAAATTTCATATGAATTAAGACAAGAAGTATATGTACATAAGAGAAATCTAGAAAGAAAGGGGAAAAAAAAGCATCAATGCCTACATAGGAAGGAAGGATGAAAAAAAGAAGAGGCCAAAAAATAGAAAGTCACATTACATAAGTCCTATACCAATTATGATTATAGAGAATGTGATGGATTTTATTGTGTGATTTTGATACAAGTGTCATTACAATCTAGTTACACATTATATTCATGCTTCTATACATTGATAGTTTTCTGTATGATGTCCAGTTGGTCCTAAGGTTTTTGATTCTTTAAAATTGCATGAATGTGTCAAAAGAGAAAAGTGGGCAAAAAAGGAAGTGACATCATGGAAATTATTTAAAATCAGATTCTTTCCAACCTCTAGTTTAGTTGAATAAATAACAGTATAAGTAAATTCAAGGGACAATTAGGAAAAGAGGTTTAAAAATAGATACATATGAAAAATTCTTTTCTACTAAGCCACTAATCATGTTAGAAAGTTTCAAGAACATTGAAAAAATGTACAGAAGAAAATAAAGCTACATACTTCCATAACTTCAGTCAGATGTTGTATTAGTTGCCAGGGTTGCCATAACAAACTACTACAGAGTAGGTTTAAGTGGATTAAGAAAGAGAGATTTATTTTCTTACAGTTCTGGAAGCTAGAAGTCTGAAATCAAGATATGGGCAGGATTAGTTCCTTCTGTGCCATGAAAAGAGCATCTATTCCAAGCATCATTCCTTGGCTCGTTGATGGCCATCTTCAGGTTCATGTGGAGTTCTTTCTGGGTCTAAATTTCCCTCATTTTATAAGGACACCAGTTATATGGGATTAGAAACCTACCCTGCTCTATTATGACTTTATTTTAACTAGATACATTTGCAACAATCCTACTTCCACATAAGGTCACATTCTGAGGTGCTGAGCTTTAGGACTTCAACCTAGGAAATTTGGTGGGGATACACAATTCAACTTACAGCAGATCTGAACACCTTCTAAAAGGAAAAAATATGTTAGCAGATAACCAACACTGAAGAATGATTTTTATTTTACTGTTACCTGAATAAGTAAAAAAAAAAAAAAATCTATTTTATAATTTGTGTAACGGTAAATAGCCAAAAACAAAATTTAAAATTGTACACAAATAGAATTAATTTAAATTAACAACACTAATTTATCAGAACAGAAATGCCATTTTGCTACAGCCAAACCATACTTCAGAAAATGAATGTGTTTTGGGCATCTACGATAGTAGATCTTTTGATTTCAATATGTGACATGGGTAATTCCATTTTTCCACAAATTTTTCTATTTGAACCTCCAAAAGCAGAAGTGTAAGTAAGTAATACCCTTACTTACTTAGTAAGTAAGTAAGTAAGTAATACACTTACTTACTTAGTAAGTAAGTAAGTAAGTAATAAAAGTTTAAGTGTAAGTAATACACAGCTTCCCCCTTTTGGACATCCAGTATAACTGAATTGAGAGACAACATTCTCTCTTGCTCCGAATCTCTTTCAAAGTATCAGTATAATATTGTATCAAATGTATCAAAATAATACTTTTCTGATTACATAATCCATTTATTCATTCCTTTATCCTCAATTACTATTCCTACATTTCTTCATTTGCACCCCAGCTTTTCCACAATTGGAAGGGACACAAGGTTCAGTCACTATGCTGGTCTGGATTGGTAGTAAATATTTCCACTCAGTCCCCTCCCATTTCATGCTAGGGTAAGGTTACGTGGGTATAGAACTGGTGGGCTCTCTTTTTTTTTTTTTTTTTTAAGATTTTATTTATTTATTTGACAGGCAGAGATCACAATTAGGCAGAGAGGCAGGCAGAGAGAGAGGAGAAGCAGGCTCCCCGCTGAGCAGAGAGACCGATGCAGGGCTCGATCCCAGGACCCTGAGATCATGACCTGAGCCGAAGGCAGCGGCCCAACCCATTGAGCCACCCAGGCGCCCCCTATTGGGCTATCTTGACCAGCAAGCAGCACAGCTACATTCACTGTTAGTCCCAACTTCGCCAGATGTGTAAAGGCACAGCCCACCCTATCAGGCCCTTAGGAAGTCTGACATAAAGTTTAAAAATACCATTACAATTTCTTGCTTGGGAGACATCCCTGTTTCCAGCATTTATTTTTGCAGTCCTGGTCCTATCTATGTCCACTGCATCAGGTAGGAAAAAGAAAGTTGAGTGATGTGAGAAGAGAGAAAGAGAAAGAGAAAAAGAGGAAGGAAGGAAGACTGAAGGAAGGAAGGAAGGGCGGAAAGTATAGTAATACCCGTGTCCTCTTCCATCCCCTCTGCTCCAGACCCACCAGAAAAGAGGAATCTATCCAGTGGGGACACTCCTTTGGCCAACGTCATGTCAAAGGCGAGCACACACCTGTGAGGATATATAAGCAAGCCCTTCGTGCCAATATCTCTTCCTGTTTTAGACAACCAATGTTCCAGTTGCCCATTCCAATTTTCTACCAAACTATTATTCTGAGAATATCTTTCTGCCCATTGTTGGCTACTATGGGCTATAAAGTGTTCTGAAGAAGTGATAGAACCTGCAGCTGCAGTGCATTTTATGACAAAGACATAACTGTAGAACTGCACTTGTAGCACTTGCTAGAAATATGTCCTTTAGAATGCCAAGAAAAGCTGTTCCTGAGGAGACGTCTCACCAGACCCACTCTGCTACAAAACCTCCCGCAATGCTACCAAGAGGAAGCTGCTGGCTGCCATGCACTACAGGAACCAGGCATGGAAGTCAGTGTGCCCCTTCTGCTGGCAGAGAATCAGTTCCAGCCAGCAAAGGAAAAATATTTAAAGGGCCCCTGTCCATTTTCACAGATCAGACAAAAAGGATTAATTGAGAGCTTAGAGGCAGTACATCAAGCAACACACACAGTTTATCATTACCATCTTTGAGTGCCCAGATCATTTGTGTACTAAGATCACTCCATTTTTTTCTTAATTACCAATGACGACAAAGTACCACTGGTTTATAATTGTTATCCTCACTTTCTACTCTTGAAATGATTTGAAAACCAAATGATTATCGTAATTCATGTGATGGCAAAATCTGACCTAACCTAACAGGAAGAGAATATTTATGGTCTTTATCTTCCCCTTAGTTGAATAGGCAAATCTGTCATTGTTGAGATGTGATTGTGTTCATTTCAGGGTTCTGCTCCTCGCTCTCTGGGGAAATTACGAGGCACTGCAGTACCTTTCTCAGATCTAAAATTATGAAGAACAACGGCCGAAGAGTGATAGGTAAGGGATCGTATACCTTACTACTTAGAACCAATCTGCTCTTGATACAAAAGCAGATATGGAGAGGTGACTTCAGTAAGATAGCAGAATAGGAAGCTGCTGAACTGATTCTCCAGCAGAAACATCAACACAAGAACATACAGTCCAGTCCAAGAAGCCTTCAGGAGAACTCCAGAAACCAATCAGGAAGTTGCAGTACCCTAGGCAAGCTCAAAGTCAAGGCCAGTCATACTGAAATGGGCAAGAAAAGCCATTTCCTGTTAACTGTGTTAACTGTGTAGGCATCCAAGAAGCCTTTAGGAGAACTCCAGAAACCAATCAGGAAGTTGTGGTAAAAACTAGGCAAGCTCAAAGTCCTTTACCTACACTTAAAAATAGTTAAGATGGTAAATTTTATGTTCTGTGTTTTTGAGCACAATAACAAATAACAAAACAGAGATGAGCTCTGAGATAGTCTAATTGTGCTCAGTTACACGATATTGTAGCTTACATGATATGGTAGGTATCTATATAATATATAAAATTTAAAAAATTTTTAATTTTCTCTTGAAGAACCAGAGTCCTTTCTGGAATAGTCTCAGAATGTGGGGAGTTGGAGAGAGAGTGTGTGAAGGAGATGGAGGCAGCAACTTCATGCCCCAATTTGGGAGACCCAGTGCACGTGATTAATTCATACCTCATATATGAAAGAGTAAATAAAGTTTTAGACACTGCTTCATTGTCCTTTCAAATGTCGGGTCACCAGGAGGAAACAAAATACAGGGTACCAACTTCCATAGTTAACCCTAATCCTGAACTTACCCTTAGTTTCAGCAAATTCTTATGTTTTTCATGGTAATAAACTTCATTTTAAAATAATGACCTTGCTGTACATGGTAGCAATGATAAATAAAGCCATTTCTATAACAAAAAATTTGACCTCTCTTAGTTTAAATTTCCACCATTATCAACAAACTTCTAAGCATCAAATAGTCTGGTAATAGTTTCTGTGTTTTATTTTCTTGGGTTGCCACTCTTTTTTTTTTTGGACGATATTAAATGTCAATATATTTGCTTCATAATTTCCATGAATTTTAACTGAAGTTAAAAGTGTAAAGCAATCCCATACACTTGTCCTGAGTTCAGAGCAGTACCATTTTACTATTTTGCCACCACCAAACTTGCTGCGGAGCAGACATTGTTCATTTCCCTTATATATATTTTTTCAAGTCCATGGCTCCAATCTTTACTGTAACTGCTATTGTAGAAAAATATAACATCAGGTGTAACCTCTTGTGCTAAGGAAAGCTGATTGATCAATTCAACACCAAAATCATTCAAGTCATATCAAACGTTCACTGTAGTGTTGGTATGCAACACGATACCTCACAACAGTAATTTAATAATCTCATTAAAATACCATACAGAATAAAATAGTGGCCACAAACTTGGAGGTAATGGAACATTAAAGCAAAGATTTAACTACCATCTAAAGCAAGAACTTCTCTATTGCACATTTGGCAGGCAAACAAAGACAGTGACATCCCGAGCTAATGCACAGATATCAGCATTATTAGCACACTGAGGCTTGCGAAGATGGCTCAGATAATTGTTATAAACCACTGAGAGTACACACTGTCAAGCATTCATATACTTGACCCCAAGCAATTGGAATGATTTTCTGCACTTTGAAATGTAACCGGCTAAGAATGTGTCCCCTTTTAACAGAAGGGAAAGTCTGCTATTTGGAAATTAAAATACAGGCCCACTCATTGCTGTAAATTAATTTTGTTAATGCATTTCATGAGAAAGTTTGAAATAATGGAAACCTCAAATAACTTTAAAGTTCCGTTGATAATGTCAAATTTGCAAAGTTGTCAGGCCAAATGGATTCTAAAGTCTGCTTAAGCCTATGCCTCCCATGAATGTAGCACTTTTTCTGGTAAACAGAAATATCCACTCCTAAACTTTCACAGTAGCTTGTGATACAAGCTGTTGTCAATACACATAGGAATTTTCACAGATGATTTTGATTACCATTGTGCTATTATTTTAACATAAAATAACATAATATATATTTTTTTAATTCTAATAATCTCCCGTAAGCATTCATCAACAACTTTGGAATGCAAGTTAATATTGAAAAAAAGAAAATGTGATGAGGATAGCCAAAGAGCCAGGACTTCTCCCTGTGCTGTTAATTTGGAAAATTGCATTCTGTGATATTTTAGAGATAAAGCTGAGAAAATAAATATACCATTAAGGCAGACACACCTTTAAGCTAGCCGGAATCACATTCCCAGCAAGAAAAATAGGAAATATGCAAGCAAATTGTTGACAACGTGGTTGCAAGATGAACCTCTCATATAAAGTGTCCCTAAGTTTAGTCCTAAGGGAAATTAAAACATGTTTGGTGACCAAATAGACCTTAACATTCTCCTCCACCTGACTTAACTTTTGACTCTAGGCCCCTGACCTCCCTTTTCTTAGAACACTTACTTGAGAAGTCTTGTAATTATAAATCTAGTCTCTGTCTTTTAAAAGCCACTTGTCTGTTTTACAACCAGGGATGTCTTTCTCAGGGACCTGAGAGACATTCTTTCACAATGTAATCATCGTGGAAGATTACACCCAGATCCCCCAGTCTCCTGGGAAGAAGGAGACTAACTTCAGTGGATGTCTTGCTTCAAGTTGTGATGCTACCTCCTGTCATAATGATGGGAGAAAGTTTACTTTTCCTTTAGGTAAGGTCAACTAGCAGACGCAGATGGCCTGCATTCCTTCCCTCCAGTTCTTAAAATCTCCTGGACTTCGTTTCAGTAAAACTGGTATTCAGACCTGGTCTTGCTCTCTCTCCTATTTCTGGAAATAGTGTTGGGAAAGAACAACTTCTGCCTGTTCATCTTGTTCAGTTCTCTCTTCTTCTTCAGCAGGGGAGTTTTGAAGCATGCTCTTCCACAGAAGGTGGTCTCTCTGTACTGTAGTGATGGGAGGTGGGAGCAGAACAGAGAAAACAAGGGCTCAGAGAGTGGTTCTGGAAGAGAGTAGAATGTCTCTGCTCTCAGATTCTCAAGGATTTAACTGTCAGAACTAAAAAAAAAAAAGAGAGAGAGAGAGAGAGAGAGAAGGAGGGGGTGTGTACTCTTAAGGAATTTTGTGGCAGAAATGTTCCAGTTCCATGATATTCTGGAAGCTCTCCAGTCTCCACACTCCCCAGGAGAAGAATAATGTTCAAAGGTAATAGGAATTAAATATCAAGAGGGGAGAAAAAGCCCAGGAGACAAGAGGAGCAGTCTCGCTCTTTGGGAGCCCGAAGTCTTTACAGTTTGCATGGATGGTGCCAGCAGAACAGAGACAATGAGATGGACCTCAGGGCAAACTATGCACATGGCACCTCTTCAGTTTTATGAAAAGGGAAGTTGGCAGAAGAAATTGCTTTTCTCATTAGTAGATATTGGATACTTCCTAATTTATGCTCAATATGAGGAATACTGTATGTTAATGTGAATCAGATGTTCTTTGAAGTCAAAGAGTAGAAAATGTAGAAAATAAAATAAAACACTTGTTCCAGGTAAATAGCTCTCCTCAAGCCTTGTTGAATTTTAGAATTCCAGCAGATTTCCACTGCCATATTGAGGTCGGCATTGCCGGCATGTCTTAGACCTGGTGAGGGGACTAATGGTCCCTCTGGACAGCTTCCCTGTGTCCTTTCAAAAAGGAAGAGGTCATAGAGGTCTGATGAAGCTTATTTTTCTCTTTTTATTCAATGGTGCTGCTTCTAAGTGGACAGGAGGTAATTTATAGCTCAAAACTTTTGTTAAGAATCCTATACAGAAATCTGAATTCACAAGCATCATATTTTTAATTTATTCCTTGTTGACTAGAATCTCAAGCTGCCTGCATTCTACACTGCCTCTGAGTGGGTAAAACTTAAATTGGGTCTCTTGACAAACTAAGCAAGAGGGAGAGGAGGAGGAAGAGAAGTAGTAGTTAGCTTTCAACTCTCAGTTGAGAGAAAAATGTCCTCAGAATATCCCAAAGAAACCTGTAACTTCCCATCTAAATGGTGGGAGAGTAAAGTCTGCACAGTGAAGGGAGACTTCCCCACAACTTAGACAATGCGAATGTAACACCACAGCCCAATTACACTAGAAATTTATTCATCCAGCAAATATTTACAGGCATCTAGTATGCCTAAGCACCTGAGTAGGTAGAGAAGATACAGAAGTGAAGATTAACCCAGGGAAACAATCAGTACAACAAACAAGAAAGTACAAGACCGTAATAATTGCTAGAGGAAAATTAAAATAGGGTGATTTGGGGCGCCTGGGTGGCTCAGTGGGTTAAAGCCTCTGCCTTCAGCTCAGGTCATGATCCCAGGGTTCTGGGATTGAGCCCCGCATCAGGCTCTCTGCTCAGCGGGGAGCCTGCTTCCTCCTCTCTCTCTGCCTGCCTCTCTGCCTACTTGTGATCTGTCTGTCAAATAAAAAAAAAAAAATAGGGTGATTTGATAGGAAATGTTTTTATGATTTTATAATTAGACTGGATGCTTAGGAAGGCCTAACAGAGGGGGAGATATTTAAGCTAAAAACAGGAGATTACTCATTTGAAGATCAAGATGGCAGTTAGTATAAAGACTCTGAGGTAAAGAACTTGATTGTAGAAGGAATGGAAACATCAGTGGGCTAATCTATGGGGGATGAAGGAATAGTATAAAATGGGGTGATGGAGGAACAAGGAGGGTTTCAAGGATGGGAAGAACCCTGATTCAAGGCATCTGTAATGTGGAGTAGTTCTGGAGAGCCCGCTCCTGGAGTGTTGGGTCCTTGGGAGACCCAGCTAAATAACAGCTAAAACAACCATTAATTGGCCGAGTCATCTCTGTATCTACTTTCATAAATGGTTTTGCTAAATTTTGTAATTACCCAACAATTTACATTTAATCCCATTTTACAGCTTGAAGACCAAACTCCAGGTTATGTGACCTTATCAAGGCCTCAAAGCAAGTAATTGGCAGAATCAGAATTTGCAATATTTTATGAATTTACTGGATTAGATACCTTAGTGAAAATATGGGACGATATGAGAAGGGTTTAGGAGACATTTCCTGCTTCCTTTATTTCTTTTTCTCTTTCTCTCATCCTGCCCCAGGGATGAGCTCCCACTCTAGACTCCTCGATGATTTCTTCCCTGACTCTGCTCTGTTTTATGCTTTGGTAACTGCATGAGTTGAACAGTAACTCATGGTGAGGCATCTACTCTTCAAATGATTGTTCGCATACAGACTCTACCCCAGGGAAATCATCATTTATAGGTTAACTTTCTGAAATTTGCTCCATACTCATTAACTTATACATGTGTCAAAAGGAATAACTTTAAACATAAGTGCATTTTTAGTGTAATCTTCCTCTATGGCATGTAATATTTTGTATATAAATGTAGTAAAAAGAAATTAACCAGAATATTTAACCAGAACATCCAAACATCCTCAGTTTGCTGGAAAGCCTTTTAGTAGCATAAACTATCCCATTAGTCCACTTACCCAGGTCCTTACTGCTTTTCTTATTAAACATAAAATGTCGCTTCATAAATGCTATAGGACACAGTAAAAGCAAGATTGCAAGTTTAGCACATTAAAGTTTGAAAACATTGCAAAGTAACTTTCAAACTGCAAGAGTTTCTTTAAAACCAAAGCAAGCTTATTAAAGTAAACTCCTACTTGTGATGAGACTGTATAAGAAAAAAATAAATTGCTCTACTTTCCTTCTGAATAGGAAAAACTCATTTTATATAAGGAACATTCCACAGAGTTTTATTTAACCACACACATTTGATGGAGTGTGTTTGAAGTACTTCAGCACCTCTTGGTATGTCATCGTTCTGAACTTATTTAGAATTCAGTGAAACATCACAGAACATAATATATTCATTTGGTAATCATTTGGGTGTCACATTTATTTCTATAGGTGTTCAATTGTAATTTGATGTTACTGGGCACTCAGGGAAAACGTTGCCTTAATTTCTATAGTTGCCCCACTCTTAGGATTCATTCACTGCATCCAAATCAGCACATTTGCATGTACAATATATTCCTAATCTGAGTTTTATATTTTAAAGAATCTTTTTCCTGATTATCACGTTTAAATGCAAATTGTTCAATACACAGCTAGTCTGTTACAGCTGTGAAAAAATCTTATAAAGCAAGATTCCATAGGTTAGATATAGCTGCAAAAGTTGCCTAAGCTTGTGTTATTTTCTTATTTTTAAAAAAAGTTACATTGCACCTAAATAGTATGAGCATATTTTTGCCAGTTCTCCCCCTGCTAACCCCAACCAGGCCATGTTAAAAAATAAATATCCCATAGGAATTGGTCTTAAATTTTGTGAGTTTTGAGGAATGCTATCCTACACATAGAAGGTGACCTCTTTATATTTTAGTGAAGGAAGCTGAGCAATAATCCAAGGGTCAGAAAATATTTCTGGAAGGGTAAAATGCCTCTGCTCTCTGATTCTCAGAGGTCGAGCTGCCAGTCAAGAGCTGAAAAGTGTGAGTGAGAAAGATGTTGATAAAAATGCTCTCATTCTAAAGATAGATGTAAAGATAGAGATATCCAATCAAAATTGCAATTATAATCTGTCAAACTAATTCCGCAGGGTCATGCAAAAATAGAAATATGTGTATAGGAGATTTTTTAAAAAGTCCATTATCCATCATGTAGCAATATTTTTAAAAAATCACAGTAATTACAACTTACAGTAAATGACAATGTAAGTCATAATCTACATGAACTAAACTCAAAAATATATAGTTTAAAAAATATAATTTATATATATATAAATGTGTTCATATGTTTTATGTAGCTAGCATGGAATTATTTATTACTATTAATTATTTATTATCATTATTTATTATCAGTTATATAGTAACTTTCTTCTTAATTATAATTTAATTAACTGTAACTAAGACCTAAAATAAAATCTCAACAATCAAATATAAAAATAAAATCTCAAAAATAACATGAAATATCACACAGTCCTTCAATACAATACCTCTCCAAAGATGTTAGAAGAAGTTTAAACCCCATCCCATAGAAGACAAGAAGAGGCAGGTTTGGAGGTTTGTAATAAGGTAAGCTCATAGTGAATAAGAAAGGGCTGACCCTCATCATGTATTTTTCTATGGGTTTTAAATATGTTCAATTTTCTTCAATTCTCAAAGCCAGTATATTCTCTAATGAGAAAAAAGGATGAAAGGCAGTAAATCACTGCTGAATACAATTAATTTACTCCTATTTTTGTTGGCTTCCTAAAGGCTGAAATCCTAAATGAATGAATAAAGCGTAAACAAACCAATGCGTAGCCAGACATTCCGGATTCCGGGAGAGTCGTCTGCCCATATGCGGGCACCCACACAGTGTCCTGGCTGACATTTGGCCAGTCCCTGGGAGGGAGCATCACCTGTGCTTAACTAACCCTCACCTTAAAACTGAGAAACACCACTTTCTAAGAATACTAAAAAGGTCTGAACTCAGAAGTAACCGAGGTGGCCAACTGTCACTTTTAAATAGCGTTATCAGTCACGTAATATAGAAAACAAATGCAAGATTGTTTAGCATCTATAATTATACCAGCTGAGACAAAACATATTTAAAAAGAAAGTTTGATTTAAGAGAAGTGGTAAGAGTAGACTTTTAAGGAATCGCAGATTCTTTTTACGTCTACTATTCCTAACCAACATGTCTGTTTTACCATATGTTTGCAGATCTAATTTTTAATTCTTTTAGACTGTAAATCCACCAAATGGCATACAGTTATCACAAGTTCACATCATTCAATACATGAAAGAAAAACTTCTGTTTCACATTTTTCGATTAGAGATATTCAAGATTCAACAATGCCGTTTTTCATCTGGAATTTTTCTTGACAAACACTATCCCACGGTATTCCTAAGTAAACGGAAGAAGACTTATATTTCAATGAACTTCAGGTCATTTTAAAATGGTAGAACTTTTATGACAGATAGGTATCCCTGAATAACTAAATAATAAGCCATCCATATGAAATAAAACATTTTTTATTGTCTTTCAAGGACAAATTTTATTTTTTGACCTTGAGATGATTATCATACCATACTAAAATTTCTAACTTTATCAGATACAATGTTATTGGCCTTAGATGCTATTTAAAACCACTAAAACTTCCTTCAGGGGGCAGAAGAAACAGTATTTCTAACAAACAGATATTAACCCCTTGCCTAATGGGATTAATTTGTTTCCCTGTGGGTTGGAGATATCTATCCAGAACAATTTCTCTTCAGAGAATTTCTGCTTTATCAGAGATGGCAGACAAACATTTAATCACCCCCTCATCTCTTCTCCTTTTTCCTGACCTGTTTCCTAAGAAGGAAGGACTGGTTGCCGAGCAACAGACCTCTGAAAAGCATGCAGCTCTCCACCTCCCTTAGTTGGTAAAAAACTAAGGATTGGACACCGGGAAGGGTTTGGGCTAAGCCACCTTCCCTAGACTTCAACAACACCGCCATCAATCCTGGAGTCTGGCAGCCACATAATTTCACAGCTGTAGAATAACAAGATGTCTTGTAATAACAGTTACTAAATTAGAATGAACTAAACATTTAAGAACTAAAAAGAATTAGCCTAAGTCAGAGCACTTAATCAATCAAAAAAGTATTGTTTAGTTGCAAGACAGTAACTTTTGTGCTGTCATGCGGGTTAGACTGGAAAACAGAGTGACTTCTAATTTATACATTTTATTTATTTACTTATGTATCTATTTATGTGTCTATTTATATATCTATGTATCTATGTGAGGGAAGATATTCTTGGTTTTTAATAAGTTCTCATAACAAATTTCAGCTGAGGTTAGTCATTAGATTTTCCCCGACTTCAGTTGTGCTGTCCTATAGTTTATATAATTGATTTTAAATTGAAAATCACTTAGTATTCCAGTAATTAAGACATTTCTTGTTACTGTCTGTGAACAGGAGAATAGCCATGTCTATATAACTCCTAAATTGTTTAGAATTTTGGCTTTTTTTTTTTAACTTTTTTTTGTTGTTGTTGTTTTTGGTCATCAGAAGCAAGTTCCCAATTCTTACTTCTTTGATAAAGTTGATGCTCGGCTCAAACTTTAAAACAAATCTGCAGCACTCAATAAATTGTTTTTACACTATTTTGGGACTTAAATAAGACAAAATTTTATTTAAAAGTAGATTTTGTTTCTTTGTTGAAAAGTAAAAGATATGATGAGAACCTTGCAGAAGTGCTATATTAAAATACCTAAAAGAGTGAATTCTTTCCACCACTATTTGCTGGGCAGGAAGCATTTCTCTGAATCACTGGGATCAACATGATAGAAACAGGCACAATCTTGCCTTCATGGATCATATAGTCTAGTAAAGCTGATGGACGTTTTAAAAAAAAATATTGTGTGCCTATAATGTCTCCTGCATTGTCTGGGTGCTTGAGGATACAACAGTAAAAATAAACAGACAGACAGACAAACATAATTATAGCTCTCGGGAGCTACAATTGCAGCTGGAAAAGACAAACGATAAACAAAGACATGTTCACATGTCAGACTGTGACCAGTTCCATGAAGAGGAAGGAAGGAAGGTAGGTTGGAAGGAAGGGGAAAAGGTGATAGAGATAGACCGATGTCAGTGCAAGTGGAGATAAAGGACATTATAAGGGTCTGGTTTAAAAAGGTAGTTTTCTCAAAAAAAAAAAGTAGTTTTCTCTGTTGTTGTAACGAAGAGCTTGACCCCAGTTTTGATGTTTAACCACTGACAGCTTTTAAGCCCCATATTTTTTCTTTCCTTCTTGTCCCACATCTGGGACAACCAGTAAGAAAGCCCTGTGCATTCCTTCCCTAGAGCCAGTGTAAAGTTCAAGCTAAGTCCCTACCTCCCATGCCCTCCCACCACAGTCCTCACCTCACCTAGCCTCTAACCCCCAAAAAACAAAAGCCATTTGCCTCTCCCTTCCCTCAAATCATTTTCAGACCACTTTCAGAACATGCCCTGCCCTATCCCAAATTCTCTTTATGTAACTAATACATGTCTTCATTATAGTGTTCGTGTGTATAGCATAATGTGTGGTACCAGCAGTCACAGTGTTTGTGTGGTACCAAAAATCTCCACACCCAGACCAAATTTTGGGTGGTGAGGTGAGTCCCACCCTCAGTGGGAAGGGCTACTTAGATTTTTTGATTTGCCACAGGAATTTATAACATTTAGAGAAATGATTTGATCACTCTACGTGAATTAATCCAGTCATCAATTGTTTAGTACTTACTTGTTTTTTAGTAGTCATCAAAATATTAACATTAAACAAAAAGACAGACCCAGATAGGTCTGGAATTTCAGCTGAGAACAGTTGGTATGTCCTAAATTCTACCCACAGGTCTTCATATCTGTTGTACTAGTTTCTTGTAAACCTCTGAGAGTCTTTGTGAAATGAAACTAAGGAAATAAATAATTCTATCAGCTTATTGGAACAAAACATTTCTATAGAATACTTACCACAGGGACAGGAGATGCCTGAGAAGGGGGATCAAAACTGCAAATATGTATTACAGACGCGGAATGTTTCAAACAAATGCCCACTGTCCATGTTTTGGTTTTCTCTCCAAAGTTTTCTTTTTTGAATTTTAATTCTTCTGATTATGTAAAGAGGAAAGCCTAATATAGGTGCTAACCCAACTTTAGCATCGCTCTATAAAGTGTGCGAGTCTCACGTTCACAAGGAAGACGTGCCGCCCCATCCACTTGGTGAACTAGGGCAGCCGGACTGACAATTCTGGAGGAAGATGGGAAAAGCAAGTGGGAGAAATGGTAAGCAGGACATCAGCAGCACTCAGGGCTCCAGGAATAGTTTGCAGTGAAATCCGTGGGGCCTTCTTAGGTAAAGAGCAAATATTTGAAACCTCAAGTCCTGAATCTAAAAAGCTAGGGTATTTCCTGAATAATATCACATTCCATAAAACAAATTGACCTCTTTATCTATAGAACCTGTAAATTGCAGCGATTTCAATAGAAGACACATGAGGTGAGACAGTTTGCCCTGAGGTAGGCATTTCATGCATTTTTTAAAGCAAAATCAAAGTTCTAAAATAAGAACTATAATAGGAGAGAAATGTGGCAGAGCCACTGGGAATTTCTCATGATCCCGCATGTAATTGAACAGCATGAATACAAAACCAGCTGCATATTAGTTGTCCTGACATGACTGTCTTAGCACCTTTCAAAACAAAATGAATATTCCCTATTATTACTTTACCTCTTTCTGCTAGTTTTATTCTGATTCAACACTTCCACAGTAGTTTTTTTTTTTTTTTTTTTTTAATTTTCAGGCATCTTACCTGTATTCAGAGCTTTTCTTAACTTCAAAGCAAGCTCTAAGCAGTACAGTGTTCTAGGAGGTTTCAATATTGAAAACAACTATGTCCCAAACAATAATTATTTAGTGTATGATAATTGTAAAAACAGAAATTTTGTATTAAAATTTTAATCTCCTGCTTGGCTATCCCTGATAAGGGTGAATTTATTCTCTTTTTTCCCCATACTCATGAACAAAGAGTAACCCCCAAATTAGATCAACTCCAGAGAGTCTTAAAGGACCTAGAAACAGAACAGACTTTGGATTTCAGTATCATTGTTTTACCTGAAAGTAAGAAAAAGCATCAGATTATGAACTTGTAATTTCTTACTCAAACCAAGATACTATGCCCTGTACATACCACTTCAAATTACTGCAAACTCAAGTCTTTTTTTTTTTTTTTTGCTATACAAGAAAAAAGAAGCACAGTAAAAACAGTTTAATATATGAAATCACATCAAAGAAAAAACTACTGAAACTTTCCTCTCACCTTTATCAGACCAGTACACATAGTTGGACACCCAAGGCAATTAAAATCTAAATGGGGATATTGATATTATAAGGAATTTTTCTCCTCCTCACAGTGAAGCCACCAAGATATTTTTGTCTTATTGTCACATTTTTTAACTCTGAAAATCCTCTGAAAATTTATTGAACATTGTGCCTTTCAAGGAAATAATTAAAATTTGTGTTGAAAATTTAATATGCCACTCTTATTTTTTTTTTTTTTTGAGGATTTATTTATTTAATTTTAGGGAAAGAGTGAGCGGGGAGCATGAGCAGGGGGAGTGGCAGAGGGCAGAGAGAAAGAGAGAATCCCAGTCAGACTCTGCGCTCAGTGTCTGCATCTGATTCAGGCTCGATCCCAGGACCCCAAGATCATGACCTGAACTGACACCAAGAGTCAGATGCTCAACTGACTTAGCCACCCAGTAACCCCTTGCCACTCTTATTTTGACCTCAAAAATAATCTATTTTGCCTTCTTTGTTTCATATAAATATTATTCTCAATATTGTGCAGTCTGATTCCTAGACCATACAGTCTCCCAAGAGATTCTGGGGGAAGTTTTTCCTTTTAACGTTGGA
This sequence comes from Enhydra lutris kenyoni, assembly GCF_002288905.1. Lineage (NCBI taxonomy): Eukaryota > Metazoa > Chordata > Mammalia > Carnivora > Mustelidae > Enhydra > Enhydra lutris. The sequence goes on along the minus strand of NW_019154109.1, from coordinate 13,220,095 downwards.
GGATAAAAATATAAATAAAAAACCTAAATTAGGCAAGTACTTTCAGAGCAAAGAGTAGAAATTAACTTCAGGATAGTTTTCAGTGAGTTTCACAAGACTTTTGATTCTCCTCCCCTGAGCACCTGGGTCATCAGTGAACACTGAATAAGTTATCAGGAAATTAATCAAGTCTGTGAAATAATCCATATAAATATTTCTATAAAACCATGAATGGAGATATAAATATGTCTTGAAAATTATTGCTATGACTTCTACTAGTGCTACTATTATAAACCCTCAAATTGTCTAATTATTTACACATTGAATTGTAGATGATTACCAAGGACCACTCCAAACACAGTCTTTTCACAACACAAATATATCTATACTGAGGGGCTCCATTTGGTCTTCAATAATCCTCTCAAGCACTGCTTATACACGTTAAATTTGACAGCTGCATAAAGGATTATTACAAATGAGATACACAAAAGAAAACTGTGGCACCACGGAACACTATCATATGGGTTAACATCTTTTTCAAAACATAATCTATTTGATGTAAGTAGTAGTCGATTAATGAAGTATGGAAAACTCAGCCAATGTGAGTTCGTGCCAGGAAGGGTACAAGGACCAGACCCTGCTCCCTCTTACCATTTAGTGGGCTGAATTGCCATAAATTTCTTTTATCTTGCACTTTCTTAGAATGCATTCTAAGAATAAAGTGAGATCACTTTAAGAACTGTGATGCTTGTTAAATAATTAAACATTTTGAGACAAGGTTGTTCTCCATTAGATTAGGTACTGCTACTAAGGTGGTTGACTAAGCAGAGTGAGGCACTGTTATGGCCTTAAACTATAAGAATATTAAGATCAAGAGGTTTTTCCTATAATAGAAAATTTCTTAAGTAGAAATCCAGAATGTTATTTTAAAAAATTCTCTTTCTTAAGCTGAAGAACTATATAACAACAACAATAAATCTGAATTTGGCAGAAGATGAATTTTCACCAGCAGTACATTAATGCAAGACATTGTCGCAGTGTGTAGGCATAGAGCATCCAAGATCAAAAGTAGTTGTCTCTCTGGCATGATGGCATTCAGCATTTAACAATCATTAAACAATTAGTTAAAACTAATTTTGGAAATTAAAAGTAGAATGGTAACATCCCCCAAACCATCATTTCTCTCATTCTGATACCTGTGGCACTTTAGACAAATATAATATTACTTACTGTCTTCTTAGTACTTTAGAGTTTTGCATTTGTGTTTGAATTTCCTATAACAGAAAAACATGCCATCTATAAATATATGCGACTCTAAAAAATCACACCCATTCACCCTCACATACTCCAAAGCTTTTTATATTGTATGTAGGAAAAATAACTGGGATGTCTCTAATGGAATATCTACCCACTCTCAGTAATTTTTACACACACACACACACACACACACACACCCCACAGAAATACACAAATTAGGATGTCAGAAAAAACATTTTTTAATATGAAAAATGGGGAACGTTGTTGATACCAAAGCCATTTTCCCAGACCTTTCAGAATTCCTCTAGGACAATTTTGACAGAGATTTAATCTTAATGACATAAACAAAGTTGCTACTCAATAATTCATTTCATAAAACCATAGGAAAAAGAACAACTGCGTGACACTAAATCATTGCTTGGATCTTCAAGTACTGTTCATTCACAGTAACTAGCCTGACCATTCTTTATGAATGCGTTGTTTCCTTTGAGAGAAACAAATTTTAATTTCACTAGCCTGGCTGTCTTTTTTTTTTTTTTTAATATATATATAAATCTGCAGGTTCCTTGGAAAGATATTCATTTTAATTTTAGATGTATGGAGAAAGAAACATGAGGACACATTTACTCAAACTCTTAAAAGACTTAGAATATAAGGTCTATTAGTTCCAAATGTATGGTAACCCAGATAGAGAATAAGCTGAAAATCATGTATTATACCACCTAGGAAGAAAAAAAAAATGCTGAATAAATTATATGTAAATAAAATTTAGCCAATTGATGGATTCAATTGTTTTCTAAAACCTTTAAGTATTTATATTTCATATTCAATTCATTTCACATGATAGTAGTAGCAATACCAATTCATATGTGAATATCGGACCTGGAGATTAATAATTATTCTTAGCTAACATATTAAAGATAATGATGTGAGTTTTCATTATGAAATACACATAAAATAATATTTCCTCTGGCACATTGTTTATAACACTCATTTCACAATTAATCCTCTGCCATTGTGGCATCTATTTAAAAAAATTTTCTTCCTAACAAAATTTTCTGTTGCTTTTTAACTTTTTGATATTTTATTACTTCTCAAGGGAGGAACTAATTTTTTAAATTTTAACAAGGAACTAATTCCATGTGGAATGTGGAATTGATTCAATTCAATTGTGGAATTGTGAAATTGATTCAAATCAATTCAAATAGATTTGAATTTATTTCCTTAAGTTTTATTAAAATATGTAATAAAATAATAATTATAGTTTAATTTTTATAACTATTATTTGGCTAATTACATTCTTATGGATCTAGAGGTTTTTTTCTATACATACTAAATAGACACAGTTTATCTACATATACAAGAACTTACCAGAGTTAATTTTTTGGTTCATTTTTTCTCTTAAAAAAATTGAAGAGAATCTCGACCATTTAATTTGTAAATGGAAAATATATAGTGACTAAATGTACTCTCACTGCATGATAACTGGACTGTCATTGCTAACTGAAATCCATTTTAAGTGGAAAGATGGTGCCTGTTAAGCTAAGAGCCCAGTGCCAGTAAAATCAGGAGCCAAACATACCCCCTCCATTGATCTCATTTCCCGTAGGGTTGTTCTCCAATCTGACAAGAAGCGTGTGACAGTTTCCATTGTTTATGCCTTGCACCAGAGCAAACGTTGACAATTTAGAGTCATTTGCAGCAATATTTCATATAAATAAAATAGCCAGTCCTTCTAATGTTGATAATGAACTCTAATTTTTCAGACAAGCCATTAATTGCTTCCTTCTGGCTTTCTGTATTTCTCACCATGTGCAGCAAAAGGCAACTTTGTGTCTGATTGGCAACAGCTTCCTCAGTTAAATAGCAGTTTTCTCCCTATCAAGCAGTGATGATGCCAATAAAACAGGCAATTTCTGTTTACATTCATGTCAAGATATTCTCCTGGTTTGTTTCATGAAAAATGATCCAAGATAGTAACCAGAGTCAGGTTCTTTCTACATAAGAAAAACCAGGTATAATTTGAGATTCATCTAAAACTAGATTCTGTCTACAGCACAGTAAAATTAATGAGAAGCAACCGTAGTGAAATAATTACAAATTTTCAAATATAAAGAAAATTTAATAATTATAGATTTTCCACTATGCAACTGTTCAAAGCACGTAAAAGACTATTAAAATTATTGTTTAACTCAAGAAAAATTAGACAAACAACTTTAAAGTTAATGGAAAAGCTTGCTAGAAATGAAAAAGATAAAAGAAATGTCACAAAATAGCATGTGATTGAATGAAATGGGAGTCATAAGCAAGGAGTTAAAGGAGATAGTCTTTCATATATATTCCATAATCAAAATTCATGATGTTAGCTATGATGTTGATGACATTGATGTTAGCTAAGAATGACTAATAAGTCAGGTGTTTATATATGAATGAATCCTGAAACAATGTTTGAGGTTTTCTTAAAACTAAAGTATATATTTATATATAGTTATGTGCATTTATAATAAATACTATATAATTTTGTCCAATTTCACATATAATATTAAGATGAATAAGTAGGATGAATGATTTTAACAACAATATTTTGTTATTGAGATTATTTAGCTTTTGTGAACACTGATATCTTTTGAAACCATTTTTATGCAGTATTTAAATCAAATCATTTTTATTTAATATTTATTTAAATTATTTCTCCTGATGTATATTATAAACACTTGTTTTATTGAACATAATTCCATTCATCTCAGCAATTGTTTTTCAAATAATTCAACTAAGAATTGTTATATTCAGCCCTTTGTTGGATTTTACATTTATTTGCGTCTTGGGACACTAAAAGTAAACTGCAGAATATAGTGGTGCTCTCTTCAACAACAAATCACAGATTCGGTATTAAGTTATATGTGGCTTTTTGATTAAGGAAAAAATCTTTAGCCCTTCTTGTTAAACTATTTTCTCTATGTTAAACTTTAGATTCCTTCAATTCTGTTATTCATGTGCATTAAGTAAAATTTTCTTTTTTTTTTTTTCATTGCTGAAGGGCTGAAATATGTGTATTTATTCCAACATTTCAAGATTTTTGTAGGAAAAGCTGTTTGGCTTATCCATGTCATTCATGGTTATATATCTAAATTTTATTTCTATTCAGTTCGGGTTTTTTAGACTTTTGAGGCTAAAAGTTGATACCTACTTTATCCATTTTATAGCTTTAGCATTTGAAAAGAATTTTTCTGAGTAAACTATTTTTTGTTTGTTTTCAAGAATTATTTTAGCTCTCTTGGTTGCTGCCTCATTGTAAATTAATACCTTAGGACCCCATCTCTGAATCTAAGATGCTTTTCCACTACTGACATCAATAGCTATTAAATATTAAACTACTTTAAAAATCTGTAGTTTTGCCATTTTACCAAACATAAAACTAACATGACATCTATCTGTTGATGCAAATATTGGCATGTTTCTTTAGCACAGAATAAGTGTGTTCTTGCCCTTTTGTTTTCCAGCTGTAAGCTCTTTTCTTTTTAAAAATAGCTATTTATGTTACACTGATATATTAAACCCTAGTTCTTTGTGGCACTCTAAAGTTACTGTTTAGGAATGCAAGTAGATTAAATAAAGTGAGTTCTTCTTTATTTATATAATATAACCTAAATTTTTCAGTGGAGTGAAAAATCGCATAAATCTGTTTTTCCTGATTTGTCTTTTTTTTTTTTTTTTTAATATTCAGGGCTTTTTTATTTTCTAGTTACAACTGCCTATGGTTTATCCACTCTGAAGCTGATGCTGAATTCATTCTCATATTGAATTAAACTAATCAAATTTGAAATACGTCATTCAGCTTTGTATAAATATAAATTACACAATTTGGGGTTCCTGGGTGGCTCAGTTGGTTCAGCTCAGGTCATGATCTCAGGATCTGGACATCGAGTCCCACATCAGGCTCCCTGCTCAGTGGGGAGTCTGCTTCTCCCTCTTCCTCTGCCCTTTCTCCATGTGTGCTTTCTCCCCCTCTCTCTCTCAAATAAAAAAATAAAATCTTTAAAAAAACAGAAGTTACACATTTTCTTATAAAGCCTATTTTCTCCTTGAGCCTCTTTAAATCTCTTGGAAAGATACCATCCAGATATATTGACTTTCTCTTTGGGTTCTGTTAGAGTGGCTTAAAAAGTTCTTGTGAACTGGCCACACTAAACCAATGTAAGAAATAATTTCGAAGAGAGCCTCCTTCTATTACACATAGCAAATGTAGATATATCCCAGGTAATTATGGCTATAGGTCTATTCTTTCTTCCTGAATGCACACTTTATTCTCATTTCTAATTCCAGTTTTATGTCAGTTATTAACATAATGAAGATTCCTCTTCTCATCTCTAGATTTCTAGATTATTCCTAAACAAAATGACTGATTCAAAGTCTATAATAATATGACGCCTGGGATGACTTTAAAATAGTATACAATCATCTCCCAATTGTGTTTAATTTAAAATTCCACTGTTCTTTAGATGAAAATGTTCCTTCCAATCTTTTTAAGAGCTTCAAGATTTTTCTATCTAAGCATTTCAGGTTCTTCTAACACAGCCTCTGTAATTAGTGGCTCCAGGCCAGTAAATTCATCCTGCATGTCAGTGTCTCTGTTTCTGCTAGATTCAGCCCACGATGTGAAAGCAAATCATTACAACTGGCTTCCCAGACTTGAAATTGAATTTGACAAACACTCCTGGGGAGTTACATACGATGAGGAGGTGAGCTGTAGATATCAATGACACCTGTTGCAAAGGCCATATTCTAACCTCATTACACATATTCAGTTCCTACTGACTTTAAAGAGAGTCATGAGTATGTAAGAAAGAACAAAAGTTGTCACTGGATTTCTGATACATCTCTCATGGCATCCAGGAGACATCATGCTTCTCACTGAACGCTGGGAGTTCCAGGTTCCAAGGGATTACGTATCTTTTATTTGCAATTTAAATAAGTCCATTTTGGTATATTATTCTAAATAGATCTCATCTCAATCCATAATACCACAAGAGTGCAGTCTCAAAAGCATAATTATGAAACATAAAATATTCATAAATTTATGGTACGTTGATAAAGTCAGAAGTAAAGTCACCAAAAAATGATGACACAACTTCCGAAGATGTTAAAACAAAGGAAATTAAGAGCATTTAATACCATGTCTTCATTTTACCTACACGGAAGTAGAGGTTCCAGGAAAAAAAATGAGAGCCCAGGTCAAAGATCTGGCTACCAACCAACTTGGAATAAAAATCAAGTCTACTTATTTTCATCTTGATGTTTCCGATCTCATATTACCGAGTTTCAAGAGAAACAAACATATAACGTAAACCTTTAAATTTCCAATTTCTTCTACTAGAAATGCCAAGATACACAAATTTAGGATTTTTCCCCCAGATCGTTGTTTTATCAACAACATTTCCCTTCTTTGCAATTACTTTGTAAATGGTTTGCATAAATGTGGACTTGGAGGTCCAAGTTAGTTACTTTGAAACTTTAACCCTACTAATATATTTATTACTTTAATAAGTTACTGCAGTGACCATTTTGAAAGTCCCGTTTAGAATATTTTTAACTTCCTCTTGTTTTTTTAGAGTCTCTTTTAAAATTCAAAAAATTACAGGCAGAAATGTGTTTTGTTTGGGGTTAACTTGTTAAAGAATGATAAGCTTGGCCATATGTTTCCCTCAAGCTTCCTTGTCATGGAACTCAAGTGTGCTATATCCAGAAGAAGACGAGGGGGCAGTGTAGCCTTCGGTCTCTAATTAGTTTCATGCCTATCATTTCAGCAGTCAAACACAAATGAATTTGCAATCCTCAGTGGACCTCTTTTAAAAATGAAGGCACTGATTGACTTTTGGCTGTTGCTTAAAAAAATATCCTAAGGAAGTGTTGCGTCCTTTATACCCATACATTCTCAACCTCATAAGAGAACAAGAGCTCCCAAAAGCTTGCCAGTATTATTCATTATTTTTAGGATAGTAGAGCCTCTTGAAAATTCACAGATGCCCATAATGCCAGTACTTCCACTGATATAAAATAAAATTAACAAACGAATAATAAATGAAATATCACAAATGTATTTGCCTTGTCCTCTCATATAAATTAAGATGGGACAACAAAAGTCCCATAATGAATTCAAATAATTAAAAATCAGTGTTTACCAAAAAAAGGTGTATGTTGTAGAGGGCTACTTCTAGAAATGCAAGGATTATTTCAGATCTACATCTGTGAGGATTCATTGATTAATTATAGCTATGACTACACCAATACAAAGGGACTTTATGGCAGCAGATATATTTTTTCACTCTTCTGCAACTGGAACTCCTACTTCTAATAACAATTGAAAGTGTGGTTGCCTCAGTGTTTGGATTCCAGAATTAGAACAAAAATGGTGATTTCAAATCGCAAAAGGTCATAGAAGATTTGCCTTAATATAGAAACAAGACCTAAACAATTTACGAAATGTGAAGGAATAGTATCATGTCAATGACATTGTTTCAGATAATCTTTCCTAAACAGCTATTCATAATCTACATGCAAGAGGCCAAATATTAAATGCTTTAATTTATATCTTACTTACTCTTTACAGAAACTGTATGAATAGATTAGTTATACCTATTTTACAGTTTCTTTTATAAAAACAAAACAAAATAAAACTTAGAGTCAGTGAGATTAAGTAACATGACCAAGGTAACACAATTAGTAAGTGTAGAGGTATTTTCTTAAAACAGTTTTGTCTATTATTTATTTATTCTTCAGCAAAGATAATAGAGTTTGTTTGAAATGCCACTGTCATGAATTCAACCTTTCAAAAAATATAATTTTTATTGTTCTATAACTGAATGGAATTGGGCTTACAATATAATGTTTTTTACCGGAAGAATTTACTTTACACTTTCAAGGTAACAGCACTTTCCAATATAAAATGGAATCAAGTCAAGTCCTCTCCCGCTCTCCCCCACTTTCTTTTCCCCACTTCCTTTCCTGGCTCTCTCTTCTCCTTTCCTTGAAGTAATGTAAATTCCAAGTGGCCTTACATGTTTTCCTGGAACTGAGGCAAGGGCTTCTTCCCCTGTGATGTCATGTCCCCTGAGGCCAGCTGATCCTCCCTTATTCAGGTATCATCTTCTATGTCTACTGCATCTGTTCTGGATGTCTCTGATTTGCCATGAGCTCCGGTTGGCAGGTCCATAGTCCACATATCCCTTCTTCCAATGGTAAGGCCCTCACATCTATTTCCCTACGTTGCTCTTGAGCAAAGTAAATTTAGAAATCTTCCCTCAACATGCCCTGGCCTGGATGCGCAAAACTTCATAATATTGCTATGGTTCAGGCTTGTCTGCAAAGGACACCAATTAACCATCAATACCTCTGATATTCTGAGATACTTACTATCTTGCTTAACTGTGTCCAGACACTCCTAAGTCCTGCCCTGTAGTTAAACCTGTATCTTCTTCAAAAATGGCTCCTGAGGAGAAGCCATGAAGCAGAATGTCTGCAATCCACAATCTTCCTAGTGGCAGGTGGAGGGTGACAGGGGAAACACCCTGTGAAACAAAGAAGCTACTTTAGCCAAATCTCCTTGTAAACATGCTGATGACAGTTCTGGTACACAAACTAATGATATTCTCTCTCAGAAGAGTCCTTATCTGTGAAAATGTTTTAGCATGTTATACTTGATTTGCCTAGGATTGCTTATACTAAACAAACATGGAGTTTATGAATTTGTAGTACACGTCTCTCTGGAAAATGTTACATAAACTATACGACCATCTGGATACATGACAATATATCCTAGCAAAATGGTCCTCTTCTGTGTCCTTTATAGAACCATGAATATCACATATGGTCCATATAGTAACCTGAGCCAGAGCACATCCTGATTGGCAAAAAGTAACCTAGAAAACTACATTGAAGGTCCTGGATCTCTCCCTGTTTCACCTAGGCTTCGTGATTACATATCTTCTTGAAATTATTAGTAAAGCTTGCTATTAGCTAAGATTTCTCGTTCAAGTGAGTCTGATACGATGGTACAGTCCATTGTATTATCTCAACTCGTTACCATCTTCTCTCGCTGGTATAAACCCTATATTTGGAATCACCAGATCTAGGCTTTGGTATTTTTAAGTAAGATTAGAAAATTCATTAAATGGTTTTCTCTTTTAAAGAGAACACCTGAGTCTTACAATTAAAAGTAGAAATATTTCTGACTATTGTATGCTGGCGGCAATGAACGTCAAAGATCCTTGATGCTTGGATGATGATGACAAAAGTAAGGATAACAAGAATATTAAAAATACATAATTCAATATTAAAATATTAGCTAGTGCTTTTATTTCAGATATTTACTATGGTAGTATCACTGTACCATCTTTAATAATTTAATTTAATTTAATAATATCACTGTACTATCTTTAATACATTATAATTACGCCTTTATTACCCTTAGCTCCTAAAACCTTTTTTTTTTAAGATTTTATTTATTTGACAACAGAGATCACAAGTAGGCAGAGAGGCAGGAAGCAGGCTCCCCACCGAGCAGAAAGCCCGATGCGGAACTCGATCTCAGTACCCTAGGACCATGACCTGAGCCAAAGGCAGAGGCTTTAACCCACTGAGCCACCCAGGCGCCCAGCTCCTAAAATCTTAAACAAAATGAATACTTAATTCTTTTAGCTAGATACCAAGTAATCATTAATAAAAATTATTAATATAATAGTTATTAAGAATATTGTAAATAGATTGGTAAATTCATATGTCATCTCATTTTTTCAAGTACTGTTTAAAAACAAACATGGATGTTTAGCAATCTTTACAATTGTGCCAAGGATAGGTAAAGAAAAATTGGCCAAAATATTGAATTATATCAACAATCAAATTGTGAGAATTGAATTTGTTGAATTCTTATAAAAAAGTTTCTGAAATTGTTTATTAGATATTATTTGAACACCAGGAAATCCACATACACAAATATATTGTTAAATATGACATAAAATGATTGACAATTTTATAAATAAAGTATACCATAGTTAATGATTAAAATCCAACAAATGTAAGATTCTAAAGTTTTTAAAGAACAAAATTTAATCCAGAAATTCCCTAATCTATCCAAATTAGGTACTTGACTTATGATATGAATAATAGTTTCAACTATAACTGAAACTTAATATCAGTAAATAAAAAACATTATTACAGAAGAAAAAAACAAAGCATTCTGTGTTTTCCAAATGAATCTATTATTATAGACCAAATGGTATGCCACATACTTAAGAATTAAATATTTTCCTATTAAAATTAAATATATTTCAACTGATAACCATTAGTCTACTTTTAATGTTTATTTTTTGGTATTCTTCTTTATCACTAATGCAAAAGAGCTAACAAAATTTTATGAATATGGGAAGGGGGAAAATACAAATAATTTCTTTTAAAGTAAGAATTAATGAAAATAGTTATAATATTTTCTATTATTGAAATTTTTTCCAATTTAACAAATAGAATTCCTGTGAAGTTCTGCAAAGTGTATTTCTTGTGAAAAATTAGGATTTTTATTACTGGGAGAAAAAAATGTCAGAATATAAAATTTTCAAATCCAGAGCTCTCCACAGGAACTTGAGGAGAGGTATTATGATAGTGCTTCTTAAAGCAATATATTTTAGTAAATAAAAGTGACAATGTGGCTCTTGGGCAAATCTATACATTTAAATGAAAAGTACAATGATGGTATTTGTATACAAAACATTTTTTGTACCAATGATATTGTATTATATGGTGCCAAGTTGACCTTAGATAATATATATCTTCATAACTCAGAACTAAATGTAAACCAGCAACTGTTCAAATTTACATTATTTTGTGTCACATTATTATAGAACACAAAGTACTCCAAGCACCATTTAACAAGGTACTTCGCTAGATAGAACTTGTTCTACTTTTTTTTTTTTTAAAGATTTTATTTATTTATTTGACAGAGAGAGATCACAAGTAGATGGAGAGGCAGGCAGAGAGAGAGAGAGAGAGAGAGAGAGAAGCAGGCTCCCTGCTGAGCAGAGAGCCCGATGCGGGACTCGATCCCAGGACTCTGAGATCATGACCTGAGCCGAAGGCAGCGGCTTAACCCACTGAGCCACCCAGGCGCCCCAGAACTTGTTCTACTTTTAAAATAGAGATGTCTAGGAGAAATCCACCTTCTCAAGTGAAATAATAAACCAAATATGTGTGTTACTAGAATGATACTTTGTGGAAATATATCACACAATGTAGTCTACAATTTGGAATGACTTTAATATATTACTATCATAATATGGTATATATAAGACCATTGGCTCTTTTATACATGATTTTACTTACTAAGAGTTGTTTATGTTGCATATATGACTATAAATAACTCAGAAAATTTCCTATTCTTTTTTTTTTTAAAGATTTTATTATTTATTTGACAGACAAAGATCACAAATAGGCAGAGAGGCAGGCAGAGAGAGGAGGAAGCAGGCTCCCCGAGGAGGAGACAGCCCGATGCAGGGCTCGATCCCAGGACCCTGGGATCATGACCCGAGCTGAAGGCAGAGGCTTTAACTCACTGAGCCACCCAGGCACCCCAAAAATTTCCCATTCTTTAATACACTTCTATACATAGTCCAAATGTAGCATCCTCTATTGGTAGCACAGAAAACTGAACCTACAGCTATCAATACAAAAAAGAAAAAGAAAAAGAGAACACCGTTGGAAATGAAAAACAAAAGTGATTTCTAGATAAAATAATGCCAATTCCAAAAGAATAATTTTTTGAGTTTGTGGATATACCTACATGGAAGAGTTCTATGGGTATTAGTCAGCAAATAAGGCTCATACTCTGATGAATTATTGTCAATTCAATGTCAAAACAGAATGGAGCAAATGAGTTTGAATTAGCCATTTAGACCACATGTACACAATGCCTAATAGTTTGAAACCTGTCTGATAAACACTGAAAATATTATTTTATAAATTCTTGTTTGACTAATCTTAATTATTTTTCTAAATTAAAAGTTTAATGCATTTATGAGTTTAGATCAATGGTTTTCGATCTAGAAACTTGGACTCTTGGGTTCACAACAAAATAGACTCCAAAATAACAATGACGCTAATGATGATATTGATAAAATAATCAGAAACTGCATTTATTGAGTGCTTACAGCATTACAGGAACTGTTCCATATACGTTACATGTATTAACTATTTGGTCTTTACAACACAGCTATGAGATTAGTATTCTTCTTTCTACAGATGAGGAGATTACTGCACAGGTGAATAGGGTAGATTTTACTAAGGTCGTTCAGTTAGTAACTGGCTGAGTTAAGGTTCGAACCCAGGGAACCTAGATATTTTAATCATTTTGCATACCACCTTCCAAGATAGTCATGGAAAGTCCATGAACTATTTTTAATTCCAAACTATCTTACAAATACTGCACATCTGTTTATTTTGGATAAACTAAATTAAATGCTATTTCTTTGACTTTGGTCAAAACTATGTCAAATCAGAGTGAAAACACTAACTGATTACACATTATGATCAGAAGTCTATAAACAGGGACGCCTGGGTGGCTCAGTTGGGTAAGCCACTGCCTTCTGCTCAGGTCATGGTCCTGGGGTCCTGGGATCGAGTCCCGCATCGGGCTCCTTGCTTGGCAGGGAGCCTGCTTTCTCCTCTCTCTCTACCTGCCTCTCTGCCTGCTTGTGTGTACTCTCTCTCTGACGAATAAATAAAATCTTTAAAAAAAAAAAAAAAAAAAAAAAGAAGTCTATAAACATCTTGGGACGCAAGGAAGATCATGTCTTTTGCAATGTCTCACAGACAGTTGGTAGGAAAGTTAAAACAAGAAAACCTAGCTTACTCGGTTACTTTTCAATACGTTTCTGAACTTCCATCTACTTTCTTTAATATAATAGTACATCAGAATTTCCTTCACACAATGTTTTATATTTGTCACTGCACTTTCTAACCTTAGCACATTTAAAATATCTGGAGCTAATGCTTTAAAGACTTGCAAACTTTAAAAGTGGTTTCTATGCTGAAAAAATATGAAACAAGGTAAAACCCACTTTTTATCCAGTCAGCACATCCTTTGGTAACATATTCTGTTTCTTCTATCTAATTTTTAAGGTGCCCAGTTGCAATGGTGTATAACAACCTGATAAGGTTTCATTGCAAAATTCAGTCACAGGGTAGGTCAATCTGAAAAAAATAATGTTCACATAAATCCAACCTGGATCAAAATTTTTATTGCAGACATGAAAGTAAGCTAGGGTTGGGGTAGAAATGAAAGAGCTATAGAAATGGAGCACACTCATAATCTTTCATTTCTGCTCTGGAGAGGCTTGAAATGTTGAAGCCAGGAAATAGAATATGATCAAACACCCCTGCTTGTATGTGACTAAATTGATAAAAACCATGAAAACCTAAATCTAAATTATAAAGCACATTTATGAAGTCCTATCAAGCTGAATTGTTATCTTTACGTGTTTTAAGCAATTTCTGAGCACTGAATAACGGACCAATAAATGCTTAATGAAGGAATGAATATATGGTTCTATCAATCCACACTTTATCTTTTAAGATACTTACTTTCACATTCTAAAATCCACATGAAGCCAAGACTTGCAATCTTTTCTCAATGATTTGTGGTAGAAAGAAAGTGCCGTATTACTAGTAGAAGAAATCCTATGCATTTTGAATATTAATAAGTTCTTGGAAATGTGCATAGAAATGCAATACGTATTATGACATTTGTTTGTAGCAGTGAGTTGTCATGCCATCTCACAAATTATCCACTAATCGCAACTGGTAAAACAAAAAATTTTAAAATGGTGACAGATTTGACATGCAAGTCATTAAGTTAATTTGAAACTCATTTGATAGGTTAAAAATGGAGACATAAATTCTAAACGGAAGGACCAATGTGAGGGGCGCCTGGGTGGCTCAGTGGGTTAAAGCCTCTGCCTTCAGCTCAGGTCATGGTCCCAGGGTCCTGGGATCGAGCCCCGCACTGGGCTCTCTGCTCAGCAGGGAGCCTGCTTCCCCCGCTCTCTCTGCCTGTCTCTCTGCTTACTTGTGATCTCTGTCGAATAAATAAATAAAATCTTAAAAAAAAAAAAAAAGAAGGACCAATGTGTATAACCGCTTTAAACTTAAGTGCTTAATTTGAGAAAGGTTATAAAATACAGTAAAATATCCCATTGTCCAGATTTTGAGAAGCTGGAAATTTTCACACAAATAGATAAGGACAGAAAAAAGAAAGAACATAATCTCTTATCTCACACACTTAAAATTTTGTGTCTGGTAGTGTTTGAAGAAAACAGGAAATCTGCAAATACAACATAATGTTTTAAATTATAGGTGTTAGCTTACAAATTCATGCATATATTATGTATCTGTTGCTCAACAGTCCCCTAAATTACCTAATTAATGAAGGGAAACACTTTTCACATGTACTTATTTTTGGCAATATATCATAACATTTTTAACTCTGTTTTTACTATGGATTAACAAGTAAATTGGTAAATGTGCATCACTTTTCTACAAATGTCCTTTCTGTCATTGCTATTGGACATAAAAAGTTAAAATTAATTATTACCCAATAAATATGACTTTTAAGAAACAACTTACTGTAAAAGTTAAAGAGTAAACATTTTTTGTCCTTAAAAACAAACCGAGAGGCCTATTTCTTGAATTGAGGACGTGAAGGGAATGAAGTGAGAATATCCCTGAGTGCTGAAGAGCTAGATCTTCGACAGCTGCTAGAGATCACAACTGTTTTCTGCCCTCCTTTACGCCATAGAGCCAACAACAATAGAATGAATAGCAGAAAAGGTATTCTGTACGCTGAAACAAAACAAAACAAAACAAAAAACAACAAGGATTTAATGTAATGATAAATTGAAAAGTGTTCAGGGACAGGTATAGAAGAGAATGAGTTCAAGCAGTGCTACTTGAAGACTCTTCTATGGACCAGGGTTGGACAGAAAACCGTTCCCAGTCCATGGTGAGATAAGGAGCTTAAGACATAATGTCAGTCAACTATATGGTCACTAAACAATATTTAATTCAACTGATATATTTTTTATAATGTCTCCCTCAATAGAGACAGCACGGTGTAAATTTACACTGAGGTACAAGCTCCTTATCTTATCCTAGACTGTAATAAGTATGAATAATGTTGAGTTATAGCAAGGGTCAACAAAGTAAGGCTGGCAAGCCAAACCTGACCAACCACCTTTTTTTTTTTTTGTAAATTAAGTTTTATTGAAACACAGTCATACTCATTCCTTTTTCTTATTCTCTGTGGCTGCTTTCCCACTACAAGACAGTTGAGTGCTTGCTGAAGAGGACTTCTGGTCCACAAAACGTAAAATATTGAATATCTGGCCCTTTAAAGAAAATGTTTGCTGACTCCTGTTTTAGAGGATACATATTATCTTGAAAGTTTTTGGAAAGAGAAGTTGAAAATCAAAAACAATAATAAAGGTAAAGACAAGATTAATAAAATATATCTAAATGTGCATGTAAGGCATATATTATTTATTATGTGCCATTCTGTGGGAAATGGCATGACCTCATGAATCCCAACACAAGCCAATTACAACTTGAGAAGAACCTCGTAATCTAACCAGAGTCTCTGACTTGGATATAAAGAATAATTAAATACTCTCAGAAAAAACATGATGACTCCCAGGAAAGCTATTTTAACCTGAATAGTAGACAATGTGGAATATTGTAGACAATAGAGAATTTCTATTCCCTATTCAGGGAGTGATAAATAAATTCTATACCTACACGATATTTTTACTCCTTTTAGAAAAGAGAAATGCCTTCCAATACTAAACTTAAGGGATATTTTTAAAATTTAAAAAATAAGGTTATACCATAGATATGCAAAAATAAATGTTGAGGAAAGGTAAATTTACAAAGGAATAAATAAAAATAGGCAAGCCACAAATACCTTTTCCCATTAACTTGAAATGTTTACTTAAATTGTGAGATATTTTTACTTTTAAGCCTTATTACAATATGTGGTTCTTTCTATTTTTTTTTTACCTAAAAGGAAGAAGATATTATGAAAGAAGTTTATTTAAAATTGTATTTGATTTGAAGAAACAACAATTTATGTACATAAACATTCATATGTATATTCAAATGTATGTAGGAAAATAGAGAGAAAAAACTCCAAATCTTGGTTAGTCAAAGTAAATGGAAAAAAAATTAATATTTCTCACATACAGAATAATTGAATATGCTAAATGAGCACCAATTTACATAGATCATCTGCTAAATTTTTAAACAGTCTAAACAATTTGATTATATTTATAGATGTGACTTTTAAAATGCCTAGGCCAAAGTAATTATAGCAAGGTTGCAGATAAAGCTAATATGCCAAAGTTCAGCTGCTTTACTATATAACAGCAACCAATAAGTGGAATTTGAAATTAAAAATGCAATACAGTTTACATTAGCATCAAAACATTTAAATATTTAGGGAAATGTTTAACACAAATGTACAATATCTCTGTGATGAAAACTACAAAGCTCTGATGAAAGAAATCAAAGAACTAAATAAATGAAAAGATATTCCATGTCCATGGATAGGAAGATCAATATTGTTGAGATGTCAATTCTCCTCAATTTAATCTACAGATTCAATTCAATCTCAATCAAAATCCCAGCAACTTATTTTGTGGATATTGACAAACTGATTCTAAAGTTTATTTGAAAGGCAAAAGAACCAGAATAGTCAAGACAATATGGAAGGAGAACAATCTGGAGGACTGACACTTCTCTACATTAAGACTTACTATAAAGCCACAGTAATCAAGAAAGTGTGGTATTGGCAAAGAACAGGCAAATAGATCAATAGGACAGATTTAAAAAAAAAAAAAGAAAGAAATAGACCCCCATAAATATAGTCAACTGATCTCTGATAAAAGAGCAAAGGCAATACAATGAAAAAAGATAGTTTTTGGCATATGGTGCTGGAACAATGGGACATCCACATGAAAAAAAGAGAGAGAGAGAGAGAATCTTGACACAGTCCTTATACCCTTCACAATTATAAACTCGAAATGGATCACAGGCATAGGTTTAAAATGCAAAACTTTAAATTCCTAGAAGATAACATAGGAGAAAATCTAAACAAATCTTGGTTTTGGCAATGGCATTTAAATGCAACACCAAAAGCATGAATCGTGAATGAGATGATTAATTAATTAATTAATTTTTTTTTCAGTTTATTAAACTGAACTTCACTAAAATTCAAAAATTTTGTTCTGCAAGAGACACTGTCAAGAAAATGAGAAGTCATAACACAGACCGGAGAAAATATTTGTGGAAGACATGATTGATAAATAACTGTTGTCTAAAATATACAAAGAACATTTAAAATGCAGCCCAATTACAAAACGGGCCCAAGACCTCACAAAAGAGGATATATGGGTGGCCAATAAGCATTTAAAAAGATGCCCCACATCTTATGTCATTAGGGAAATGCAAATTAAAACAAGATACCACTGCATACCTATTAAAATGTCCAAGATCCAGATCACTGACAACACCAAAGGCTGACAAGGATGAGGAATGATAGAAACTCAGACTTTGTTGGTGGGAATACAAAGTGATACAGCCACTTTGGGAAACAGTTTGGTAGTGTCTTAACTAAACATATTCCTATCATAGAATCCAGCAATCATGCCCCTTGGTATTTACCGAAAGGAGTTGAGAACTTATGTCTACACAAAAATCTGCACATGGATATTTATAACAGTTTTACTCATAACTGCCAAAACTGGGAAGCAACGAACATGTCCCTTGGTAGCTGAATGGACAAACTGTGGCACATCCAGACAATAAAATATTATTAAGCACTAAAAAGAAATGAATTATCAAGCTATGAAAAGACATGAAGTAAACCTAAGTTCTAAGTGAGAGAAGTATGATTCCAGTTATATGAAATTCTGGAAAAGGCAAAACTATGGAAACCTTAAAAAGATCAGTGATTGCCAGGGGTTAGGGAGAGAGACAACTGAATAGGCAGAGTACAGAGGATTCGTAGGACAGTGATACTGCTCTGTGGGATACAGTAATGATGGATACATACCATTATACATGTAGAAGTGGCATGCTTGGACTAAACCTTAATTAAACTGTGGATTTGGGTGATAATAATGTGTCAGTTTAGGTTCATAGGATGTAACAAATGGACCACTCTGGTTGGGGAATATTGATAATAGAGAAGGCTATGTATGTGTGCTCAGGAGGTATATGGGAAATCTCTGTACCTTTCTCTCAATTTTGTTATGAACTTAAAACTGGTTTAAAAAATAAAGTCCAGGAGTACCTGGGTGGCTCAGTCCATTAAGTATCTGCTTTTGGCTCAGATCATGATCTGGGATCAGGCTCCCTGCTCAGCCAAGAGCCTGTTTCGCCTCTTAGTCTCCCTCTGTACTCTCTCTCTCTCTCTTAAATAATAAATAAAGTCTTTAAAAAAAGATAAAGTCTAGGGGTGCCTGGGTGGCTCAGTGGGTTAAAGCCTCTGCCTTCAGCTCAGGTCATGATCCCAGGGTCCTGGGATCGAGCCCCGCATTGGGCTCTCTGCTTAGCAGGAAGCCTGCTTCCTCCTCTCTCTCTCTCTCTCTCTCTGGCTGCCTCTCTTCCTACTTGTGATCTCTGTCAAATAAATAAATAAAATCTTTAAAAAAAAGATAAAGTCTATTAAAAAATATGTAGGCCATTAGAAGCCACTCATTATTGTTATGAAATGTAAATGTACTAAAAAACCAAAGACCTTTCTTTCAAATCACCACACAAGTGCCCAGACGATGATATGACTTAGTAACCAATAATTTAAAAAAAAGTATTCTACTCTGTTTTATAGCTTACTCTTGAATATTAGAGATGATCAGTCCATTGCAAGGAAAGATCATTTGCACTAATACAATGTGGGGTCAAAGGACAAGAAGTGAGACCCCTCTAGGGAGCTGCAGGACAATGCAAATGCCACCAGGTTCACTGTCTCAGCTTTGGTCATACTCTTATCCAGATGGTTAGAAAGGAAATATGATGAATTTAAACATAGTCTTGCAGAGTAAGCTTTGTAAAAAAAAGTCAGCCTATAACCAGAGGGATGTGGAGGATGGAAGCTAGGCATTGATATGGAAAGGATCCATGATATATTCCGGAATAAGAAAAATAATTTGTAAAATTAGTGGAATAGCATATATCTTACACACACTTACTTTCTCACAGCTGAAAAAAATATAACCCAAATATAACCCAAAATGTTAACACCATTCATGGAAATAAAAATAGAGGAACAATGAAAACTTTCATTGTTTGTTTTATGTTGTTCAGTGGGATTGGAAATACACACACATGTGCACACACACATTTTACAACACTATTTCTGTAATTTAAAAACAAACTAAAATTACTATGAGAAAGGCTTAGAATCATACATTACTATTGAGAACTTAAAAGAGGAACGTGTTCATCCATTTCTAATATGCCCTGACATTTAATACCTGGTCATAACCTCCAATGACTTACTTTATCTAATCATCAAGCAGACTACTGAGGACTGAAAAGACAGAAATGATATTGGTCTAGATACAAGTAGTAATTAGCTCATGACTTCCTCTTAATTTCACTTAGTACCAATTTTCTTATAGATCATTCATTTTGATAGCATGGCTTTAAGGGAGAATTAGTGATATGTTATAGATCAAGAATTCTTAAGAGAATGAAGTCAATTAATATTTAAAATATTTATACAGACAAATATATTAACATTATCTTGACTCTTCATTTTGGTCAGCAGGTTTGTTCCTGAATATACACGGGTGGTTTTATAGATTTTTTTGTAAACTAGTGAGTTGCTGGTTCTCATGTGAAAACAGAAGGAGAAACTTATGCATCCAAAAATGGTCTTGGTCTGGCCACACTCAGCAAAGTCTCTCTCCTGGAATGGAAATAGGATTTGACCTTCAGTATGCTAGAGGTGACTCAGAGCCCAGCATGGCAAAAATTCCTATTGAATTCCTCAGATCAGTTACTGATAATCAGGTAGTATTAAGAAAATTTGCTACATATGCCACTTATATTTAGTTTATAAAAAATACTGGTTAAGTCATGTGCCTGGATGCCTAAGGACCAAGCACACACAGCCCTGGACCAAGAGGGCAGTACGTCATCAACAGCAGTGGTGTGTGTACCTGAGCACATAACCTACAAAAGAGCCTGGCTTGGCCAGATGCAAACAAGCTATTTTCTATACCTATATAACTTATCTCATTAAATACAATGTATATGTAATTGAATCCTTCATCTCTTTCACTAATTAAACATAGCAGAGAATAAGACATTCTGGGAAATTTTTCAAAGTCAATTAAGAAAAGTTCCTGACTTCAAGGAGCTTATATTCTAAAAGAGAATATACCATACAGAAATAATATTCAAGATGTACCTCAGAATAGAGTAAGCAACAAAGACCACACTAACACAAACACAGCATTGCAAGGACCCAGAAGAAAGGCATATGTCCCTGCACTAGACTTGGAGCTAGAAGGCTTTGCATTATAGCCCTCCCCTTAAAAAGAAGTATGCTTTAGGGGCTTCTGGGTTACTCAATCAGTTAAGTAACTGTCTTTGGCACAGGTCATGATCCTAGAGTCCTGGAATGGAGCCCTACATCAGGCTCCCTGCTCATCAGGGAGTCTGCTTCTCTTTCTCCCACTCCTCCCACTCATGTTCTCTCTCTCTCTCTCTCTCTCTCTCTCTCTCGCTCTCTCAAATTAATAAATAAAATCTTTAAAAATAAAGAAGTATGCTTTAGGTTAATCACTTAAACTATCTAATCTCAAGTTGCTAAATTTGCAAAACATATGTACTGTTACCTACGTCAAAGGATCGTCTAAAAATTTAAAGAATATAATAAATACATAAAGTATTTGTGAACTATTAAAAAAATCTACAGATATAAAAGCATTACCAAAGATAAGAAATATTTAACTAGGAAAAATTGCATTTGAACTGTATGAAAGATCAAGAGAAACAGAGAGTGGGAAAAGGATAGCATCCCAGTGGGAGGGAAGAAGTGAAATGCATGGTAGACAAATTACCAGTGATGCTTGGAGGATAGACATTCCTGTTAAGACACTATTAAAATATGTGTGGTAAATAATTAAATATTTGTCTGGAAGTTAAAAAAAAAATGTATGAATGCCAGACTGAGTTAATACTTTATTTGGTATACTATAAGGAAACACTATAAATTTTAAGGTTGTTTTTTACACGATCAGAGATATATCAGTAAAACACTAAACGTTTGGGGGATGGATGTGTGAGAAAGACCTGGAGATGACATGATACTTTGTTAAGAGTTTTAATTTAATTTAATTAATTTAATTTATTTAGTGTTCCAAAATTCATTATTTATGCACCACACCCAGTGCTCCATGCAATACGTGCAGTCCTCAATACCCACCACCAGGCTCACCCAACCCCCACCCACTCCCCTCCAAAACCCTCAGTTTGTTTCTCAGAGTCCACAGTCTCTCATGGTTTCTTTTAATAAATTATTGAAATAACTCAGGTAAGAGATACAAGCCAAAGCCACACCACTTTTACTCCAACAATTCCATGTCTAGGATACCATAATACTGATATAATTACATTTAAAAAAATATGTAAAGAAGATATTGTGTAACTGTTTCATAACAGTGATATTGTTTTAAAAAATGGAAACTACCTAAATGTTATCAAAGAAATAAGTAGATTATGTTGCATCCACCCTATGTAATGCTATGTAGAAATTAAGACAAAATTAAACTGATGTAAAGTGACATGGAAATATTTCTCTTTTTTTAAAGATTTTATTTATTTATTTACTTATTTAGAAAGAGAGAGAGCGAGAACATGTGTGAGTGGGTGAGGGACAGAGAGAGAGAGCGAATCTCAAGCAGACTCCACACTGAGTGTGGAGCCTGATGTGGGGCTTGATTTGAGATCATGACCTGAGCTGAAATCAAGAGTTGGATGCTTAACCAACTGAGCCACCCAGGCACCTCACAGGGAAATATTTCTAAAACATGTGAAATGGAAATAGCAAGTCAAAGAATGAGACCTAAAGTAAAATCACATTAAAGTATGTACACATCTTGATGTATAGAATGAAACTGGAATGGAAGGAGCATACCCGTCTATCAACAGAAGTGAAACCTGAAGAAAGGAGTCAGAGCAGAGAGAAGCATGAAGCAGAATTTTCACATACTTGTTTTTTTTTTCTTTTTTACATTTATTCGTGTAACTTCTCAGCACTGCTCTACACACTGGGAACAAAACTGTAAATAAGATGAACAAGGCTACTGTCATTTTGTTGCTTCCATTTCAGTTATGAGAAACAGATAAGGTGCAGATAAACAAAATATTGCATGAATCTAAGCATTATGCAGGGAATTAAAACAGAGAGATGTGATAAGGAATCATTTAGTGTATACTTTAGATTGTATGTTTTGGTTTTTGTGTGTGTGTTTTTTGTTTGTTTGTTTGTTTTTTAGTTTTCTATTGCCACAAATTTAATGACTTTAAACCCCACCCACTTATTATCTCAGTATCCATGGATCGGGTTTTCTGGGTCCTCTATCCAGGTCTCACCAGACTGCAAGTAAGATGTTGGTCAAGGTATCTCCTTTGGGGACTTCAGGGCTCTGGTCCAAGTTCACCAGATTGTTAGCAGAACTTGTTTCCTCAAGGACAAATCGAACGGGAGACCCGGCTTCTTACTGCATATTGGCTGGAAGCAGCCACAGGTCCTAGAGATGATAACACTTCTGTGTCTCATGGGCATCTCCATAGGCAGTTCACAGCAAGGCTCTTTGTTTCTTCCAGGCTAGCAAGGATCTCTTACACTCCAGTCTGCTAAGAAGAAATCTTGTATAACCTAATGCAATCATGGGATTAGCATCCCATCACCTTTGCCGTTTTCTATTGATGAGAAGCAAACCACGGAATCCATCCACACTCAAGGGAAAGGATGATTGCAAGAGGGGGGCTCAGCAGGGTCACCTGAGGGCGTGTCTGCTACAGCGATCAAGAACAGCCCTTCTGCCCAGGCTGCATTTAGGCTGAGCTCTGAATAACCAGAAATAGACGGCTGGACTGGATTCTGTGATGGACCACCCAGAACCCCCTGAGGTCTGATGGATATTTTCCCAGCCACTGGAAGTGCTGCTGGCTGAGAGCTTTTAGCTTTTAGTTGTGTTAAATTAATTAAACAAGGAGGCCATTAGACTGAAGTGGCTCTAATATCATGGCAGCTATAAAAGCAAACAAAAAATCCAAGTCTGTAAATGCCTCAAAGTTACAGAATTGAAACCTAATAACAACCAATCACGAATAGTCACCCAACCTTTCAGCTATAGCTAATTAATAATTTCTCTACACTTCTTCTGCCTTTTCTCGATAGAAGTCTTCTTCCCAACTCCAATCAGTAGAGCACTCCTAATCACTTCCAGTTTGGCAGTGCTTGATTCAGATTGGTTCTTGCTCAAATAAACTCAAAATTTTTTAATATGACTCATAAAAGTTTATTTTTTAAGAGTAATTAGCCCTCTCTAGAGATTTCCCTCGCTAGAGAGAGCAGCTTTGAGCAAAATCATACCCCTTCCAAGAGCAGCTTTCATTCAATAAATGTTAAGAATGGACAATAAAGTGTTGGCTCCTCAACCCAACTCCACACTTTCTGAAGAGCCAACCCAGCCTTGAGGTTCCCTGTGGGGTCATCTGAGGCCTTTACTGAGGCCATGTAGCAGCTCAATATCTCCCTATGCTTAAGTTTGTTTTCCTCCCTTACACCATCTTGATCGCAAGAGGATTCCTTAATAAATTCCCTCCATCTTAATTTCCCCCCTCAGAGTCTCTTTCTTGGGAAACTATACCTGCAGCACCAGGTATGGCCCAATTAGCCTGATAAACATCCCAGGAAGAGGAGACCAGGAGGGCTGTCAGTATTGAGGCTTTAAGGTAGGAAGGACAGGCAAAAAAAAAAAAAAAAAAGTAATTGATGTTAGAATTTAACTGTTTAAAAGAGTGGCTCAAGTTGAGGTCAGAAAACTAGGCCAGAAGGAGAGGTCTTCTCTCCTTCTCTACACATATAGAGCTGTGTAAGCCAGGGTATGGAAGTTTGATTTTTCAATGGGATCGAAAGCCATGTTATTGTACTTTTCAATTAAAATTTTAGAAACCAATAAAAATCAATCCGAAGTCAAGATGAAAATATCCAAATCATAAAAGAAGAGATGATAGGTAAATTTGATAATAGATCAAATAACAAATAAGAAACCCTGGAAAGGGAAAATGTGGAATTTCTCTTATCGATTCAATGGACAGATAAGAGGGATAATTAGGACATTTATTATCAATTACTCAGCTCTGACTTAATTTTAAAGAAAGAATAATTGAGGCAACGATTCTGATAAACCTGTGTTTTAAAAGTTCTTATTGATGTCTCTGTATATCTTTAAATTCAGCTTCTTTTGAATGGACTTATCCTTTGCAAATAATACCAAGACAGCTGACCCACTAAATATGGCACCCTATCAAGAAAAAATACTTAAATAGAACTTAAAATCTCTCATGTTCAACCTTCTCAAGCTGTCAGTGTTTGTCTGCAAAGAATAGGTCTTTTCTCTGCCATACACAAGACGAAGAATATTCTGCAACAGAGGGCTCAGATGGCTCTATCAACAATGGGGTCCATTCAAAAGCAGAGGAATCTGACAGAAAAGAAGTTTGAGAAAGGAACTTGAAGAATTTCATAAATTCCCCTTCCCATTTCTTTCAACTAAAAGACAATTCGAATAGCTTGCTTCTACCCTAGAAGACAAGATAGTATTGAGCTTTTAAACTTGACAGAGTGAAGCTGCTATCTCGTTGTGGAGGAGGCTTCCTGCTGAGTGCCACCAGCAACTTAAAATTCTTTCTCGAGCGGAAAGATGAAAGTTCTTGGCAGATTTCATCAGGAAGAGTCAAATATTAGATTTCTGAGACTTGAAGATACAATTACATTAACATTCCAATAAATTCCTGCATGCACTACTAATACTAGGATTTTGGTCATTCAAGTGAAGCAAAAATGTAATTCAAAGGGATACTAATTACTTTCAACCCACAAAGCTAATGAACCACAGAGTCTGTAAACACTCAGATGAAAAATACTTTTCTGTATTTATTCACCAACTCAATTTTAGAGTTTTGGCTAAAATGAGTTAACTGTAGACACAGATGCTCTTTTTAAAAAAAAAAATTATCAATTTGAGAAAGTGGGTGAAAGAGAGAAGGAACAGGAGGAGGGGCAAGAGAGGGGGAAGCAGACTCCCCACTGAGCAGGGAGCCCACTAAGCAGGGAGCCCAACCAATGGAGCAGGGGCTCCATCCCAGGACCCCAGGAACAGGACCTGAGCCAACGGCATTCGCTTAACTGACTGAGCCACCCAGCTGCCCGGACACAATTGCCTTTAACTATATTAATTAATGATAAGGGGGAAAAACTAACCTATATGTATGACTTTTTTATTTATAAGGTGCTTTCACAGACATTCTTTTGCTGTTATAACTAAGAACAATAAATGAGAAGTAAATATTACTCTCATTTTACAAATGACAAAAGAAATTCAGTGATATCAAATACCTTATCCCATATCACACAGTCAGTGAATGGCAAAGAAAGGGATAAAATCCACTTCTTTCCATTTTACATAGCCATGAAGCCTTCATAGCAATCCATACTGGTATTACTATTGTGGAGGTTGCTGCCTCCACAGCACTACTGATATCTTAGAAAACTATCTTGGGCACAGAGCTAAAGGTACCCCTTAGATATCATCAGAAAAAATCAGGCATTAGACACTGTCATAGCCGTGGTACTGTGAAACATTTTTAAAAGGTAAGTCACTATGCTCTCCAATTTCAACCTCTTTATGACAATTGATTCTCTTAATATCCCCTCTTTAATATCTGAAACTTTTTAAAAACAAGATAAGTGTAATTATCTGTGAAAGCTGTAGTGTATGTGCTTAAATGTATATTGTTGAGTGGAAACAGGGATTTACTGTAAACAGACACAAGGGAACTGGAAGAAGTGGAAATGTTTTGAAAACGAGTTTGATAAAGGTTGCACAACTCTATAAAGTTACTAAAATCATTGAGTTGCACACTTACAGTGTAAATTTCTTAGTATGTAAATTATAAGCTGTTTAAAGATAGTAAGTAAATAGGGGAAATGTATATTACTATTAAATAGTAAAATATCATATATTAATATAAATAAGTTAATATCAGATTTGAAGGAAAGGAGACTACAAAGTCACCGAGTACCTGAATTTTAGGGAATGAGAACTTGGGACCTAAAGAAAGAACACAAAGGGAAAATGATAGGATGATAGTGACGTCAAGCATTCTGTAGCACTTTCCCTATTACCCTGCACCTCGGCAAAATTACTATCTAGTATGGTCATCACAAAGCCTCCAGTTTATATTCCCATGGAGAAAAGGATGTATGGAGAGGAAGGTGATTTGATTAAGATCACAGAACTAGCGTCAGAGCTAGATCTCACACTCAGCCCCTAGGATATAAACTTGCATTCCAAAGAAGCTAGGTTTGTTCAGGAGCATTCTGTTAGTGTCCTATCATGTCTAAATATTCATTCAATCCATTTTTGTCGAGCAATTCTTATATGCCAGATGTGGCAAGCCATTTAATTGTCATGTATAATCCCATGAGATGGAAATTGTCATTGCGATTTAGTGTAATTGGAGTCTCTCTGGGCCTGACGGATTTATGGGAACAAACACAGTCATCACAACCCAGAACATCAAACACAGAACATCAACCCAAATTCTCCGCACTAACTGAACACTTACCTCATAGGATCCCAAACATTAAAGTTTGCCTCTTCAAAATATTTCTGAGAATCCCAAGGATTACACTCAAACTGAAGCTCTGAGAGGCTGCTCAGCTCATTTTCTCAGGACAGACATATCTCCCTCCAGGCTTCCCAGGCCAGACAAAGACGTGCAGTGGTTTTCTGGACTGTCTCAGCGCTTCTCATCCCCTTCCTGTGTAAGGAATCCCAAGGCAAAAGTGCTTGCCCATCATCATTTTAAAATATTGTTAGTAAAACAAGTGGTTCTGGTTTTTTATTCTTCTTCTAGTCCCAGACACAAGCTAGTGGTTTGACTCGAATGAATTCATGGGCCAGTCACCGCTTGGAACTCAGGACCACTGCTTTCCTATAACAAAGGTTTTGTTGCTGAGTGCAGCCTGACTTTGTTTTGGCCTGTTATAAGCCATCTCCCAGGAGCTTTCACAGCTCCCCACCAAATGGGACTCCTGGTAATCCATTCACTCCCATCACTTCTTCAACTATGTTAATACAATTTAAATCCCTGTTTAACCTGTGTTGCAGCTCTGCTATGTGAGCCATTCCACTGTGCTCAAGGCCATCATCTGCCTAAAGGACCATATTCCAACAAGGAATAATCCCTGTGAACTCACATTATTTTTTTGGTTATATTAACCCTATTAAAACATCACTTCATGTACTTTTCTAACATCACAGAAAATTTTTATTGTTGTATTGTATAAATATCCATGCATATATAATTCTATAATGTAAGCTTTGTGATTATAAATTAACACATCAATAAATGTTTACTCAATTCTCAAGATCCTGAATTTTTTAATCAATCATATCAAAAAACTCGAATTTAAATTCAGCTTTTTCAAATAAAATGTCACAAATTTGATGACCGAATTAAAGTCACACGAAAGTGATAGAACCAAATATATGTTTTAAATGTAGCAGAACAGTTGACCTTTGAAATAAAAATTTTTTCCATCTTTTCTCTGGCTGTTAAGAGAAATCTGGAGAGAGAAAGTAACTCATTTGTTGGAGACCTTGGTAAACAACAGCAGTATTTACATGATTCTCCATATAAGCCTTAAAAAAAACTGAACACATAGCCAAATTACCTGCCTAAATTTCAGGATGCACATAATTCACAATTTTTACAGCCTCTGTTTAAAAGATTGTTAGGTTATAGGGGCACCTGGGTGGTTCGGTCATTAAGCACCTGTGTTCGGCTCAAGTCATGGTCCCAGAGTCCTGGGATCGAGCCCCCCCTCTCCCACTCCCCCTGCTTGTGTTCCCTCTCTTGTTGTGTCTCTCTCTGTCAAATAAATAAAATCTTAAAAAAAAAGATTGTTAACTTATATTCCTGATCTCATTTTTATGCCTGAAGAATCAATTTACTTTTGGCCATGTATTTTTGCACTAAACATATCTGTAAGACTAGAACATTTATAATTTGATACTATTGACTAAAAATTTAACCTGAATTAGCCTTTATTTGTCTTACAGTTGAAATTACTAAATCTTCCTATATTTGCTTAACATAACTTACAAAATAGTACCTTAAAAGTGCATGGTAATACCTCCCATAACAATGTGGGAATTTTTTTTTAAACAATGCAGGAATTTTTGTTTTTTCAGAATAATATATCTAAAATGAAGATACAAATTGAACCAGATTCTCCTAGGATCTAAAATAACTCTGTACGAGCTATTTCACTAGAGAAGCTGTATCGATGCACACAAAGCAGTTAATAAAGGGCCTGTGGTCTGCTGAGGCTCTTAGAGAAGCAAAATAAACTGAAATCAACTTAGGGTACTGGGAAAAGGTCGCTTATAAAAAAACATATTGAACGATTTTGATAGGTATTATTATTTTTTATTTGAAGTATAGTTTCTCCACAAGGTTATATTAGTTTCAGATGTACAACATGGTGATTTGACAATTCTTTATCTTACGCTAGGCTCACAAGTGTCGTCTGTCCCCACACAGCACTATTACAATTCCATTGACTGTACTCCCCATGCTGAGCCTTCTATCCCCATGACTTATTCATTCCATAATTGGAAGCCTATACTCCCACTTTTCTTCACCTACTTTGCCCGTCCCTCTACCCTGCTCTCTTATGATAATTACTAATTAGTTTGTTCTCTGTGGTTATGGATCTGTTTCTGCTTTTCTTTGTTTGTTCATATGCTTTGTTTTTTTAAATTCCACTTATAAATGAAATCATATGGTATTTGTCCTCCCAGGTATTATTTTTGATAAATGTCTTACAGACAGTGAATTATTTTAAGTTTATTTGACTTTAATATAAATATAGTGTAATATTTATACATTATTACTGTATTCATTGTTTCACCAAATATTTCCTGAGCACCTGGAAGAGACACTTTTCTATGAGTTGGCAGGGAATAAGGAAAAAAAAACCCTTGCCTTCACAGAATTTGCTTTCCAGAAAAGGTATGAAAAATAAGCAAATAAGTGAATAGTTTGTCAGATGGTGAAAAAGTGCTGTTGAGAAAAATTAAGCAGAGAGGGATGATAAGAATCATTGGAGTAGTTGTGATATAAAAGGATATTCATTGAAAAGGTGACATTTGTACATGGCCTAAAGATGAGCAAGACAATCTCGGGGCTATCTCGAAGGACAGAAATCCAGGACAAGAAGAGTGACTGCAAAGGCCCTACAGCAGGAGAATGCTTGGTAGAAGGACAGCATAGACATGGTGAAGAGCACAAGGAAAAAAAACAGAAAAGAAGTCAGGTGTATGTGTGTGTGTGTGTCCATAACACACATACCCAAGCAGACACACAACACACACACCTAAGCAGACATACAACACACACACCCAAAGCTCTTCTAGGACCTTTTAGGCCTTTGTAGGAACATTGCCTTTTCTCTGAATAAGATACGAAAACACTGAGTAAGACAGGAGAATTTTTAACAAAGAAGTAACATGAACTAATTTATATTCTTAAAACAATTACCCTGTTTTGTTGAAAATAGACTAGAAAAAGGCACACATACAGAAGCACTAGGACCAGGGAAGAGGCTTTGAGAATATAATGCGGAGAGATAATAATGGAATGAATTAGAGCCATAGAAATGGTGACAGCGTATTTTAAAGACAAACCCAAGAGAATGATCTTGCCTATTAGATTAGATGTAGGAGAAAGAGAGGGGATGGAAAATTTTTAACCTGAGCAATTGAAAGAATGGGTAATACTGAGGGAGAAAAGTTTTCCGGTTGCCGGTTGGCGAGTCAAAAGCATATGGTATGTCAAGAATTCAGTCTGAGTCATGTTAAGTTTAAGATTGTTATTGGACAATCAAGTGGAAATGTAGAGTAGGCGGTCTGGAAGAAATGTTGTGAATGAGGAAATTTTAGGTGGATATAGATAGATTTTTTTTTCAAAAGGCTATTCTTTTTTTAAGATTTTATTTACTAATTTGACAGAGAGAGAGAACAAGCAGATGGAGAAGCAGACAGAGAGAGAAGCTGACTTCCCACCGAACAGGGAGCCCGATATGGGACTCAATCCCAGGACCCTGGGATCATGACCTGAGCCGAAGGCAACCCAGATAGATAGTTTCTAAGGCTATGGCACTGGATGAGTTCGTGAATGGCAGGGAGTTTAGGTAAAATACAAATGAGATACAAGGCTTGAGTCCTGTAGTACTTTAGTTAGAATTTGAGAAGAGAAGAACCAGCAAAAGCATTGGAGCTGCCATACATGCATAGTAAAAAATTGTCTAAACAAGAATATTCTGTTCTTCCCAACCCCAAGGGCTGAAGTATACTTGCAATGACTTTGTGAGGAGAAGGGAAAACACACAGCTAAGAATGAGGTACCATTCGTTGTCACTCTCCATGAGACTCATGAATCGACAGTCATCTCAGTGGCCAAACTCTTGTAGCTCATTCCAGGAAAAGCTATCAGGAAGCAGTGAAGGTCAAGAAAAGTATGATCAGGAGACAGAACTAGCTCAGTCTTCAAATCCTTCATATTCATTCAGTTAATAATGATTGAGAGCTGTGGGAGTCATTGTCCCAGGAGCTGATCTCAGAGTGCTCACTAAACCAGAGCCCATGGTTAATCCTACAAATGCAAAAATACTCAAAAGTATACATCACAATGATGTAACACACTTTAAATAACGGAAAAACAATTTTGATCCCTTAGTATATGTCAAGTATTACAGAGATTGCATTAAACAAAGATGGCAGCTATAACATCTATCCTGTAAGCTCTCCTACAATGTGAATTTTCCCATTCCCAGGTAGACTCTAAATTTGTCTTTTCTTGGTATCTAGTTTGGAATTAGTGACCACTTTATAATCAAAAGAACACAAAGAAATGATTTTGTGAGATAACTGAAGCTAGGTCAGAGAAGTTATGCACTTTCTGCCTGGTTCTTTTAGAATACTTGCTTTCCAGCAGTGTCCACAATAGCCAAACTATGGAAAGAACCTAGATGTCCATCAACAGATGAATGGATAAAGAAGATGTGGTATATATATACACAATGGAATACTATGCAGCCATCAAAAGAAATGAAATCTTGCCATTTGCGATGACGTGGATGAAACTAGAGGGTATTATGCTTAGCGAAATAAGTCAATCAGAGAAAGACAACTATCATATGATCTCCCTGATATGAGGAAGTGGAGAGGCAACGTGGGGGTTTGGGGGATAGGAAAAGAAAAAATGAAAGAAGATGGGATCAGGAGGGTGACAAACCATAAAAGACTCAATCTCACAAAACAGGCTGAGGGTTGCTGGGGATAGGGGGCTTGGGAGAGGGTGGTGGAGTTATGGACATTGGGGAGGGCATGTGCTATTGTGAATGCTGTGAAATGTGTAAACCTGGTGATTCACAGACCTGTACCCCTGGGGATAAAAATACATTATATGTTTATAAAAAATTAATAAATTAATTTTAAAAAATACTTACTTTCCAGACAGTCTTCTTAAGACACTCCACTTGGAACCTAGTCACCATGCTTTAAGAAGCACAGGCCACATAGAGAGGCTGCATGTAGGAGCTCCAGTGGCCCACCACAGGGGAGGCTCTTCTTCAAGTCATTTTGACTGGGTATGTCATTAAAGAACCTTCCATATCATTTCACTTCCAGCATTTGACGCATACCCAGCTATCTAAGTCTTCCAAGCTGAGGCCCCAGAATTCATAAGAAGAATATCTTATAAATTGAATTTATAAGAAGAATAAAAAAGTTCCCATTTTGTGTCACTGAGTTCTAGGGGTGGTTTATTAAGCACCAATGAATAGCAGAACAGTCATGTATTTTTGTCCCATTATCTCATTTAATTTTCAAAAAAGAAATCTATTAACTAGATATTATGATTGTCTGCATTTTACAATGGGGACTGAGCCTTAAGAATCATTAATACAGCTAATAAGTGGTAGTGCCACGATTCAAACAGTTACAGAACTAGAAGTTGTGATGACAGCATTAAGATATACACTATGGGTTAGAAATTCCACTAGGCATTAAGATATACACTATGGGTTAGAAACTCCACTAGGCACTGAAATAAGAAATAAATATATGAAATAACCTCTGTTTTTGGAACTTCTGTAGACAACATAAGGAGTCAAGGCACGTGTATGTAGCAATTGCTCTCTTCTCAAAATCTTTAATTCAACAGCAAATGGTGCATTCATTCATTAATCAAGCATTCAATAAGTGGCCACTGGGTGCCTAACGTATTAATCAGAAAACCAGCCAACAGTATAGGCAGAAAGAACAATAAGTGGTGAACTGAAAGAAAGGACACCTTTATAAGTCACTCGTTTGTATTTTATCCTAGAAGTAAGATATTTAAAATAGCTCTCTAATAAAAGAAAAAAACATAGTAGGATTGAAGATGTGTGAACACAGTTCATCAAAGTGATCCATGACTCATGCACAGAAAAATGTATTCTAGGGGCACCTGGGTGGCTCAGTGGGTTAAAGCCTCTGCCTTTGGCTCAGGTCGTGGTCTCAGGGTCCTGGGATCAAGTCCCCAGTCGGGCTCTCTACTCAGCAGGGAGCCTGCTTTCCTTCCTCTCTCTCTGCCTGCCTCTCTGCCTACCTGTGATCTCTGTCAAATAAATAAAGTCTTTAAAAAAAAAAAAAGAAAGAAAAAGAAAAATGGATTCTAAAAGATTACATAAAGTATGGAAGAAATAAATAAAATAGGTATGTATGTTCCCAGGTGGGAGAAGGAAGAGGGAAGAGATACAAGAGAAGAAAGCAAGCATATGGTTGCTCCTGGGAAGAATAGATTGAAACTGATATGAAATATGTCACACTAAAAATTCTTCATATTTAGGGGAATGGTTTACATGCACAGATTTAAGATTCTTCTCTATATATACTTTTAAATTTTATAGAAAAATTTTACACTTGAAATTCTGAGGAATAAAAAGGGTTTTGTCCATAGTGCTGGGGAAAACAAGGATGGCATTTTAAGTGATAGAAAATATTTATATCTCTTCTAGATTTTCTACCTCAAATAGCTTGTATTTACTTTTTTTTTTAATCTGAAAAAAAAATAGGAAAAGTCTAAAAAAAACGACAAGGTTAGAGTACCAAGATTCTATGCTACCTCAGTTTGCCCAGTGAATATCACAGGAGACCTTCGTGTTTGGTCAGAGTGCATAATCATCACTTATCCTTAATTGCAAATCACTGAAGATCTTAATTACTGAAGATCAAGGGGTGTGTGTGTGGGTGTGTGTGTGGGTGTGTGCGTGTGTGTGTACAGGCGTGTGTATCATTAGTGTATTGGTATGTAGCAGAAATGAAATCTTGGTCAACTCCATTTTCCACTGTTAAAAACAGAAATTAAAATACTGTGTTTTTTACCAAGTATTGCCACTGAAAATACTATTCCAATTTTATATAATGCAAACTTAATTATTTTAAACACTTCTTCAAAGACATTAAACTAGTCACAGAAGTGTTCGTTAATCCACATATCTCCAAGATACTGTATCTTTATTTAGCTGAGCATTTGGTTCTTGAAAATTAAGTATTGTTGGCTCAGGATTTTAGCATTGCTGCATTATTCAAAAATAAGCAGAAGGTTTGTAAACAGGGGGTTTAAAAAAAATTAGAAATCTAAACTCCTAGTTGATGAAGGAATGTCAACCAGCATATGGAAGGATCAATGTTGAGTCTAGTTTTAATTGATCTGGTTTATAGATGCAGTGAATAGAGAGAGGGAGATGTTTTACAGTACAAGTTAATGTTCAAAATGACTGAGATGGCAGTGATCTATCTAATCCTCATTATCTATTAAGCTTAGTTTTGTGGGGTAGGAAAAATAATTTTCTCTCTACCCTTCTAGATTCTTGGCTAAGTTTCTCTACCTCCTTTCCCTGGAATAAAAGATAGACTAACAGAAAAAAAAAATAGAACTTTAATAACATGTATACCTCTGAAACACGTGGGAGACCCCAGGAA
Organism: Enhydra lutris kenyoni; assembly: GCF_002288905.1. NCBI lineage: Eukaryota > Metazoa > Chordata > Mammalia > Carnivora > Mustelidae > Enhydra > Enhydra lutris. The sequence continues at coordinate 13,185,425 of NW_019154109.1, read as the reverse complement.
AACTGAATTGCTCTGCTAAATGTCCCAAACCAGCACCTTAAATGCCATTTCCAGCTAAAGACAATAGAAGGTCTGGGGAAGGGTGAGCCAGTCATCTAAGTTTCTAGAGAATTTAGTCATCCTCCTCTTCCCTATAAAGAAAGAGAGAGAACTTTACAAATGGAGATTTCACTAATAAATGTAAATATCTCTTACAAAAGGGTAATTTCTTGGTTTTCAGAGTTTCTCCTATATATACTGTTTCTTAAAAATAACCAGTGTAAAATAATCCTTATGCCAGAGAGGCATATTTTGGGGTGACAAATCCTGTTTCCCTGCAGTATCATCAACTCCACACTCCCAAATACAGAAAGAATAGTTACCATTTAATGCTACTTTTTCTATTAATATCAGTAAAATAATGATGAATTTATAAACTCCTGATCACTGTTATTGATTAAATGTGATTGATGTCAACATTTGCCAGAAAATGTTGACATTTTAAACCAGAACAGTCTCTCTTCTGTTCATTTTTTTCATCACATTTCCTCAACATAAAAAGTCGGACATTTATTCATGAAACATTTTTTTAGGTTTCTATTATGTGCCAGGCTCTGGGAGTCAAAACCAAATGAGATAAAGTTCCTTTTTCAAATGACTAACAATTAAATAAAATAAATCAAGTATTAAAGTAAATGAGTGTGCTTACAAGGCATAGATATTGATATAAAATTGTGTAAGGAAACAGGGCACAAACAATAAAGCAAGTAATAACTTTTCCTTGGGAGACACATGAGAAAAAGGCTTCATAAAGGAAAAGGTTTCTGAGTGGAGTCTGGAAAGGAACATGAGACAGAGAATAGTTCTAGAAAAGGCATGATGGCACAAAACAGCCCAGTCTGCTTCCTTTGAAGAAAATGTTCTGCTTTGATTGGTAGATACATAGACAGGTCAAATAGAGTAGAAATACAGGTATAATATATATCATATATTATGTATAATGTATACATGAAGTATACACAAGATATCTATATATAATATATTAATATATAATAAATTACACATGTGTACATACACATTTATGTATTTTACATAGATATTTTGTGTATTTTTGTATGTTTAATATATAAATATGTGAGATATATATACAAAGTATATATAAATATTTGTGTACACACATACACACACACATCTATAGATACCTCTATGTAGTGTGCATGCTTTAGAGCGAAGTAGTCAATTTTGCCAGCCCATGGAATGCTCCTCATTACACATCCTTTCTTGGGCCCTCCATTTCTGACTTGATACACAGTTTTGTTTTTTAAAATGCTTACTCAGTGTGCTCTCACATTTAAGAACAAAATATAACCCAGAAATTTTTTTAATTTAAAATTTTAATCATGTTTTTATTAAGTCATTTACATAAAAATCTAAAAATATTTTTTTAAAAGAACAGTAACCCATCATTGTTTTATAATAGGTATACCTAAATGCACTTACTTTCAAGTACTCTGGTGCCACCCTGTGGTCCATTTCCATATGACATCCTACTGATAAATTGATTACTTTCATTTCCTTGTAGAAAATTATAAAACACTAAACCATCTATTCAACAACTATGATTAAGCATTATTTTGGGATCAGAAATACTGTTAGTCACTAGGTTTAAAAAATAATAAATGTTTATTTCTTCAAGTATTTCTTTCTGGTATGTTTTTTGAGGGAGGGACTGGAACAGAGATGGAGATAACAGTACCTTTGATAAATGTGGAATCTATTTCTGTATCTTTATCATTTCTCATGTAAGAATGAAAAAAAGCTATTGTGTAGGTCACCCTTCCAATGATTTCATCTGTTTGGGAAAACTATAGAGATATATCCTGAAGAAAGTGTTTATAATTACAGTAAATTATTTTTCTTGCTTAATGTATAAATGTTTTTGAGTCCCATGCCAAAAAGAGTGCTACACTGTTATGAGGTAGGTCACTGATATGCATTCCAGACCTTGGAAATTTTATAGCACATAGAAGTGTGCCACTGGGCTCCATATCCCACTTCTCATAAAGCCCAAGAAAACATCTCCCTCTTTCAGAAGGAATTAATAAACTCCTTAGAAATAGTCTGCTTCAGCTCATACTGTGTTTTCACTAAGTGACTCCGCTATGGAGGAAACAGTTACCTTGAGCTTGGAAAGATTCATAATGAATGGGTAAGAAATGGTCCGGTAAGAACCTCCATAGTAAACACGAAGTTCTGACAAGGGTTGGTAAACAACTCTGAAACAGATACTGACTCTCCAGTGAATAATCTATGACTCTATCCAAATTAAGGCAATTCATAAAATGAAAAAGTTATTTTCCTTTTCTTTTTTTTTTCTTTCCTTTCTTTCTTTCTTTCTTTTTTTTTTTTTTTAACTTTGTTTTGGCTCTTCGGGATCATCTGACAGTAATTCAATTCAATTTTGTTATAGCAAAAAATATAGAAAATAATTACTCTTCAGGAAGAATCGATACAATTTTAGTCAGAAAACATTTCTACAGAACTGATCTTTCTCCTAAGCACATCAGAAATTATATTGACCCCCTCTTCATACAATTGTCAAGATATTAAGACCCTAAATAAATAGTGATTATTGTGAAATCTCTAGGACAATCTTTTCCAGTGTTTAATAAAGTTGTGTAACTTATGTTTTAAAGGGAAAAAAAAACATTCTGGTTTAATTTAAAAAGTACTAGTATCAAAAACAGAACTCAATTTACTTTAGAACTCCCTTTTCCGTCTGTGTTATATCCTTTCCTCTCTTGCCTCATGGTACTTGAAAACAACTTCAAACATGATTTTGCCCCTTAGATAGAGATATATCCTACTTGTTGATTGAGAAATCCTGCTTGAAATCATGCTTGATAGCAGCTACTATATGCTTGTCACTATTTAGATCAGTGTTTTCAGTTGTGTCCCCTTTGACATTTGGGAAGAAACAATTGTTCACTGTAAATAATGTCCCACACTTTGCAGTATATTTCATGTTCCTAGTATTTAGGCATCAAATGCCAACAGCACTCATGAGCCTTTTTTAAAAATAGCACTTCTATACATTTTCAGATCCTCCCTAGTGGTTTACAGCATGTAGACAAGCATTGAAGTAGACCCAAGAGAAATACTTATTCATTTATTCAATAAGAGTTTATTAAACATCCATAATTAAACACATAACATAATGGGAACTCACTGTCTAATCAGAGAGACAAAATAAACATAAAATCACAATTCAACTTATATTATTATAAAAATATATTCAGAGTGTTAATAGAAAACAAAAGAAGGAAAAGACTGGGAGAATGGAGAAGGCTATGAAGAGGAGGAAAAAGAAACTGTCTTTGTTTTGAAGGGAACATGTGGCTGAGGAGAGTGGCTCAGGAGAAAAGTAGAACATTCCAGTCAGTGGAAACGATATGCAAAATTTCGAGTGTGTGAAAGAGAATGAGGGGTAGTGAGTACCTTTGGAGATGTGTCTTGAAAGAAGTTGCAATGGCTGATGTCAAAGAGGTTAGCGCCTGTGTTCTCCTCTAGGATTTTGATGGATTCCCGTCTCACATTGAGGTCTTTCATCCATTTAGAGTTTATCTTTGCGTATGGTGTAAGAGAATTGTCGAGTTTCATTCTTCCGTATATAGCTGTCCTATTTTCCCAGCACCATTTATTGAAGAGACTGTCTTTTTTCCCATTGAATATTTTTTCCTGCTTTGTCAAAGATTATTGACCATAGAGTTGAGGGTCCATATCTGGGCTCCCTATTCTGTTCCATTGGTCTATGTGTCTGTTTTTGTGCCAGTACCATGCTGTCTTGGTGATCATAGCTTTGTAATATAGCTTGAAGTCAGGCAATGTGTTGCCTCCAGTTTTGTTTTTCTTTTTCAAAATTTCCTTGACGATTCAGGGTCTTTTCTGGTCCATAAAAATTTTAGGATTGTTTGTTCCAGCACTTTGAAAAATGCTGTTGGTATTTTGATCAGGATGACGTTGAAAGTATAGATGGCTCTGGGCAGCAGAGACATTTTAACAATGTTTATTCTTCTGTTCCATGAGCATGGAATGCTTTTCCATTTTTTTGCTGCTTCTTCAATTTCTTTCATGACTGTTCTGTAGTTCCTAGAACATAGATCTTTTTTTTTTAAAGATTTTTATTTATTTATTTGACAGAGAGAGAGAGAGAGAGAGATCACAAGTAGGCAGAGAGGCAGGCAGAGAGAGGGGGAAGCAGGCTCACTGCTGAGCAGAAAGCCCGATGCGGGGCTCGATCCCAGGACCCTGAGATGATGACCTGAGCCGAAGGCAGAGGCTTAACCCACTGAGCCACCCAGGCGCCCCTAGAACATAGATCTTTTACCTCTTTGGTTAGGTTTATTCCAAGGTATTTTACGGTTTTGGGTGCTTTTGTAAATGGAATTGATTCTTTAATTTCTCTTTCTACAGTCACATTGTTAGTGTGTAAGAAAGCAACTGATTTCTGTGCACTGATTTTATATCCTGCCACATTACCAAATTGCTGTGAGTTCTAGTAATTTGGGGGTGGAGTCTTTTGGGTTTTGCACATAAAGTATGATGTCATCTGCAAAGAGAAAGAGTTTGCCTTCTTTGCCAATTTGAACACATTTTTTGTTGTTGTTGTATGCTTGCTGTTGCTAGGACTTCTTGTACTAAGTTGAACAATAGTGGCGAGTGTGGGCATCCTTATTGTGTTCCTGCTCTTAAGGTAAATGCTCTCAGCTTTTCCCCATTGAGAATGATATTTGCTGTGGGGTTTTCATAGAGGGATTTTATGAAATTGAGGAATGTTCCCTCTATCCCTCAACTCTGAAGAGTTTTAATCAGGAACAGATGCTGTATTTTGTCAAATGCTTTTTCTGCATCAATTGAGAGGACCATGTGGTTCTTCTCTCTCCTCTTATTAATGTGTTTTATCACATTGATTGACCCTTGCATCCCACGGATAAATCCCACCTGGTCGTGATAGATAATCCTTTTCAAGCACTATTGGATCCTAATAGCTAGGATCTTGTTGAGAATTTTGGCATCCATATTCATGAGGGATATTGGTCTGATTCTCCTTTTTGATGGGCTCTTTGCCTGGTTTTGGAATCAAGGTAATGCTGGCCTTATGGAAAGAGCCTGAAAGTTTTCCTTCTGTTACTTTTTATCAAAACAGCTTCAAGAGAATATGTATTATTTCTTTGAATGTTTGGTAGAATTCTCCAGGGAATCCATCATGTCCTGGACTTTTGTTTTTTGGGAGGTTTTTGATCACTGCTTCAATCTCGTTACTGGTTGTTGGTCTATTCAGGTTGTCAATTTCTTCTTGTAGTCCTGGTAACTACCAGGACTTTCCAGGAACACATCCGTTTCTTCTAGGTTGCTTAATTTATTGGTACATAGCTGTTGATAATAATTTCTGATAATTGTTTCTATTTCCTTGGTGTTTGTCATGACCTCTCCCCTTTCATTCATAATTTTATTAATTTGGGTCCTTTCTCTTTTCTTTTGGATAAGTCTAGCCAGTGGTTTATTGATCTTATTAATTCCTTCAAAGAACAAGCTTCTAGTTTCATTGATGTGTTCTACTGTATTTCTGGTTTCTGATTCATTAATCTCTGCTTTAATCTTAATTATTTCCCTTCATGTACATGAGTTAGCCTTAATTTGTTATTGATTCTCCAGTTCTTTAAGGTGTAAAGATAGTTTGTGTATTCGGGATTTTTCTATTTTTTTGAGTGAGGTTTGGATGGCTATGTATTAAGACTGCCTTTGCTGTATGGCATAGGTTTTGGACTGGTGTATCTTTGTTCTCATTGGTTTCCATGAATCATTTAAGTTCTTCTTTTATTTCCTGGTTGAATCAAACATTCTTGAACAGGATGGTCTTTAGCTTCCAAGTGTTTTGAATTTCTTCCAAACTTTTTCTTGTGATTGAGTTCCAGTTTCAAAGCTTTGTGGTCAGAATATGCAGAGAATAATCTCAGTCTTTTGGTATCAGTTGAGTGATCCATTGTGTGGTCTATTCTAAAGAAAGTTTCATGTGCGCTCGAGAAGAATGAGTATTCTGTTGTTTTAGGGTGGAATGTTCTGTATATATCTATGAGATCCATCTGGTGCAGTGTGTCATTCAAAGCTCTTGTTTCTTTGCTGATTTTCTGCTTAGATGATCTAGCTATTGCTGAGAATGGAGTGTTGAGGTCTACTACTGTTAATGTATTATTTAAATATGTCTCTTTGACTAACAGTTGGATTATGTAGTTGGCTGCTCCCATGTTGGAGGCATAGATATTTACAATTGTTAGATCTTCTTATTGTATAGACCCTTTAAGAATGATATAGTGTCCTTCTATATCTCTAACTACAGTCTTTAGCTTAAAATCTAATTTGTCTGAAATGAAAATTGCTACCACAGCTTCCATTTGAGGTCCTTTGGCATGAAAGATGGTTCTCGACCCCTTCACTTTCAGTCTGGAGGTATCTTTAGGCTCAAAATGAGTTTCTTGCAGACAGCATATGGATGGGTCTTGCCTTCGTAACCAGTCTGCAACCCTATGCCATTTTATGGAAGGATTTAGGCTGTTCACTTGAGAGTGATTATTGAAAGATATGGTTTTATTGCCATTATGTTGCCACTGGGTCCTTGTTTCTATAGATTTTCTTTGTAAATTTCTGTTCTATATCATTCTTGGGGTATTTCTCCTTTTATAGAATTCCCCCTTAATATTTCTTGCAGGGCTAACTTAGTGGTTAGATATTCTTTCAGTTTTTGCTGGTCGTGGAAGCTCTTCATCTCTCCATCCACTCTGAATGACAGCCTTGCCAGATAAAGAATTCTTAGCTGCATGTTCTTCTCATTTAGTACCCTGAATCTGTCTTGCCAGCCCTTTCTGGTTTACCAGCTGTCTGTGGACAGGTCTGATGTTATTCTGATGTTCCTCCTCCTGTACACATGGAATGTCTTCCCCCTAACTTCCCTCAAGATGGTTTCCTTGGTTCTAAGATTTGTGAGATTTACTATTACGTGCCAAAGCGTTGGTCTATTCTTGATCTTGAGAGGGGTCCTTTCTGCCTCTAGGGCACAAATGCTTGTTTCAGTCCCCAGATTAGGGAAGTTCTCAACTACAATTTGCTCAAATATATCTTCTAGTCCCCTTTCTTTCTCCACCTTCTCAGGGATCCCAATAACTCTGACACTGGAATGTTTCATAGCATCATTTATTTCTCTAATTCTGTTTTCATGTATTTTAAGCTGTTTGTTCCAGGCCTCTTCCTGTTTCTTTTCTTTTCTTTTCTTTTTTTAATTTATTTATTTGACAGACAGAGATCACAAGCAGGCAGAGAGGCAGGCAGAGAGAGAGAGAGAGGAGAGGAAGAAGGCTTCCCACCAAGCGGAGAGCTTGATGCGAGGCCCAATCCCAGGACCCTGAGATCAGGACCCGAACCAAGGGAAGAGGCCCACCCAGGTGCCTCTTCTTCTTTTCTATCAGTTTTTCTTCTATATCACTGATTCCTTCTTCTGCCTCATTTACCCTAGCTGTTAGAGTATCTAGATTAGATTGGATCTCATTGATAGCATTAAGTTCTACCAGATCAGCTCTCATTTCTGCCCAACATAGAGAATTTATGTTGCCATTACTGGTTTTCTCCCTTCTAGCTGTTGTCTGCATAACTGTTACCCTGAAGTCTATTTCCAACATCTTGCTTATATTCATATCCATTAGTTCTGTGGCAGAGGTCACCATTTCTGAATTTTTTCTGTGTTGAGTGTTCCTCCTCTTAGTCATTCTGTTGAGGGGTGGTTGGGGGAATGTACAAAGTCCAAATTATTGACCACAACCCAAGAAAGATACACCTGTTTTATAAGGACCTTAGGGTTGTTGGCCTCCTGTTCTTTCAGCCTGTCTTCTGGGGGAGGGGCCTGTGGCACTGTTACTCAGGCACCCTTGTTTGGGCAGAGCTCTGCCCCCTGTGGGGAGATGGGCTCAGTGAAAACTGGTTTGGGGGGAATTTTGTTCTCTGATGGCTTTCCCTGGTGGCCTTCTGTGTCTTTTCCAAGAGTCAAAGCAGAAGTGACCATATCAAAACTTCTGTCTCAGAACAGAGAGACCACAGTCTGTTCTCCAGTGACCTGTCCAGGCCACACTGTCTCCGTTTTTGTCTGTGCTGCTAAAAACCACAGCATCCTGGGTTGTGCATCCCACAGCAGCACTCTCAGTCCTTGTTTCCAGGTCCAGGCATGTCTCTTTTGTGCTTCTAAAACCACCAGCCACCCCCAGTTCACATGAGTGTCCCTGCAGCTGCAGGTTTCAGTCTGAGAGGCTGTCCTAAAGTCCTTTCCCCCCAACTACTGATCTGTGAGTCTGTTCCCAGTCCCCAGCATAGGAGACTTTTGTGCTCCAGTGGCACAGGATCCCTTAGGCTCCCTCCCCCTTCTGTTTATCTTCCAATATCTGCCTGCTGAATCATGGTCCTGTTTTATACCTCAAAACCAACTGCCAGAAATATTCTGCATTAAGAATGCACAAAGAAAATCATAGGAAAGAAAAAATGCATTTCTAGTACCATGCTGCATTTATTAAAAAAAATCTTGCACATGAGTGAATCTCTGCAGTTCAAACCCATGTTGTTCAAGGGTCAACTGAAGTAGGAAAGGGGAAGGGAGAATGAGGGGCAGGGTTGTAAAGGCAAATTTTACTCCTCTGTGGAATTTGAACAGCCTTCTGCTCCTCTGGCTTAACAGTCTTCCCTTGGGAACTCAGCTACCCTCACACTATCAACTAGAACTTCTACTTGAGTGATTATCAAACTCTATTGTCATGTCTGCCCCCCCCCCCGATATACATATTACATTTTCAACTCTCAGCTCCCCTTCTTTTTAACAGCTCTGCCTTAACTTCAGGCTGGAAAGGTGTACAATGAACTGCTCCTCTTTCCTTCCAAACTAGGTATTGGCTCTTCTGTCACTATTTCAAGCTTAGTATCTCTTTTATAAGTTTATAAGTCTCTAATTATAAGTTATAATATCTCTTTTATAAGTTTTTCTCGTAAGTTCCAACTGCTATAATCTAGGGACTTCATTCCTGGGATGTAGCCTCTCCTATCCAAGTCTCCCAGCTACTGCCTTCCACTCTTCCATCATTCCTGCACCCTTATACACAGCTAACCCATTATTTTAATTGCTTTGGTTCTGTGCTCAAAAACTTAAGCTCCAGGAACAGGTAAAAAGGAAAACTCTGCTTATTCTGGCATTCAAGGCTTTCCACAATCTGAGCCCAACTGACTCCTTATTGCAATCAAGTGACAGTCTTTAACTTTCAATGCCATCTATTGGTAATAATGACTATGGTAATGGTCAACAAATATTGAGAGTTTCCCATAAATTGATATTAAGAAAAGTACTTTAATCAATTTTCTCAAGTAATATTTATCTCATGGGCCCTTTTATTTTCCATTTTGCAGATGAAGAAACAGAGATTTAGTTGATTAAGTAACTTGGCCATATTTTCACAGGTATTAAATGAAAGAGTCAGAATTTGACATATGAAGTTATTTCTAATTTTTAAGACCATTTTATTCTTCTGATTTTGTCCCTTTTCTCTCTCTCTTCTTCTATTCACTCTTATTTATTCTGTGAAATGAATATTACCAAATCACCTAAAATTCCTCTACCTTTTTCCATTGAAATTTAGTCCATCTCTGGAATTCTATTCAGCCTACTTTCTCCATACACACTTCCCTACCAACTTAAGTCAAAATCACCTCTCCCTCTGCCAAGCCAGTGGTTTCTAACTTTGGCTGCTCATCAGAATCACCTGTGGAGACTTGATATAATTGGTTTGGGGAACAACCTGGGCTTCAAGATTTTCATATCTCTCAAGGTGATTCCAATGGGAAGCCAAGGTTAAAAACGTTGCTCTAAGATCTTCTTCTCCTTTTTTTTTTTTTCTCTATAGTTCTTTTAGCAACTAGAATCACAGACAAACATGACTTAAGGATGGATTTGGACATTGGTGGTTGCATCTATAGGCGAGGATGTTGATTGTGATTAGTGATCTTCAAACACTTTTTGGCAAAATACTTTGAAATCATTTGGCGATACACCAAAGATACATTTAAAAAAAAGTTGGATTTCTTTTATGGAAACAGGGGATGAAAATGTGAAATCCCACTAAATTGCTTCCTTCCCCCACATCCCTGGGGCCCCTGAGGGACCTAAATGAAATCTCTAGTGCACCTAGGGTCAAATCCTAAATATACTAAATTAAATCAGTCCCTTCTATCTGTAATAGTCTGGTGTTCTACAGTACCACAGGTAATTGAAAGATGAATTATCTATATGTTAGCTGTATTTTTCTGCCAATAATACATTATTTAGCAATGGAGCCTCTGTTTCTTAGGGAATTATATTTATCTAATAAAAGTAATAATATTTTCAAATGACCTAGAAATGGCCACATGTACCAAACGTGGTACTAATATTTAAAATTCACAGTCACCTCTGAGGACAAATAGTAGTATATCCCTTTTACCAGTGAAGAAACAGAGGGCTGAGGGGTTAAGTGACTCACCTCAAATTGTAGTGCAATTTAGTGCCATATTCCCCACTCTGAAACCAGTTTATTCAATTTTTTATAAATATTTTATGAATCTCTCCTTCACCTGCCACCATGGGCTTAAAAACATTTCACTAATGAGTAGCACAGAGCTGTCTCTAAGCTACTTGGAACCAAAGTTCAGCCAGAATTTAGTATAATAGACAATTCACAATACATTTCCAGAGATCAGCAGGGGGAATAAATCCACAAAATAGAGTTTTGCATTCACAAAAGGTAACATGTGCTGGAGAATCTTTTTAATGACAAATATAAAATAAAATTATTTGTAACAAAAAAAACACATTGGGTTGAATTCCAACTATGAAGTAAAGATTAAAGAAGAAATAGATCAATGAAGAAAATCTGTTGAAGGAAGGAAATTAAAGATCAGAGCACAAACAAATGAAATAGAGACTAAAAAGACAATAAAAAATCAATGGCAGTAAGACTGGTTCTTGGAAAAGATAAATAAAGTTGACAGACTTTTAGCTGTGCTCACTGAGAAAAAGAAAGCCAGCTCAAATAAATAAAAATCATAAATTAAGGAGAAGTTACAACTGATACCACAAAAATACAAAAGATCATAAAAGACCAGTACAAACAATCATACATGAACAAATTGGAAAACCTAGAAGAAATGTATAAATAGAAACATACAATCTTCCAAGTCTGAATCATGAAGAAATGGAAAATCTGAATAAACCAATTACTAGCAAGGAGATCAAATCAGTAATCAAAAATCTCCCCTCCAAAAAATGTCTGGAACAAGACAGCTTCACAGGTAAAGTCTACCAAACATTCAAAGATGTAATACCTACTCTCAAACTCTTCCAAAAAATTGGAGAGGAAAGAATGCTTTCAAAGTCAACTTAGGAGACCAGATTTACCCTGGTTAAAAACCAAGACACCACAAAACAAAAAGCAAAAAACAAAAAACTCATAAACCAATATCTCTAATGAACATAGATGTAAAAATCCTAAAAATAAAAAAAAAAAACTTAGCAAACCAAATTCAACAAGACATTAGAAATATCATACACCATGATCAAATGGGATTTATTCCAAGGATGAGGGGACGGTTCAACATTCTCAAATCAATCAATGTGATATACCACATGACCAAAATGAAGTATAAAAATCATATGATAATCTCAAGAGAAGCAGAAAAAGCATTTGACGAAATTCAGCATCCATTTACCATAAAAACTCTCAACAAAATGGTATAGAGGGAATGTACCTCAATATAATAAAGACCATAAATGGCAAACCCACACAGAATCACACTTGTTTCTATGATCAGAAACAAGACAAGGATGCCCACTCTCATTACTTTATTTAATGTAGTATTGAAGTCCTAGAAAATAAGCAAAAAAAGAAATAAAAGGCATCTAAATGGAAAGGAAGAAATAGAATTGTCACTATTTGTAGATGACATGGTTTCATATATAGAAAACCCTAATGACCCCACCAAAAGAATGTTAGAACTAATAAATGAATTCAGTAAAGTTGCAGGATGAAAAATCAATATATAGAAATCTATTACATTTCCATACTCTAATAATGAACTATTGGAAAGAGAAATTAAGAAAATAATTCCATTTACAATTGCATCAGAAATAATAAAATACCTAGGAATAAATTTAACCAAGGTGCTCTAAGAACCGTACATTGAAAACTATTAGGCAATGATGAAAGAAATTGAAGAAGATACGGAAATATCAAATAAATGGAAAGGTAATCTGGTCTCATGGATTGGAAGAATATTATTAAAATCACCATCTTACTTGAAGCAGCCTATAAATTCAATGCAATGCCTATCAAAACCTCAATGGCATTTTTCACAAAATAGAACTAATAATCCCAAATTTCATATGGAACCACTTAATACCCCAAATAGCCAGAGGATCTTGAGAAAGAGGAACAAAACTGGAGATATCACACTCCTTGATTTCAAATTATATTATAAGCCTGTAGTAATTAAAACAGTATTTCATTGTCATAAAAACAAACACACAGATCAATAAAACAGAATAGATAGCCCAGAAATAAACCCACATATATATGGTTAACTGATTTACAACAAAGGAGTCAAGAGTATACAATAAAGGACAGTCTCTTCAACAAATAGTACTCAAAAAACTGGACAGCCATATACAAAGGAATCAAACTAAACCACCATCTTATACCATTCACAAAACAAACTCCAAATGGAATACAGATAGGAATCCAAGACCTGAAACCATAAGACTTCCAGAAGAAAACAGGCCATAAGCTCCTTGACATGAGTCTTAGTGATGCTTTTCTGGATCTGATCTCAAAGGCAACAGGGAAAAAAGCAAAATTAAACAAACAGGACCATATCAAGCTAGGAAGCCTCATCGCAGTGAAGGAAATCATTGACAAAATGAAAAGGCAAGTTACTGAATGGGAGATGTTTGCTAATTATATATCCAAAAAAGGGTTAACATCCAAAATATATATGGAGCTCATAAAACTCAACAACAAAAGACAAACAACCTGATTTTAAAAATGGACAGAGGATTTGTATAGACATTTTTCCCCAGAAGACATACAGATAGCCAACAAGCACATGAAAAGATGTTCAATATCACTAATCATCAGGTAAATGCAAATCAAAACCACAATGAGGGATCACCTCACAGCTATTAGAATGGCAATTATCAAAAAGACAGAAAATAACCAGTGTTGGAGAGGATGCAGAGAAAAAGGAACTCGGGAACTCTTGTACCTTGTTGACAGGAATGTACATTGGTGCAGCCACTATGATAAACAATGTGGAGTTTCCTAAAAAAATTAAATAGAACTACTATGCGATCCAATGATTTTACTTCTAGGTACTTACCCAAAGAAAATGGAAACACAAATTGAAAATATATATGTACCCCTATGTTTATTGCAGCATTATTTATAATTGTCAAGATATGGAAACAACCTACATGTCTAATGATTGATGAGTAGGTACAGAAGATATGATAAATAATAGATAGATAGATAGATAGATAGATAGATAGATAGATATGGAAAGATAGGCACCATGGAATACTATTCAGCCATAAAATGGAAGGAAATCTTGCTATTTGTAGCATTGATGAACTTTGAGGACATTATGCTAAGTAAAATAAGTCAGATGGAGAAAGACAAATACCAGATGTTTTCACTTATATGTGACATCCAAAAAAACAAAACAAATTAACAAAACAAAATAAAAATAAGATCATAAATACAAAGAACAGATTGGTAGTTACCAGAGGGGAATGTGGTAAGGGATGCATGAAACAGGTAAAGAGGTTCAACTGACTGGTGATGGTTAGTGACTCACCTTGTGGTGGTCATCTCTTTAGAGAATATACAAATATGGAACCGTAATTATGTACACCCAAGGCATATATAACATTATAGACCAATTTTGCCTCAAGAATAAAAAAGGAAAACCTATTATTTCAAAATGTATCAAGCTATAACAAAAGGAAGAACACTAAAAACGTTCAGACATGAGTGTCTCAGTTTTCTGAGAAAGTGAAGTTCAACACAACTCATTTTTATTCTCGTTTTAGTTTCTTCTCTTTTCCCAACAGATCATTTTGCTTACTATATGAGGATCAGCGCGGAGGTCTGCCATGTTAAACTGTCACAAAAATACTGGGATAAAAGATTCCTGATAGTGGGGGAAGCTTAGGTGAATAATCCATCAGGGAAGTGCCATCACTAAGTCAAGGTAATAACACACACAGAAGGACACACATTCATCCGCTGGGACTGAATCCTTTCACTTTAATATATCTTATGACTTGTACCAACAGTCTTTAAAGTTTGAAAGGCACATTCATGCCCTAGAAATTACAGAGTAGTTGTTTTTTCTATTAACAGTGAAATAAAAAGAAACCAATAGTTACAGAGCCAAACAATTGAAGACTTATTTGAAAGAATTTATTTCAATATTAAACTTCTAGTTCTTCAATGAATGAAATATCTGCTCTCAATTCTTCAGTCTCTGCAAGAAAAGAAGTATAAAGATTAGAAAGTTGGCCATGTATGTTTAACTCAATACATATTTGTATAACATTTCTTCAAATCTAATACTTACCTAATAATTTTACCTTAATTATGTGTTTAGGAAACACTACTTTCATTAATTTTAAATAAGAACTTTATTAAATATTATAGATATCTAGCTTCATTGAGGAAAGTTTTCAGACTGATGAATACTTACAAAACTTGGGGAAAAATATATGGAGTCATGATTTGCACACAATGTGTTGAGTATCTAACTACTCTTAGCTCTTTTCTGAGGGAATTGACCTAGGAATTCCGTATGCATAGATTGTCGGTCTTTGGCACAGCTGTTTGGAGCAGGGGTGGATGTTGGACCCCAAGATAGCCATCCAGAGGTGACTGTCACAGGATTCTGTCCATAAGAAATGCTTTTATACTAGATGGTGACAATTCACTAAAACAAATACTCCCTCTTGGGGAGTTTGAATATGAAACATGTAATGATAGAGTCAGCAGCAGAAGTAAAAGCAGTTGAAACAGAGACGGACTGCATAAAATAGCAAAGCTCAAGAGGAGAGAATAATGGACCCATCTTTCTGGAGGCAACACAAGGGAACCAGGTTGCTATCAGAGCAATGCTGAATGCTTACATTCCACTTCTCCCTAAAGCAGGACTGCAGAATTAGAGTTTTTACTCTGAATGTGGAGCCTGAACATATAGCTTTTCAGGCTATTTTTTGTTCTTTTCCCCTCTCCCCTATGGGGCCAAGTCTATCCATGGCGCCCAACCCCCACCCCACCCTCCAGCTGGTCAACCTGATATTTCCTGTTCTTTCTTAATCAAAGGCCTAATTGCAAAACATAACCAAACACATTTCTTTTCCTTGCAGGCTCAAAAAACCATAAGGTCGGTTGCATTAAACATCTTTAATTAAGCATGATTGATAGGGCTAAATATCACTGGATTTCAGTGCTAAAACTGCTTTTTTTAGAAATGATACAAATATTTTTCCAATATTCCTTTATATTGCCACATAGTTGATCAGAAACACTAACCCATCTTAACTTGTATTACAAATTTTCAAGAGGTAGAATAGCAGAGTGATGAAGAGCATAGACTCGGGGGCGTTGGTTCAAATCTCAGTTCAACTACCTTACAGCTCTGTGATCTCAGGTTATTTCTCAACTTTGTTGGATCTCTTCCTCATCTGTTAAACAGACATATTAATTGTATCTACCTCATAGAACTGTTGTGAAAATTAAAAGAATTATCCTTTGCAGAGAATTTAGAACTTCAGCTGGAAATAAACACTATATGAGAACTAATTATTATTGTTGTTATTATTATTTAAATGAGAAAATAATTTAAACTCTAGAAGATCATATTTCAATTTTTAAACAGCATCATCTACTTTATAAAAGGGATTAATCAGGCAACCTGGCTGATTCAGTCAGTAGAGCATGCGACTCTTGATCTTGGGGTTGTGAGTTCAAGCCCCACACTGGACATAGAAAGTATTTTTTTAAAAAAAGGCATTAATCTTATTTTTTAAATGACTTTATTTATTTTATTTATTTTAGAAAGAGAGAGCATGCATTCACCAGCAAGAGCTACGAAGGGAGAAGGAGGAAAGGGGGAGGAAGAGGGACAAGCAGACTCCAAGCTGAGCACAGAGCCTGACCTGGGACTTGATCTCATAATCCTGATATCACAACCTGAGGCAAAATCAAGAGTTGGAGGCTCAGCCAACTGAGCCACCCAGGCTCCCCACAAAAGAGGTTAATCTTAGCAGAGACTTGTGATATGCTTTACCCCCGAAGTGCTTTCATTGGTTTTATTCTACTGAAATATGAAAGTGAAAATGAAGACAGCTCTCAAAAGATCCCGGTTGGGTACATGGTTTCATTACACTTAACCGGATACAAGAGTTGGCAAGGAAAATACGCTTAGCCAAAACATTCTAAATTCTTCTATTACACGGATAAGTATCCTAAGCTATTCATAAAAGTTCCAGGCCCTGGGTTATTCACTGGAGCTATTCATCAAATAATTCAAACAGCTGATAAAGAGTTGACTGAAACAGCAATGATTGAATTCCTCTCTAAGGAGCCAGAGTGAGTCCGGCAAAAAACAAGAAGCTATTATGTCATGTCCAATTTACTCAGTCTAGTGATTCAGAGAACACTGTTGCATCCATTATAATCATTTCCCTTTCTAAGGTTCTTATATTCATTAGGAAATGTCCTTAGCTCCCCTGAAGATTTCATGCTCATTATCTACATTAGATTGAATAAACTGGATATGGCCTGGCAGAGTGATAAAACAATATTAGCAAACAGACACTGGACATTAGTGCCTCCAAGAAGCTTTCAGAGATGCTCCCGGCCCCCATCCCTTTCCCCACCTGAGGCTGCCAGCCATGCACTCTGCCTACCTCCCCTCCCTGTGTGCACTCAGGGCTGGATCGTCTTTATAAGCAAGAGGATTAATAGGTACGGGAGCAGATGCTCTTTTACAGTAAGTACTAGTGTAATCTCCAATTGTGCTTTACGTGCGGTTGATAGCAATCACTCCCCAAAGAGACATTTCTTAAACACCTCTCTGTTTTAAGATCTACATTTTGGTAATTTTACTAAGTTACAAATTAAACACTTGCTGGCTAAAGTGCATCACTGACTGTGAACAAAACTGTGCTCAGAGACCCCTTTAAAGTATATCTTCTCTGCGTTGTTCCACATGAACCTTGTCCAACTAAATGCAAAGCATGGTCCAAAGGAGCATGAGGCACCCATAAAAGAGTTGGAGAAGTCCAATGTCAGATTTTAGGTCCTCAAAACTGTACGTACATATGATAAAAATGTTCGATTTTCTTGGCCCTTCTAACAGGGAATATAGTTTAAGTCTGTGTACCTGTGAAGGGTGAAAAACCTTAAATCTAGAAATCATATTACATTTCAGCTGTTTTAGTCCTGACTTAATCCTGAAGTAATATATGTGCCTATGATGAGTGATGAGAGGACATTAATGAAATTAATTATGCCTGGTGCATCCGTTGTTAATATTGACATAGCTGTTTTTTATTTACCTTTATTTTTTTTATTTTAAAAAGATTTTATTTATTTATTTGTTTGTTTATTTGAGAGAGAAAGAATGAGTGAGAGAGCAGAAGCAGGGGGAACAGTAGAGGCACAGGGAGAAGCAGACTCCCCACAGAGCAGGGAGCCCAATGCGAGACTTGATCCCAGGACATTGGGCTCATGATCTGAGCCAAAGGCAGCCTCTTAACCAACTGAGCCACCCAGGTGCCCCACACATAGCCATTTATTGGTAGTCATTTTGGTAAAAGAAAACCAAGAAGGAAAATTAAAAAATGAAATCAAGAAAATGAAAAGAAAGATGAAATTACACAAAGGGTCTTGATTTTACCCATTCTTTCATGTGTTTTGACTTGGCTGCAAACTATCTCTGTATCTCTTTTTCTTTTCCCAAGTGATTTATCATCCTAGTAACCTCTTTATGATCTATGTTTCCCTACAAGAAAATGCTCAATATATTCAGCATCCCCCTTTTTTTTTTGTAAAACCCTTGATCATTTCTAAATATCAACAGCTTTAAATGTTGATAGGTATTATATGCATATGTGCAAATATTATAAACATATATATGTTTATATGTATTTATTTGTATTTACACATATATACATGCATATATTTGGTTATATATATATATTATAAATATAGTTGATAGAATCTACATCTGTATTTTTATCTATAGCTATATCTATATATTTCTATTTACAGAGATATGCAATACTTAATCCCTTCCAGATCTTGAATTCCCTGTGCAATCTGATAAAATCACCTAAGAAAAATGCACTTGTGTAAATATACAAAACCAATGTTACCGGCAAGGTGTGCATTCATATCCAAGTCCATAGGTGGCAAATTAAGAAACTTGGTCAACACTTGTACTGATCCACAAAAATGTTCAGTTGAGAAAAAATGTTAGAGAAGTACTTTAATATGTCCTTGTTTCATATATTGTAATAAATAGCACAAGAAATAGTAATCTTCCTCTGATTTTATTTTCAAGTCTGGCTAGAGAACTGTGAGGAAATGTCCTAAACAATGGTCATGAGCCCAGACTTTTCATTGTTTTGTTTGTTTGTTTTGCTTGTTTTTCCTCTGCAACTTTCACAGGCAGCACAATAAAGGGCATTACGTCTCTCCTATCCTTCAGATATTCTCCAGAGGAGAGGGAGAAAGGACACGTGGCCCTGGAGAATGGATGGTGGTATTATCAGAGATCTGGTAGGAGTGGAGATTGGAACGAGAGGTAGATCTCTGAATTGTAAATTACCCTCTTGAGCAAGAAGGCATTTTATTGGTACCGATCAGACTATATGGCAACTCTATGTTTTCTTTCTAATGTCTTCTTCGATACTATTTCCTCGGAAGAGGGGTTTTCCTTGACTTTGAGGTTGTTAAAGATTAAATGAAATGTTAAAGATTAAATGGAAGAGTTAATAATTAAGGTCTAGGCCCAGAATAAAAGCAGAGAGAGCTATGTTTATGGCTACACATACCTATCAAACCCACCACTTTTTTTTATTGTAGTCATCACAGCCCTTTGTGACTGGCATAATTTCAGAAAGGAAGCAGACACCATGACTGAAAGAATGTTAAAATATTTTATTGGTTATAGGACATTCTCTGTGTCCTAGGAGTCAGGCAATATAATTTAACTCAGAGAGCAGAGCTTTCATAAAATCTTCTGAGCCAAACCAGTACACTGTGTTCCCCAGAATGCTTCCAGTTGGTAGCCCTTCACATTTTGTGATAAAACAAAAAAAAAAGTGGGAGGGTCTGGCATCTCCTCTAGGAGACTATTGTGTTGTTCAATGATCTAAGATTTACAACACCAGCAATATATCCTGTGTCATGCTCAGAACATCCCAAGTTCCCTTTTAAGTAAAGTTGGTTCCATTCAGAATATGGGAATTTCAAGACTATTATTGTGACTAGAAAAAGAAAAGGAAAGCTTTTACACAAATTTTTGGCCTTTTACCATTATTACCCTTGAGAGAAATTAAGTCTGACTGCAGACAAAAAAAAAGGAGGGGGGAGCTATTCAGCAAGTTCAAAAGTACACTGACCATTTAATTACTCTTTAAATTATATTTTACATAAGGATTAACATTGGGCCTCCATAGCATCAAATCTTTACTTCATTAACTTTCTAAATATATCTTACAAACTGTAACAGAGCTTCAGGATAATATGTAAGTCAGTGAGTAGTCGAGACAATGGTTTTAAAATATCTCTAACATTCCCAGCTTCTCTATTTTTCCGTAAGCTTTATATCTGTTTCTCTTTATTCAGTTAATAAATGGTTATTGAATGCCTACTATATCCCAAGCACTGTGCACGGTATCGAAGATATGATAATAAAGAAGATAAATACAGGTCTCTTGCCCTGAGAGAGCTCACAGTATTTTGGAGACACCGACAAGCAATGAGGCAATTCCAGCAAGCTATGTGCTTTGACAGGGAGGAGCAGTTTGCTAAGGGATGACATTAAAAAAAAAAAAAGGCATTTAAGCCAGAATGCAGGAATTAGGGAAGGTTTTCTAGAAGAAGTGACACCTAAGCTGAATCTTGAGTGGTGAGCCATTGGCCGGATGCAGGAAAGTAGCTGGTTTGAAAAAAAGCAGTAAGGAGAGAGGGAAGGGGAGAGCTTTACCTTAAAATATGCTAGAAACCTGTCTAGATCTAAAGGTTAATGGGAAGGACCCAGCATGGAGGAAGAATATGAAGTTAGAGGAGATAGTATAAATGATTGGACAGGGACTTCATGAAAGCATAACACAGCTGAGGAAAGAGCCTGTGGAAGGAATGATTACACTCTAATGGAAGGACGGAAAGAACAAAAAATATGAACAATTTTAAATGTGCAGTGGCTAGAAGCTGAGAGAATTCTAGTAAAGAGGTTTCACATTTCTAAAATGAACAAAGGTAATAATCAATATTTATTGATTATATTTTAGTCTCAAACAGGGTGATTAGAATTCATCGAGTAGTCAGAACTTTATGTGACACTGATATTTTCCCAGTTTGCAGATGCAAAAACAGTGCCTCTGAAAAGATAGTTTGCTCAACCCCTCCTAATAAGCAAGTGTCAGAATTTAAGGACACGAATCCAGAATCTCCATTCCATATGCTTCTTTGCAGTCTCTCCAGGAAAGTGGAAGCAGCAGTTCCCCCGTGTGAATAAGGGAGGAAATGGAGACAAAAAAGTTTGCAATAACCGGAAAAGGATCAGAATTGCCACGAACTTCTCCTATTTTAACTACAAAGGCTGCTAGATAGTGCTAAAATAAGTAGAACTAGATTGGGTTACCAGTCATTTGGAAATCTCAATTTGCTCAACAGTTCAATCAAGTGTGGATGCGGAAGAAGTAGGCAGCTGAATTGATACAGGATAGAAATGTTTCCAGGGAGGTGGTGCTTTAGTCCGCTCAGGCTGCCACAACAAAATATCATAGCCTGGCTGCCCTAACAGAAATTTATCTTCTCACAGTTCTGGAGGATGGAAATCTGAGATCAGGGTGCCCACGTGGGCAGAGTCGGGTTAGAATTCTCTTCCTGGATTGCCGCCAGCTAGCCACTTCCTCTCTGTGCTTTCACTTTATGATGAGAAGAGAGAGTGAGACAGAGAGAGGGAAAGCTCTCTGGTGTCTCTTCTCATAAGGACACTAATCCCATCATGGCGCCCCACCCTTAGGACCGCATTTAAATTCATTACCTCCCAAATGCCCCATCTCTACATACCCTCCAGCTGGGAGTTTAGGCCTCAACATAGGAATTTTAGAGAGGTGAGAGGTTGGGGAGGAAGTGGACACAATAGAAGATATCGTCCATAGCAGATGGAAGAAAATGGAAGATAATTAAATGTGTTATTTAAAAAAATATATTCAAGACCTGAGCCAAAAAAAACCTAAAAGGAAGGGGAAAGGAAGTGAAAACCAACCAGGCTTATTGCCGGGGAAAAAGTGGGACATCCCTGCTGAGGGGACAGAATATATGTAATGGAAACAGCTCTGTTCAAATAACACAGATGGAAGATGCGATGATTGAATTGACTTTTTAATTTTTAATATCTCCCATATTGATTTTTAGTTAATATCAAAAAATAAATAAAGGTCTGTAGACTCATTTTCTACAGGCAGAAGAGAGCAAGAGAGATTTGAGTATGCTCTGCAAACACACTTGAGGAGAAACTGAAGGGTCAGAAGGAAGTTAGCAACTTCAAAAAATGGATGGCCAATAAAGTTTCCAGAGAGAGGAAAAGGTGCACTAACAAATTTGCTGAAAGAGGTCATCATGGGCACCCCAGAAAATCCTGCCCTGTGGCTAGTAAAAGACAAACACAGGTGACTATTTAGGAAAAAAAAAAAGAATCAAATCCCTACTATATGTAAGATATACTCGCTGCACAGAAATCTATCTCACTAGGTTATGAGATTTAACAATTGCAGTGAATGATTGAAATACATTAAAAAAAATAAGAAGTCATATCAATGAAGAAAATTTGATACACATTAAAATATAATTTTAAATAGTATATTAATTTAACAACTTTTATTTTTTCTGATCCCATTATTTTTTCATCAAATGGAACTCAGAGTGCCATCTTTTGCCCACTCCTTCTTAAATTATATTGTCTAAGGAAATGGATTAGTAGGAAAGGGATAATATTAGTCATTCAATCACTTAATGGACATTTTTAATCGGCCAAACATAATTTTGTCCAATAAGCTATTTGTTTGATTGAGATTAAGAATACAAAAACTATTGGGGTGCCTGGATGGCTCAGTTGGTTGAGCAAGCATCTGCCTTTGGCTCAGATCATGATCCTGGACTCTGGGATCGAGCCCCACCTTGGGCTCCCTGCTGATGGGAGTCTGCTTCTCCCTCTCCCTCTGCTTCTCCCCGCATCCCCAGCTCATGCTCTCTCTCTCATTCTCTCTCAAATAAGCAAAATCTTTTTAAAAAATGGACAAAGTAATCCTGTCACTTAAAGACAACAACTGACAGTATTTAATTGCCAGCCACACAATTTAAGCTTCAAATATGAACTTCAATTAGTTTGCCAGCTTTGCAATATTTACAGACTTTCCTGATGCATTTGGTAGTGGTACCAATGAAATTTCATGATAGTGTATAATGAAATGCAGCAACATTTGGGAGATCTGCATAACTCAGCATGACAGTATTTTCCAAATGTTCAATGTATCATACTACAAAATCATGCATGAGTAAAAGCTACATTTAAGTTATATAATAGACCAATGGACAGATCAATGGATTTTAATGTAATGAAAATTTATTGATAAAGTTTCATAGTTTCAGATTCTACATTACAGTTAACCTTTAAGAAATTACTTGCTGAGTTTGGGTACAGTATCAAAGATAACTATTCCCAATTATTTATAAAGACTATTCAAAAATCTCCTTTCTTTTTCAACTACATATATGTGTGTAAACCTGGATTTTTTTCATTTACTTCAACCACAGCAACACATCACAAAAGACAGAATGCGGAAGCAGATATGATAATGCAACCATCCTCTGTTAGGCAAGTATCAGAGACATTTGCAAAATGTGAAACACTGCCACTCTTTTCACGGAAGTTTTATGTAGGAAGTACAGTTATTTCATTAAAAACATGTTATTTATGTTAATATGCAATGAGATTTTTAAAAGATGTTATTTTTATTATTGTTTAAAATTTAAATACAAGTAGTAGGGTCTTTATGGATGCTGAATAGCCAAAGGAGTGACTGCATTGAATATTATTTTTTTGAGAGCAACCAGCGTGTACTTTTATTTTTTGTCTTGCTCTCGTCTTATCAAAGTGACTGGAAGTCTAGGAAATGCATTTCCCAGAGTTGCCTGCCATCAGGTTTCTGGGTTAGCGTGCACTAAGCAGAGGTCACAAAGTCTGAAAGAAGTAGAAGCCATTATTTTTGTCCATTAAGGAGACTCTATGGGCTTCAACAGAAGTGATTCTTTGCAGCTTCTTCAGATCCCCTGGTAATCATTCATCTGGTGCAGTGGTGAGCTGAGATCTTGAGTGGAAGTTCCCCGTGATTCCTGAAAATTCCTAAACCTTTCATGGCTTGTGATACAACTGAGTAATAGTGAGTGTTTTCCACAATCACTGCTTCTCCAGCCCTTCCTGTATATTTTTAAGTCACTAGTTCATTGTATTAAATGTCTTCCCACTTGAAATGCCATACTTGCTTCTTTAATTTTCTTTTTTTTTTTAAGATTTTATTTATTTAATTGACAGAAAGAGAGATCACAAGTGGGCAGAGCAGGCAGAGAGAAGGGGAAGCAGGCTCCCCACGGAGCAGAGAGCCTGAATCGGGGCTCCATACCAGGAGCCTGAGATCATTACCTGAGCTGAAGGCAGAGGCTCAACCCACTGAGCCACAGGTGCCCTGCTTCTTTAGTTTTTTTTTTTTTTTTTATCAAACTTTGACTCATACCAGGAAATCACTTAAGTCAATCCTGAAAATGTGAGATTTGGCAAAACTTCTTGTTTTAGCCTAACTTTTTAATGAAAATTTGATCAACTGTTATCACACTGAGCAAAATACTTAAACAGACTTTCTAGGATAAGAAATAAGAAAACACATCGATTTGGGGGAAAGGACATAAAAAAATCCATGGTACCTATACCTTTGATCCCCATGATTTATTCATTCCCTAACTAGAAGCCTCTGAAACACTGCCAGTCTTTTCACCCATTTTACTCATCTGCCCACTCCGCTCCCTTCTGGCAACCATCGGTTTATTCTCTGTATTTATGGGTTTGTTTCTGCTTTTTGTTCATCTGTTGATTTGTTTTCTTTTTTAGATTCCACATATAAGTGAAATCATACGGTATTTTCTTTCCTTGTCTGACTTACTTCAGTTAGCATAATATCTTCTAGGTTCATCTATGTTGTTGCAAATGGCATGATCTTATTTTTTTTTTTTTTTTTAGTAGTTGGGTCATATTCCTCTGTGTGTGTGTGTGTGTGTGAGAGAGAGAGAGAGAGAGAGAGAGAGAGCTTCTTTATTTATTCACCTATCAATACACACCTGGGTTGCTTCCATATATTGGTTATTGTAAATAATGCTGCAATAATCATGTTTTATTCTTTTTGTTTCTGTTCTGAGTCAGTCCACTTTATGGCTTGGTTCTCCTCTGTGGACCAGCTATAGTTCACTGCTGACCCACTTGTCCCCCCTGCTGGATTTCATCTTTCTGTGGCAGAAACACCTTATTGCCCTCCAATTACACATTACCATCTTGTCTCTTAAAATAAAAGAACATTAATTTTTACCTAGAAAAATTGCAGTCAGCTAAAAGTTTCAGTTTTCCAGTCTTCTTTGTCTCTAGGTACTAGTAAATAAGATCTATAGAAAGTTCTATGTAAATAAAGGTGTTATGTGGAACTTCCAGATAGCCTCAAGGAAAAGGGAAATATGCTCTTCTTCCTCCTTTTCTCCATGCTCCTGTAGAAATTGAATAGAGCCACAAGGATAAAAGCCATACCCTCAGGGTGGCAAGATGGATACATAGGAGCACAGGTCCTAGATGACCACAGAGTTGGCATACCTGCCTAGATTGCCTTCCCCTAGAATTCTATATATGAGAAATAAACACAATTCCCATCATACTTCAGCTATCTTTTTTTTTTTTTTTGACAGACGGAGATCACAAGTAGGCAGAAAAGCAGGCAGAGAGAGAGGAGGAAGCAGGCTCTCCACTGAGCAGAGAGCCAGATGTGGGCCTCGATCCCAGGACCCTGGGATCATGACCTGAGCTGAAGGCAGAGGCTTTAACCCACTGAACCACCCAGGCGCCCCCATACTTCAGCTATCTTATTTCAAGGTTTCTGCCACACAGAACCTCACACAATCCTAACCAAATCCATCCCTAACCTATAATTCTCAAATTATAAACAACACACGGCTATTTTGAACAAAAAACTTCCTGCGAACACTTGACAGTAACAAATGGGAATGCATGGAATGGAAATGAAACACTACATTCAGTGGAGGACATCACCATTTCTAGGTATTTGTTATCACATCTCTGCAGCAGAAGTATTCATCATTGTCCATGCCTATCCATAAACCTCCTGCCTTCTATCCCTTTCTTCAGGCTCTCTTCCCTTCTCGTTTGACTTGTCTCTTCAATGACCTCTTCCTGTGCACGCCCAGTAAGTCAAAATACCTCTGGTTTCTATTGTCAACAGTTCCTTTCTGTCTTTCTCTCACCCACCCCATCCAAACCACAGGCATAGCATCACGTTTCCAAGCAATCCCAGCGTCTTTTCATCAATAAAAGAACTATCTGTCCAGGAGATAACTTCAGCAATCCCCTTAGAAAGATGCAACAGCCACAATTAGTTTCTGATCATATTTTTCTTCCTATTCCATCATTACTTAAGAAGCAGCAAAAACAACTGTAAACATTTAATGAAATCAGAAACTCTCCCAACAGATTTCAGTGGTTTCTGTGTATCATGAAAAATACCTAGAAAGGCAGGAGCCCAGATGCTGCTGATGCTCCTGTGACTAATGTGAGAGCAGAAGCCATTTCTTTTAACAGATACACCTCGAGCAATCTGTAATCCTCCCAGTTTCTGCCAGTTCTTGCTGATGCATGCAGACATTGCCACCCTAAGCCTGCCCTTGCTTACTACATCTGTTTTAGGATTTTTCTCTCAAACCCCCATAGGATCCAGCTTCTCTCTTGAACACAGAATAAAATGTTTGCGTTGCTGCTCTCTTGCCATCCCACAGCTTCCATTTCACACCCATTCTCTGAGAATTTTGCTATATATGGCACAGCCTCTTCAACCCCGATGACTGTATTCTTCAATTTTCACATGGATAATTAAATCAAGACTCCCACTTGACAATTTCCTTACCTCTTCATCTCCATTGTTTTTCATCTCCACTCTACCTCTGATATGATAAGCATATTTGAATTTGTCACCAACTAATATTTCACCTCTGAAATCTTAAATCTAATTTTCTTTTTTAAAAAAGATTTTATTTATTTACTTGAGAGAGAGAGAGTGAGAGAGAGAGCATGAGAGGGGAGAAGGTCAGAGGGACAAGCAGACACCCCGATGAGCAGGGATCCCAAAGCAGGACTTGATCTCGGGACTCCAGGATCATGACCTGAGCTGAAGGCAGTCACTTAACCAACTGAGCAACCCAGGGGCCCTTAAACTTTAATTTTCTATCGCCAACAATTTTTGGCATCCATCTTTCTCTCCCTCAGTCCCATCACAACTACTTTTAAGCCTTCTGAGAGAATTCTGGGAAGAGAAGGCAGAACAAAAGATTCTTTGCCCCTCTTCATCTTAGAAACTAGCCAAAAACAAGGAGAAAAATGGAAAAGACCACTTCATCATCAATAAACACTAATGAAAGTCCATAACCCTGGAGGAAAATAAATTTTAAAAAGCTTCAAAGTGCAATGAAAATTAGACCAAAGCATTGAAAGTTTGGATGAAATTGCAGTAGAATCCAGGCAGTAGATTCTGAGTTGAGTTCACCCTGATTGTGTCACAACTTAAGGGACAAACAGTGCCCCCCCCCCCCGCGTTAGAACAGCAAGGTGCTGGTGCGGGGTGGGCCATGGGAGCCCCCCTGATGCTTTTGTGTTTCAAAGGAGAGGCCAGGAAGGTGGAATGGAAAGAGGAAATATATAGAATACCTATCTTTGAAAAGGGAATGACAGCATAGAGAGTAAAATATGGGTAATGCACAGCCCTAAAGCTTCTGATCTTAGACAGCTGGAAGAGAAGACAAGATCGCAGCACGCCTGTGTGTGCACATGTAGACAAATACATGGATGAATGCATGTGCATCTGCAAGCACATGTGCATGCACAAGCACACACACACACACACACACACACCCCATATCATACTAAAACAGAAACGTATTGGACTTTCCACAGCCATAGAGGGCCTTTTTGCTACCCTAGAACACAGGAGATGGAGAAAACATGAGAAAGTTGTCTGAATTTCAATAAACTGCTACCCCACCCTCCTCTTTCGACTGCCTCTTCCAACCCTTCAGAAATGCTCATGTTTCCAGGATAGACAATACTAAGAATAATAAGGGGGGGTGGGAAGCCTAAGAAAAGAAGGAGGATGTGGAGAGGAATACACTAACAAAATACAGATAAAAGTCATTTGTCGAAAACCAAACACAGACAACAAAATAGGTGATTATCATTTGCAATCCTGACTCTCTGCATTGGCCTCTTTGAATAGTGTTCTTTGCATTCCCAGCACCGAGCAGAGTGGCTTGCACATACTAAATATTTCAACCAGATTTGGTGAGTAAATAAGAGATGTTCTGAAGCAGCATTTCGGATATTATTGGTCTCCATTTGAAAATGATTTGCGGTAATTGGGCCTTCCTGGATTTCCTGAAATGTGAAATAAATATGTGTAGTTTTCATACTAAGTTTAATCAAGGCAGGTCCTTTTGAAAATCTAATTAAATTAAACAAATATTTGTTGAGTCATCACTATATACAGCTCATTCTGCTAGTTTCCACCAGAGGTTTGAAAATAAGACCTTGGGGGGTGCCTGGATGTCTCAGTGGGTTAAAGCCTCTGCCTTTGGCTCAGGTCATGATCCCAGGGTCCTGGGATCAAGCACCACATTGGGCTCTCTGCTCAGCAGGGAGTCTGCTTCCTGCCCCCATCCCCCCACCCGGCCCCGCCTGCCTCTCTGCCTACTTGTGATCTCTGTCTGTCAAATAAATAAAATCTTTAAAAAAAAAAAAAAAAAAGAAGGAGAATGGGACCTCAAGTAGTTGAATATCTACTATTTAATTAATTAAAATTTTAATTTAAGAAAGTAAGGTTTTTAATTGGTCTAGGGAAGTAAAAATGTTATTTTCTCCCCACCATCCCATTCCAGAATCTATTCTAACAGTAAAACCATTGCTATCATTCCAGTATAGTATAGACTGAACAGGTAGGTAATACAAACTGTTCTAAATAGTGCAAGTGAACTGGATTTCTTTATATGTAATAATATACAGTCATAGTTACTGGGACTTCATACATTTATTTACTCATTCTACAAGTATTTGTAAAATGCCTTGAGAGTTCCTAAAACTTACTATATTCAAAGCACAGGTGGTATTTGATTATAATGCATTTTTATTTGTTTATAAATAAGGGGATTTTCATACCAGATAAATAAAGGGGGGCTGGAGACTGGTTTTTGGTTATACATGTAAGGAACTTAGAATTTGCCATGCCATACTAACAACATGTGAAAAATATGAACAGACTGAAAAATCAACAGCTCTTCTTGGGTCCATGAGAGAGATGAGGACACAGGGCAAATCACTGCACCCAAGACTGAAGAGACAGAAGTTAAATAGGGAGGCAAGGCAGAAGCACAAGAGCTGAAACACCAATGGGAACTAGTGCTGGGGCAGGAGACCCTGCACGTTCATTAACAAATTGCTAGAGACTCAATGGGAACAATTCTGAGAATTAAAAACTCCCGTATACACAGTCATAGGGGACTCCCCCCTCCATTTGTGACATTTACCTCCGAACTCAACCAGGTTCCCATAGTAAGTATCAGAGAAAACTCTCCTTGGGCCTCCAGTTGGGGGAAGGGAACGGGAGCCATCTTGAAATATACCAGAGCACTCTACTCTTCTTAACAAGCCCTGCTCTCAGGGGAAACTAGTTAATCAGTGCCTAACCTGATGGGGATGGGGGGTATTATCAGAGCCTAACTGACCTAAGGGAAGGAAATACCCAACTCCAGACCACTCTAGACATCCTGTCCACTGAAAAGAGGAGGGAAAAAACTGAGAAATTCTTGTGAATTTTATAGTCTAAAAGCATAGACTCACTTAAAAGCTGAGATCTAATCACAGGACTATAGAATGATTCCTCTCCCCTCACACCTCTCCACCACATAGCTAAAGGCCTATTTACAACAGGTCCTTGTACCCCGTACACCAAGTATAACAAAAGGCAAAAAATAAAAGCATAATTTGAAGAGACAGAGCAAACACCAGAGCCAGACATGGCAGGGATGTTGAAATTATCAGACTGGGAATTTAAAACAACTAGGATTAATATGCAAAGGGCTCTAATGATTAAAATAGATACCATCCAAGAATAGATGGGTAATGTAAGCAGAGAGAGAGAACTCCTACAGAAGAACCAAAAAGAAGTGCTAAACATTAAAAACACTGTAATTGAAATGAAGAAGGCCTTCAATGGGTTTATAAGTAGACTGGACATACAGAAGGACAAAATCTCTGAGTTTGTGGTTATTTCAGTAGAAACCTTCAAAACTGAAAAGCAAAGAGAAGACTTTCTGAAGAAAATAGAATAGAATATCCAAGGACTGTGGGACAACTACAAAAGGTTTAACATACGGATAACAATAACACCAACAGAAGAAGAAAGAGAAAGAAACAGAAAAAAAAAAAATTGAAACAATAATGACTGAGAGTTTCCCCAAATTAAAGTCAGACACCTACCCACAAACGAAAAAAGCTTAGAGAACACCATGCAGGATAAAAATCTATACCTATTCATATCATTGTTAAACTACAAAAAAATCAAAGATAAACAAAAAGTCTCGAAAGAAAGCAGAGAACAATGAGACCTTACCTGTAGAGGAACAAAGATAAGAATTATATCCAACATCTCCTTCTAAACCAGGCAAGCATGAAAAAAGTGGAGTGAAATAAAGTGTGGAGAGAAAAAAAGCCACCAACCTAGGATTCTGTATGCTGCAACATTATCCTTCAAAGGTGAGGAGATATAAAGACTTTCCCAAATAAACAAAAATTGATGGAATTTGTTGCCAGTAGACGTGCCTTGCAAGAAATATCAAAAGAAATTCTTTGGAAAGAAGGAAAATAATATAGGTTAGAAACTCATATCTACATAAAGAAAGGAGAGCACTGAAGAAAGAATAAGTGAAGACAAAACACAAAAAAATTCTTATTCTTAATTGATCTAACAGATAACAGTTTGTTCAAAAAGATAGCAACAAAGTATCAATTGCTTACCCTTATGCATGTCTTGTGTACATACATGTTTCTAAATGTTCATGTGTAAGTGAAATGAGTGATAGCAATGATACAAGGGGCAGAGGGGAAGAATTAGGACTGTTTTGTTATTATAAGGTATTCACACTATCTATGAAGTGGTGTATCATTACTAAGAAGTAGAGTTGGATTGGGTGCCTGGGTGGCTCAGCCGGTTAGGTGTCCAACTCTTGATTTTTGCTCAGGTCAACATCTCAGGGTCTTGAGATACAGCCCGAGCCCCATATAGACTCTGTGCTCAGCACAAAGTCTGCTTCAGACTCTCTGTCTCCCTCTGCCCCTGCCCCTCATTCAAGTGCATTCTAAATAAATAAATATTTTTTTTAAAAAGTAGACTTGGATTAATTATAAATGTATATTGAGAACCCTAGAACAACCACTGAAAAAAATTACAAGAGCTGTAACTGATACACGAAGAAAAGAAAGAAAATAAACTTTCATAGAATGTTCAGCTAAAACCACAAAAGGCAGTAAAAGAGTGGGACAAAAATAGGAACAAATAATAAGGGCAACAAATAGCAAACAAATAGAAAACAGTAACCAGAAAAAGGTAGATATTAGTCAAACTGTATCAGGTAAAAAGTAGTGCTTACATTGTTAGTGTTTAGTTTATTAAGAAAAAGGTCAAGGAATGGCTAAAATAACATGTCCCCACATATTTACCATATAATCTCCTTTCTCTTCATCTTTTTTGAGTGCTAAAAAAAAATAGGACTTATGAGAATATAAAGAATAAGTCCTATTTAAAAATCAGTTTTAACGAAAGGAACACTAGTCCTTTTGATTATTCAGAATCTCCTAAAGTATGTTCCTTTAAAGACGTCTTCCCAAATATAAAGGGCAGTTCACAAGAAAGGGCTTACATGGCCAAATCAGTTTGGGATTTGTTGCATTCTATCAATTCCTTAAATACACATGAGCAGATCAAAGAGTCTGAAAAGTCCCATGGTAAAGAAAGTTCAGTTAGTCAAATATTTCCCAAGTTTTGGAAAGTGTGAGCAAAATTTGGCAAAGAATGTGACCTCGTAACTCAAAAGCACCATATTTTTAAAGGTGATTGAGCAGAATTAGCTTAGGATGAATATGATCCGTGTCTATGCCCACAGTCTCTGTTGTTTCTGCCTCTTCTATACAAAAGGCCCAGCCCCTCCCTACATGTACATGTCAGTTGCCATCCCCTTTTACTTTCTCAAGGACTTCATCCCTACATCATCTATTTTCTAGAGATGTTCTTTGCTGTTAAGATGTTGATCCATTCTTACAAAAACGTTCTTTTGTAACTCCCTTTTGGGAAAAAAAATTACTTGAAAATGTCAAGTTGACACCTATTTCTTTGCTCCCTATTACAGTAAAATTCTTGGAAATTTTTATTTTCAATATTCCATCTTCACTCTTCTACCTCTTCTAATCTGGCTTTCCTCCACATCACACTACTGACAACATTCTTGTCGAGGTCTCACAATTCCGTGCTGCCAAACTCTGTAGATATTTTTCCATTCTTAGTTCACACGGAACATTCTATAAAACTGGCCACTCCTTCCTTGAAACACTATCTTTAATTCTGCAGCATCATACTCTTCTGTTTTTCACCGTATCTCATCTCTGACACCTTTGATGACTTTACGGCAACCCCCTGACCTAAAAAGTTATAATTCCCAGGTTCAGATCCAGTTACTTTTGTTTCTCTAGCCTCTTCTTAGAACACTTCATTCAATTCCACCGCTTTAAATAACACATATGCTTAGTTTATAATTGCCAAATGTATAGCTCTAGCTGTTAATTCTATTCTGAGTGCTAATTTTTATAGCTAGCTGCCTATTGACATTTCAGCATATATACCACATGCATCTCAAATGGTGTGGTATAGAAAACTTGCTTTCCTACTCCATCCCCACTTCTAATCCTGTATTACCTATTGCAGTAAAGGGCACCTCCCTCCACCTAGTTACTCAAGACATATGACAGAGCCATCTTCATTCTGTCCTTTATTCCTCACATCTAAGTCTTTAACAAGACCCATCAATTTTTCCCTCCAATATTTATCTTGATTCTGTCCACTTCACTCCATCTCCATTTCTACCATCTGAGTTCAAGCCAGCATCTTCTCTCTCCTGACCTATTGCAATAGCTTCCTAGCAGATCTCTTTGTTTAGCCTCCTGCTCCTTTCCAATCAAAAACCCCTTGTAGCAGTGACTTTTTAAAAATGTAAATCCGGTTGAATCAGTCCACATCCCACTGCTCAAAATCCTTCAATGGCTTCCCAATGAACTCGGAGTAAAGTGCAGTGGACAAGATCTGGTTCATGTAGGCCTTGTCTTGGTCCCTTTGCCCCGTTTCTCACCTGTGTTGGCTATTCTGGTTTCTGTCCTCTTCCTATAAGCATGCCCAGTTCTTCCCCTCTTGCTCTTTCCTCTAACTGGGTTGCTCTTTCCCAATTTTCCATAAAGCTCACTTTTCTTTTTTTCATATATTAACTCAAATGGCAACTCTAAGAGTCCATCCCTGCGAATCCTATCTAAAGTTGCCAGCACTCTCACGAGATTCTATCACACTTCCAAGTGTCTTTCTGAGCTGCAAATGATCTGTATTGGTTGTGTTTATTATAAGGGGGTGATGGTGAGTCAAACTGGATATGACTTAGGTATCATTTGTCTTCTCTCCACACATGCCCCACACACATTCCTGAAGACAGAGATCTTTTACATCTACTTGACCACTGCAATCCCAATGCCCAAAGCAATTATGACAAAAACAGCTGCTGAATTAATAAACAAATAAAGACTCATAAAATGTGTAATTATTTTTCAGTGTCCCCAAAAGGTATAATCCTCATGAATTTCAATGGAAAGTGGGTCTAGGGAGGTCAGCCCAGTTTTGAACAAGAAAACCTAATTAAAAGTGCAATATGGAGCTTCTAAGGTGATATATATCTCTCGCATACTTGAGGTTTAAGTATGAAAATAATTCATCGCCAATTTTTGAAAGCAATTTCGGGTAAAAGAAATACCTCATTGCATCCATATCTCCTTTTCAAACTGCAGCTCCCAATATCTTCAAGTAAAAAAATCCTAGACTCCAAAAATTCATACCTCTATGCTCGGTTTTTCTCAATGTAGATCTTACTTTCACTAAAATGTAATTTAGACTTCGGCCACTTGGAGGCACTTTTGCTCTTTTATAGGTACTCCTTAAAAATGCCAGGTGCCTTTCAAAAAGGCAAGAATTAATTTCCCTAAAAATGTTACGTTCTTAATTCTGACATTTTTAACTCTCCAACTCCTACAATTCAAATGAGCTGTTTCTAATCCATGAAACTGACATTACTAACTCATGACATAATCTTATTCAACTTGCCGTTACAACTCTGTCTTCTGTCAGCTTTCTCATTAAGAGATCACAGCACTCTCCATTTTAGGCTAATTCACAGCTAGGGCAAATATTAGAATCATGCCAGAGAATTTTCAAAAAGTGCATTTCTGAGCCCCACTCTATCTATTCAGATCTAACTCCCAGGGGCGTAGCATTAGGTTATGAGTTTTTAAAAAGCTCTCTGAGTGCTTCTAATACACTCTTGGATGAGAACAAAGCCCAATAATGTCATCCTGCCGTATATATTTCAGATATACGTGTGTGAATGTATATCATATATAAATTCAGATACATATATCTGAAAAAACTGCCTTGAAGAGACAAAAATCGGGATATCCTTAGGAATCTCCATAGGAAACATGGGCATTTCTTTGAAGCAGAGTCAGCAAAAGACTGCCCTCAAAGGTCACCACCCAAATTCTTCAGCCATAACTATCTGCCGTCACTACACATCCTTTGTCAAGGTTCTCTTTCCCAACGTGAGAAATCAGACTGGCCTGATGGGTATCCATAGCCACCTTCAAAGCTGGAGAACCGTGTCTGGTGAACACGTGGAGTGGAGTGGTGGCTTGGCGAGTCCAGCCGGACAGACAGGAATAGCATCTGTTTCTTGCCATCTTCTGTCTATACTGCACCATATTCCCTCTGCTCTGAGTAGGTAAATATGCCAGCTGCATTCACATTCCAGTAACAACAATGCCATTAGCTCCCTTTGTCGGGCAAGCTTCTAAGTATTAGTGAACTTAGTTGTTTTTCCTGCAAGAGCATAAGCAGGAGAGCTGTATTTTGATTTTGCGTCTTTTTATCCCAAGCCCCCGAAGTCGACTCAACTCAGGAAACAACAGAAGAGCGTCATCTTCAATTCATTTCTCTTTGAATCTGGGTTTCATCCTGACAAAAGTGTGAGGAAAAAATGTGTGTGTGTGTGTGTGGGGGGGGGGGGGGGGGTTCCATGTTTTTCTAACACAGAAGTAATAATGACATTGTGTATTCATTACCAAGATAGTGGGATGTGCTGTGCTTTGGAATAAAAGTGACAGGGGCGCCTGGGTGGCTCAGTGGGTTAAGCCTCTGCTCAGGTCGTGATCTCAGGGTCCTGGGATCGAGCCCCGCATCGGGCTCTCTGCTCGGTGGGGAGCCTGCTTCCCCCTCTCTCTCTGCCTACTTGTGATCTCTCTCTGTATGTGTCAAATAAATAAATAAAATCTTAAAAAAAAAAAGTGACATACTTTCCTATTCTGACTCTCCAGCATATTACCTCACCTGCTACTGCCTCTATTTCCTCGCCTACAAAGTGGAGAAACAAAAGTACATATTTCTATGGGGACTAAGTAAGTTAACACGTTGTGCCCGACGCTGTGTCCACAGCATCTACCCCCACCCTTTTCTATGTTCCTTCCTGGTCCACACTGCATCTGGGCAGATAAATACTACATTTCTCCGACTCCTTGGCAACAAGGTCTCTGGATGTGACTTGTGTTCTGCCAATCAGAGGCCGAAGTCGGAGGTGAGCAAGAGGCGAGTACTTTCAGCATCTTGCTGTCTCTCTCCTCACAGCCAGGCATTATGGATAGGAGGTTTCTTTGCTGCAGGAAATGAGTCCATTTTCCAGATTTTTCAGCGTTGTGAGACTTGAGGCATTGCTTCCCAGTGAATCAGTTTTGACAATCTGCCAGAAGGCCCACCCAGAAACCTACTCCTCCAGTCCTTTCTCGGATTGTAGGGACCTCGTTACCAGCCATAACCTATTTCATCTTTAAGTCTCAGAGTGTTTCTATTTCCCACTGTAAACCCTAACACAGACATACAAAGTCCTTAGCAGAGCTTCTGGCACTTACGGCTTTTAAAATAAAAGCTACTGGGGCGCCTGAGTGGCTCAGTGGGTTAAGCCTTTGCCTTCCGCTCCGATCCTGATCCCAGGGTCCTGGGATCGAGCCCCACATCGGGCTCTCTGCTCAGCGGAGAGCCTGCTTCCTCCTCTCTTTCTCTCTGCCTACTTGTGATCTCTGTCTGTCAAATAGATAAATAAAATCTTAAAAAGAAAAAAAATAAAACATTAGCTATTGTATGTATATTTGTCAATCATGTTGCTTCAGCACACTAAGTCTGAGGTAAGGAATTACGGGTAAGGAATTACCTGTAAAATGAACACCCACTTCTGGAACAGCTGGGTAGATAAAAGATGATGTGTGAAAACTGCTTAGCACAGTGAGTAACTGCTCAATAAATTTCATCTTTAGTTATTATTCTTATTTATTGCCATTGTTATTTTTGTTATTTTTATCAATGTATAAATCATTTTGATATTAGCCTTTTAGCTTAGGATTAAGATAAAAATCTTACACACTTTACAACACTCTCTGTAACAGCACTGAACAGGTGCTGCTAATGCCTATGCCGCCGACATTGATACTAGATTTCTAAATCTGGTAATATGTTACACAGAGAGCCAGGGTAAACTTAAAGATAGTAATAATTGTTTCTCAAAATTGAATCACCTGATTCTTCCCTACTGGATCCTTTTCTGGACTTTGCTATTCAACCACTAGAGGGAAGACAAGTACAGTGAAAAATCAGTATTAGGCCCGCAGTACTTCTTGGTTTGCTTTTTGAATGTGGGTAGAAGCTGTGTTTTTCAAACATGTTGGTTTGTAGCAACCAAGGAAGAGGGTAGAATACGTATGTTTAATACCTAAAGCCACAAATTTCAGTTAAAATATCATGTGTTTATTTTAACTTCATGGGTTCATAGAATTAATAACAACAACAATAACAATAATAATAATAACACAATAATGTTATATTATGTTATTATTATGTTATAATAATATTATGTATAATACAACATAATAAATGTTATGTTATTATTATGTTATAACATAATGTTATATTAAAAATAATAATAACAATAACAACTCAACAACACATGCATAATTCTTTTTTAGTTTAGAAGAGAATTAAACAGTCTATGAGTCATTAGAACAGAGGCAGAAGCACACAGTGGTATCATAGTGAGAATACCATGAGTCTGGGGTTCCATAAAAGGGCCATTTTACCCATTAGGTGCTGTAGGCACGGTACTGGGTTTATGAATTTGTCAAGATATGAGGAAAATATGTGAGATTGTAAAAAAAAAAAAAAGTTGACTCCCAACCTTGAAATTCAAGCTGCTTTTTAATTTATACATACACACATGCACACAAGGTAACAAACCAAACACAGGACAACAAAAATCTGCTGGGATTTAAACTGAATATCAATAATAAATCTTCCTAAAATCGCCATCTTTACAAAACCGAATCTTAACAATCCGTGAATTTAAGTTTCATTTAATTCCTAAAAGATGTTTTATAATTTTCTACATAGAGTTCTTGCACATATTTAGAGTTAGGTATTTGGATTTTTTATACTCCTTTAAATAGTATCTTGTTCTTAAATTTTAATTTCTAACTGTTACTGGTATATATTCATACAATTATTTCTATACCCTGGCTGTAATCAGTAAACTTGCTAAATTCTTTTCTTAGTTAATACTAATTATGTGTAAAATCTCCTGAATTTTCTGTACATAGGATTATATCTTCTGCAAACAATGTCAATTTCATTTCCTATTTTGCTAATATTATCTTTTTTTCCTTTTCTTACTGCATTGCTGGGGCCCTCCAGTATACTAGCAAATGAAGCAGTGACAGTAACATGCTAGTCTTGTTCCTGATGTGAATGGAGAAGTTTTTCATCTTTCACCATTATATATAGCATTTGCTAAAGGCTTAACAATTTTATTAATCTTTTTAATATAGCAACTTAGACTTTATTAATCCCTGTGTATTTCCTCTATTCAATTAATCTTTTCCTGCTAATCTATTGTGTTCTTCCTTTTATCTTCTTTGGATTTAATTGGCTGGGTTTTTTTTCTAATTCTAACATTGAAATAAAAGCATCATTCATTTTTAGACTTTTTAAATACATGTATATAGGACTTTCCTTTTTTAGAAAAATTTTTAACATTTTATTTTTAAGTAATCTCTGCACCCAAAATGGAGTCCTAGCTCACAAGCCCAAAATCAAGAGTCACGTGTTCCACCAACTGAGACAGCCAAGCACCCCCATATAGGAATTTCACTATAAATTTCCAATAAGTATGGAAAGTCAGTTGGAAATAATAAATTTTAATTATTCAAACTGATCTCCCCAGCATCTTCTTTCTGAAATTAAATTCTTTAGTAGTTTTTTATAATATTGTGTAGATTAAAATCATTCTTCTAAGTCCATAGATTTGTCTTTCCTAATTCTATATAGCTATTCTCTTCTTTAGTGTATGATATTCCAACTCAAAACACACTTGATTCACTTGCTACAACTCTCACTTTGGAACATTCCATGGCATGGCCATGTCTGGAGCCTCCCCTGCTCCACAGTGAGCAGAACACTTGATCCTCTGTTATCTTCTGAAATCCCATCATGTCTATGAAACCTTTCCTCACTATTGTGGTTTTGTTTTAGGGGTTTGTTTTGTATTTCTATGTGTCCTACTCTAGGAAAGATCAGGATTCTGAATGTTTTAAAGAAGTTAATTCCAATCAATTCCTCCTTGGTTATCAGGTTTGTACAGTAATGTGAACCATGATTTCCATTTACAATAATGCCAATTTTGCTTTAATTTTGTGGCTGCGTTATTTGGACCCTGTTGAATAGTGAAATGAATTTTCTATTAATGCTAACTTCTCCACCACAGAAGTCAAAACCAGATGAAGTAAAATGGTAACTCTCATACAAAATGGCAGATATATTATTTGGAGTGTGGCACGTCCACAGCCAACTTTTTAGCTTGTGAAACATTTAACTTGGTTTCGTTTCATGGTTACAGCTGGGCACTGACCTGGCCAGTCCTGTTGAAAATGTATGCTTAAGATCACGGTGCAGACAGGATGTGAGATGGTGAATGAGTCAGCGCACGTCCACAAACTCCTTTAAGAAAAACAACTACTGGCATTCTGAGCTGGTATTAATCATCACAGTAGATGGAAAGCCTATAAAAAGCGACTCCTTTCAGATGCCAGCAGAGAACAGGTTACCAAAGAACTGTAATGGCCAAAACTTTTGACGGAATGATTAAAGGGGAACGCACTTAGTACAACTCTAAATAAGGAGAATTATCCATAGCTAGCAGTTTCTGGAAGCCATAATTCCTTGGGAACAACCCAAATCTTTGGTTTCAATGGAATTTGTCCAAGTATCTTTCTTCCAAACTTAACTGTTGTCAAAAAATCACAGAACCCTTCTCATGGCTCCTAAGGCAGATGAAAATCATCATCCCATGATTGCCCAACATTTTCTGGAGTAAACTGGTCATCGTATATTCCTTGAGGACCAGAACTGTGCCTGCCCAAGTTATAGGCATTTAACACATACACAGATCATCCCTGACTTATCCTGGTTTTTGACTTTACAATGGTAAAGAAGTTATATGAATTTGGTAGAAACTATACTTCAAATTTAGAATCTTTATCTTTTTCCAGGCTCATGAAATGTGATAGATACTTTCTCACGATGCTGGGCAGCAGCGCCAAGTCCCACCCCAACCCCAGTCAGCTATACAATCATAAGAGTCAACAACCAATATACTTACAACCATTCCAGTTTTCACTTTCAGTACAGGATCCAATAATTTTCATGAAATGTTCAATGCGTTATTATAATAGTTTTTGTGTTAGTTGGTTTTGCTCAATTGTAGAAAAGTGGAAGTGTCTGAGGACATTTAAGGTAGGCTAAGCTAGGCTAAGCTATGATGTTTGGTGGGTTAGGTGTATCAAATGCATTTTCAACTTACAATGGGTTTATTGAGATGTAACCACATGGTAAATCCAAGGAAATCTTACAATAAATTGGTATTGAGTTATATATTTTATAACAAATTAATCTATACTATTACATGAACCGTTAAAAAACAAAAGTGAGGGATGCCTGGGTGGCTCAGTTGGTTACGCCGCTACCTCAGGTCATAATCCCGGGGTCCTAGGATCGAGTCTCGCATCGGGCTCCTTGCTCAGCGGGAAGCCTGCTTCTCTTGCTGCCTCTGCCTGCCACTCTGACTGCTTGTGTGTGCTCTCTCTCTCTCTCACTCTCTCTCTCTGGCCAATAAATAAATAAATAAATAAGTGAGATATTCACAAAGTATTTTATAATGGTGGTAAAGGTTAGAACCCTTTTAAAAGACTACTTGTAATAAATAAATAAATAAATAAATAAAAGACTACTTGTGCTACGTGAGACTATCACTCAAGGGAAAAATAATATTGGGCCACCTAGGTGGCTCAGTTGGTTGAACATCCAACTCTTGATTTCAGTTCAGATCGTCATCTCGGGGTCTCGAGCCCTATGTCGGCCTCTGCACTCAAAGGGAGTCTGCTTGAGATTCTCTCTCTCTCTCTCCTTCTGCCCCTACTCTCTTCTCTCTCTCAAAAATCAATAAATAAATCTTTAAAAAAAATATTAGCACATAGTTATCCAGAGCAGTTATTTTCTATAATGAGATCACACTACATTAACAAATTTCTTAATGATATTTATAAAGCAAATACTTCCACAAAAATGATCACCACAAACTCAGAATGATCTAATCATGAGGCCATTTACAACAGCTATTCAATGTATAGCAAGTAAATAAAAGAAGTTGTAAAACAAAAAATTGTGAACACCCAAATGTTAGCAGACATTTTATTTTCCTTCTTTTTATTTTGAAAACTTTGGAATCAACAGAAAAGTAAAAACAGTGAAAGTAACATTCATATACCCTTTGTCTGGATTCTTCAATGTTAACTTTTTGCTGTATTTATTTCTCTTGTAAAAAGGGGGGGGGGTGTTCTGAAACATTTGAGAATTCCTTGCGGATATTGTAACATTTCTTCCCTAAGCACCTTAGTGGACATCTTCTAAGAATAAAGGCCTTCTGCTACCTAACAATACAATTAATTCATTCAGGAACTGTAACACCAAAACAATGCCATTATCTAATATACAGTCTAGTTTCAAATTTTCCCAATTATTAAATGTCCTTTGTTGCTCATTTGTCATTTATTTTTCCTCTCTAGGTTACAATCAAGGATGTCACGTTGCAGTTAATTGTCTTGTCTCTTAATCTGGAATAGCTCCCCAGCCACTCCTGTTGTTTATGCCATTGATATTTTTTTAAGATTCAAACGTGTTGTTTTCCAGAATGTTCTATAATTTGGATTTTTCAAATGATTAGATTCAGTTTAAACATTCTGAACACGAGTGCTATATAGATAAAATTGTGTCCTTTTCAGTGCATCAACAATTGCTATCAGTTTCTCCCACCGTACTTTTGTGCCCTACAGTCAAACTCTGCTATTACTCATCTCCTGAACCACCCAGGGGTTATTTTCTCCTGGCCTCTGCTAACACAGTCTTCCTTTATGGAAAGCTTTCTCTACCGCATTGACAAGGCCGACCAGGAGTTGCACCACATTATCAATGACCGGGAGATGAGAGACGCCATAATCCTCATCTTCGCCAACAAACAGGACCTGCCTGATGCCATGGAACCCCACGAGATCCAGGAGAAACTGGGCCTGACCTGGACTCGGGACAGGAACTGGTATGTGTAGCCCTCCTGTGCCACCTCAGGGGATGGACTCTAGAGGGGCTCACATGATTAACCTGTAACTACAAATCCTAAAGAGCATTCTCCACTTATCCCCCGGAAGGAGAGAAATCAAAAACCCATTCATAGGATTATCACCACCATCACCTCTTTTTTTTTTTTAATTAATTTTTTTTCAGTGTTCTAAAATTCATTGTTTAATGCACCACACTCAGTGCTCCATGCAATATGCACCCTCCATAATACCCACCACCAGGCTCACCCAAACCCCCACCCCACTCCCCTCCCAAACCCTCAGTTTGTTTCTCGGAGTCCACAGTCTCTCATGGTTCATCTCCCCCTCCAAGTTCCCCCAACTCACTTCTCCTCTCTATCTCCCAATGTCTTCCATGTTATTCCTTATGCTCCACAAGTAAGTGAAACCATAACCATCACCTCTTTCAATTGCCACTTTCTCTTCTTTTGAATTTGAACTCTGGAGTTAGTGTTGTATGGTTGGGGGGTGGGGGTTTAAGGGTTTCCTTTTTTTGTTTCTCTCTTTGTTTTTCTTTTTTCCTCTCTTTTTCTTTTTGCTTTGTGTTACAATGCTCTGATCTGACAATTGACATGAACACAAAGTGCTAGATGCTCTTATTGACTTCCAGCAAATGGGATGGGGGGAAATATAGCAGTTTTTGGTAAAGTCCTTTATAATAATGGTTTGATTTTTTTTATTTTGAGATATTTTTTTTGCAGCAACACAAGCAGCCCAGGAGGAAGAGGGAGAGACAGACTCCCTGAGGAACAGGGAGCCAAATGTGGGGCTCGATCCCAGGACTCTGGGATCATGACCTGAGCCTAAAGCAGACACTTAATGACTGGGCCACCCAGGTGCCCCTATTTTTCTTTTTTAAGCAAACATTTTCAGTTTAATAGATGAAACGACTTGCAACATGGTCTGCATGAATGCAAGATAAGCCATCTACAGCAAGTGAAAAGGAAACGGGACAAAAAGGGAAGGAAGAAAGCATACACTACAAACAGTAGTTTTCCAACTACCCAAGGTTTTTAATTTGTTCATTTTTCAAATATCATCACCACAAAAATTTCTTATACTTCTCCAGCCTTCCTATATATAGATATATATGTGCCTATAGCTTTCTAAAATCCACTCGGTGCTTCATCATAATGAATTACTTTATTGCTCCCCTTATATCAATACTAGTCTTTTTTTTTTTTTTAGAGACAGAGAAAGAAAGTGGGAGAGCAAGGTGGGGAGGGGCAGAGGGAGAAGGAGGGACAGAAAATCTTAAGCAGGCTTCATGCACAGGCACAGAGTCCAGTATGGGGCTCAATCTCATGATCCTGGGAGCATGACCTGAGCCAAAATCAAGAGTCAGATGCTCAACTGACTGAGTTACCCAAGCGCCCCTATTAATACTAATCTTACAGCAATCATATACCTTGTAACCCTGCTAGATCACTACTCCATTGACAGTAGCAAGTATGGACCTTGAATTCTCCACATCTGGATT
This sequence comes from Enhydra lutris kenyoni, assembly GCF_002288905.1. Lineage (NCBI taxonomy): Eukaryota > Metazoa > Chordata > Mammalia > Carnivora > Mustelidae > Enhydra > Enhydra lutris. The sequence continues at coordinate 13,142,110 of NW_019154109.1, read as the reverse complement.
GTATTTCCCACAGAGCTTATCAGAATCCAGAGAAAGTAATATAGTAATTTTGTGGTCCTTGGTGAACAAGTGAATTAAAAGTACCTTACAAAAAATTCCATCCTGCACTTAATTCCCCCACTGTCTAAGAACTCATCCAAGAAAACAATGTTTTCAGTTTACCCCCCAGAGGGTCATATAAGTCCCCAGAGATTTTTCTCTACCTCTCTATATAACTATACTTTTTTTAAAAAGTTTAAATTCTCTAGGAAATTTTTCAGGAATTAAGACTGGAGAAAAAAATTTCAATTTAAAAAGGGCCTCCTCAGGACACCTGGGTGGCTCAGTGGGTTAAAGCCTCTGCCTTCGGCTCAGGTCAGGATCCCAGCATCCTGGGATGGAGCCCCACATGGGGCTCTCTGCTCCGTGGGGAGCCTGCTTCCCCCCTCTCTCTCTGCCTGCCTCTCTGCCTACTTGTGATCTCTGTCTGTGAAGTGAATAAATAAAATCTTTAAAATAAATAAATAAATAAATAAAAAGGGCCTCCTCTTTCTTCAAAATAGTATTTCCTATTTTTTTTTAAATAGGTCAGTTGACTTGAAATAATCACAATAAAAATAACAAAAAATGGAGACAAACAGAATATGCACTATCTCAAGTAAGTGCAGTGTTTATTTTTCATTACTTCATACAAAAAAATTTCCAGAAAACCCAAGGCTTTATACTTCCACATATTATACTCTGTTTGGCTTTAGGCTTACCTTTGTTTTAGTGTAGAGCATATTTTCCAATGGTAAATACTTCTTCTTTATGTCTTCAGGCTCATTAATGTCTAGCACTAACGTACGTCATCACAGATGAGAAAATGCAGAAGGCTCTGGTTTCAGGCCTTGCTCTGTCATGGTTTCTTGTTGCTAGGAGCACACAGAAACACCAGTGGCTGCTGCAGATTCTCTTGTTCGTGTATAACTAAATATGGGTGAATTTTCTTAAGAGAAAAAATATGACTAACAAATGTTTATTTTTTTAAAATTATTTGCATTATTGTCCAATTGCTAAAAGATTGATCAAACTATAACACAACTGATCTTCAATATTTAGCTCTGACAAGCCATAGATGTTTATCAAAGTCGTATATAATCCTGGGACATGGTTTATGTCAGGAAAACAACTGCTGATTGAACCTGCCATTAAGTGGATTAACCCCCACTTACAACAGTAACAAGTCTTATGGCTTTAACACCTTTTCAGGCTCATTGAGGTGGGAGATGTTCTACAGTCTCGTAAAATCGGGAAACTTTAAGAGATACAACATTAGACAGTTACCAAAATACAGAACTTTTCAAAGACTTTACCTGATGTTATTTTGAGTTGTGGATCTATAGAAATGGAATCAAGGATTTCCTACTCCTAAAAGTGAATTGGAGTAACTTACGATGACTACAGAAGACATAGATTAAAACACAAGCATATTTGCAAGGAGTCTGAGAGTCAGGGTCATTAAAATGCAGAGTTGGAGGCAGACAATCTAAATTTTTCTCTTACCTGTCAGTAATCAGCTGTGTGAACTCAATAAGGCCTTATGCAAAGGACTTTCATCCCCATGCCTCAGTTTCCAATTTGTAAAATAAAGGTAAAAACATAAGGTTATTGGGACCCCGTTGGTGGCTCAGTCTGTTAAGCATCTGCCTTCGGCTCAGGTCATGATCCCACGGACCTGGATCCAGACCTGAGTCCCTCTGCCTGCCACTCCCCTTGCTTGTGCTCTCTCTCTGTCTCTCACAAATAAATAAATAAAATCTTTAAGAAATATATTTTAAAAAAGAACTGTTGTAGGATACATAATTGTTGAATCACTGTATTCTAATCAAATATAACACCTTATGGTAATTATACTTCATTCAGTCTATTCATAATAAATTTGCCATATAGACTGAAAAGCACTCTATGAATATGAATTGATATTCTATTTTCGTTATAATATCCCACATATGTTTCCTTGAAGATTTACAGTCTTTGCTTTCTCTGATTAGAAATTCTATTCTGGGAGTCTACACTGGTACGAGATGAAGTAAGCTTCCATCTAATACAGCCGTGTAACTCCAGGACCAGGCCATCCACCTAACTATATGACTATGTTTGAAAGTCCTTCTAATTTTCAATTTTAAAGAAATCTTTCAGATATGGAACACAAATATAAATTTCCTTGTGTTTTGACACGATGGAAAGATAAACCAAAAGCTATTTAAAAATGGTACTATGGGGAAAGAAACAGGAATAGAAATGGAATGTCTGTATATATATTTACACTGGAACCCTGGAAATGTCTTATGCAATAAAAAAATATAATTATATCCGAAATAAAAAGCTAAGCATTTCTTGAAAGTCATAAAATGGGAAAAAAAGAATCTAATTGCATATCAAGTTTTGACTCAACACAGAGTCAAATTATTCAAATTACTTCAATTATTTCAAGTGACTTTAAAATGCAATACCTTTTGAGTCTATCATGAGTGAGATATATCATAGGGATAAAAATCACCAAATAAATCATAAACTGCATTCAGTAGCTTTACTGTTAATGATAACACTGGTATTATTCTTTTGAGGTTATTACATGTTTATGGTATAGGATAAATCAAATAAGTAATTATGTACGTATCATGTCACCAAGATTTTTAATAACAGAAAAATGTGAGAAGAAAAGTATAGAGCCAAGTAAAATAATATATAGTAATCATATATTTGAAATGGAAATATCATTATGAATTCTTGATTTTTCTCTTTCTGAAAAAAATTGTATTCTCATTGTTATGGACTCAATGTTTCCCCCCGAAACTCATGTGTTGAAGCCCTAATCCCCAACATGGTGGTAATTGGAGGTGGAACTTTTCAGAAGTGATTAGGTCATAAGAATGGAGCCCTCAAAAGAAGAGACAGGGAAGAAATGATCTCTTTCTCTTCCATGCAGGACACCATGAGATGGTGGCTCTCCACAAGGCAGGAAGCAGGTTCTTCCCAAACACCAAATCTACTGGTACCTGGGTCTTATACTTCTCAGCCTCCAGAACTCTGAGAAATAAATGTTGTTGCTTAAGCCCTCAAGTCTGTGGTATTTGTTATAGTAGTCTGAGTGAAGACACCTACGTTTATTTACTTTTAAAAAATGCATATTATATAAATACCTGTCCACTGAAAATTTCCAGAAGCAGTGACAAACCAGTAGCAGCGACCACCTCTGGGGCCCCAATTCTGGTCTCTAAACTTTATTTTCCTCCTCAGGAAACTGATTCCAGGTCTGAGCGGAAAAATCCGTCAAATAAATCTGCAACATCTTGTGCTGAAAAGCGAGAACGCAATCAAAGATTGAAAGGTCATAACAAAGACGCAGAGGAAGCAGTTAAAGCAGCTCCCACTGGCTAATTTAAGAAACAGTTTGAGCGTCAATAGAAGTGACTGGAAAGGCCTGAAAGGGATCTTACACATATATAAAATTTGAGTCAGTAATTATACCAAAAGAAAATTTTGTAAACACTCATTGGTCACCTTCAGTAGTTACTAAGTTTCCCCAAAAAAATTGATTTAAAAAAAGGGAAAGGATTATGCATGATCTATTCTGCTTTTTCCATGTATAATTTAGCTCATGGTATACACATTTCCAGGGTAATGGTTGTACAAAACCTGTTGCTTCAACTCGGGACAACTTGGGAGGCCACCCGAGCTCCAAAGCTCTCCAGAGCCCCAAACACTGCTGAGACCGCAGGCCGGCTTCTTCCTCTTCTCTCTTACTCTTTGTTCTCCCAGGAGCACTCATTGATAAAAGCCCTGGTTGTTAACCGCCATCGCCTAGCTTACTTCCCAAAGGACTCAGCCTGTTGCAAGCCGTTATTGCCATGTGTGGTCTGGGAAAGCAAATAGGAAGACGGGATTAGAGAGCTGAATCCCGTGTTTTCCATTTGGTGTGAGAACTCATTCGCGGATGGCCCCTGCATCACAGACCCTGGCATGAGGTAGCAGTGGAACTGGCAGTCTTTTCACGGGTTTGGTGTACTGTTGGAAGGAAATACATTTGCTGGTGTCAAATACACTTGCCATGTCTCAGACATTTGAGAAACATGGGGGAAATAGTAATGACCAGAAACGGAAGTGGGGGAGCTCAAGGGACACTCTAGAAAAAAAGATAAAAACTGAGAATGATTAACCTCCCTTCAAAAACTAAATGTATCAGCCATAAAGCATTCCTCGTGTTAGATGATAGATTATTGATGATAGATAGATAAATAGATAGATGATATATATAGGCATGTCTCATCTTCTGCAGTGGGAAGACAGAGGCAAAAGAAACTGAAAACAAGGCCCATAAAAGTAGCCAAAATTCCAAAGATTAAAATCCCAACCAACACAGCGCTGCACCACGAATGTCAGTTTTTTGTATGGGTGAGAATGTGATTGTAACCCACAGGGTGGGGATACCTAGCTTGTTGAACCTGGAAATTTTAAGCTCCCTTCCAAAGATAATGTTTCCAAGAGTAATGCCTGATAAATACCTTACACATCAATCTCCATCTCAGTGTTTCCTTCCCAGGAAAGTCAACCTACAATAGTGACCAATATTGATGAGTGTGAGAATTTTCTTTATCAAAGAATTCTAGCTAATAAATGCAGAAGGAATTATAGATTTAGCAAATCACCAATGGCACCCTGCAATGAAATTATAGACCTATTTAGGCCATCCACCATAACTGGGCACTAAAATCATTGTGTCAAAGTTGGATGGGAAACTTTATTAGACTGGCAACACGTTAATGCACTGATTGAACTTAATATCATTACAAATGGGACAACCTAATATTATATGCTCCTGATGTAATGGAAGATGCTGTATTTACAGCAACATTTATGAAATATTTTTTCCAAAAATTGAACCTGAATGTAATCAAATATGTAAATTGCCAATTTACAGGAAATATGCGTAAAGAGGAATAAGTAAATATAAACAGCCAAATATAAACAGACTGTGAGAAATTCTTCGGGACAAATGTACCAGAATCTTCAACAAATATAGAAAAGCGTGTTTAGAAGCATGTTAACCAAAAACAAAGCATGGTTTTTCCTTGGATTCTGATTCAAACAAATGATTGTAATAAAACATTTTTTTAGACAAGTGAAGAAAATAGAACATGGACGGATTAGTAGATGATATGACATTATTCATTTTTTGTAATATTAGTTGCAATCAAATATTACTAAGTAATGCTTTTTAAAAGTTGTTACCCAGTAGAGATTTGTATTGAAATATTTACAGATGAAATGATACAGTATCTGGTATTTGCTTTATAAAAATCTAGGGAAAAACCACATAGATTGGAGAAAAAATAGATTAGATAAAGTAAGAATGGGAAAATGTTGGTAATTATTGAGCTGGTAATGGGTAGGTAGGAATTCATTATGTAATTTCAATTTTAAAGTATGTTTAAAATTTTTCAAAATAAAAAGCTTAGAAAATCATTTACATCTTTAATATTAGTTTATATATAATAAAACCAATACATTCAATTAAGAACGCACAAGGTAATAAAGTTCAATGTTGGCAATTTGTGAAATACTAATCATTTGATGATAAGGTACTTCTAAAAAATGAATCAATGTTTTTGAGGAGAATTATAATAATCTTCATATTAAGTCCTTAACAAATGATTTATACATAATAAATTAAAATATTCACAGCTCACAATTCCACCAGAAAAGGCTAATTCCCTTTAATAATGCAATGATATTATTTGATTTTTTTAAAAATGTTTGATAGAAATTTATTAGAATAAAAATTTACCAGAAGCAAGTTGAATAATTTACATTTGATTATAAGAATACCTTGGGTGAAAAAGTTATCCCCAAACGTTTGTGTTTCAAAATTTTTTCTTTTTTTTTTTAAGATTTTATTTATTTATTTGACATAGATCACAAGTAGGCAGAGAGGCAGGCAGAGAGAGAGAGAGGAGCAGGCTCCCTGCTGAGCAGAGAGCCCAATGAGAGCCTCGATCCCAGGACACTGGAATTATGACCTGAGCCAAAGGCCGCGGCTTAACTCACTGAGCCACCCAGGTGCCCCCAAAATTTTTTCTAAAGATTTTATTTATTTATTAAGAGAGAGAGAATGAGAAGGGAGGAGGGGCAGAGGGAGAAAGAAAAAACAGATTCCCTACTGATCAGGGAGCTGGACTCAGGGCTCTATCCCATGACCTGAGCCGAAAGGCAGAGGCTTAACCTGTTGAGCCACCCAGGTGCCCCTTGTTCCAAGTATTTATTTTATTAACATACAATGTATTATTTGCCCCAATTCCAAGTATTTTTTTTTTTTTTTGTATTTATTCATTTGACAGACAGAGTTCACAAGTAGGCCAAGAGGCAGGCAGAGAGAGAGGAGGAAGCAGGCTCCCCGCCGAGTAGAGAGCCTAATGCGGGACTCCATCCCAGGACTCTGGGATCTTGACCTGAGCTGAAGGCAGAGTCTTTAACCCACTGAGCCACCCAGGCACCCCCCCCCAAGTATTTTTAATGTTAGTTCATTATAGAAAGTTTTGTGACACTTTTAGTATAAACACTATTGATACCTTTTAATTTTTTTTAAATCTAGGTGATGTTGTTAATAGATTGTTAAGAATTCAACCTATCAGTTTGGCATATTTTGATTTTTTTCAACTTTTGGCATTTCAGCTAGTATAGTAATATAAAAATAATAATCAAAATATTAACTATCATTATAAAACAAAAAATTAAATTAAACTTAAAAATGTATAAGAAGAATAAAATGTAAGAAAAATACTCAAAATGTTGCAAACCTACCCATTGGGCGCCAAAGTTATCAATACCACAACACAATTTCTTAATCATTATCATTTCTACTTAACTGTTTTGTTCAACCTTAGGCCAAAAGCTTTTGGCTAATTCTATCAACCCAACTGTTCTCTGTTGTTCAACCAACAACCATTTCATTTTGAAGATTACTGATTTTTAAGTAGTTAGAAAATGTCATTGATTATGTATTCTTCATGTGAATTAAGTAAAAATCAAATTATTTCTAGTGAATAAGGACACTGTAGACTCTAGAAATATTTCTGCTTACAATACCACATTCTGGAAATGGGTTAATTGGTTCGTATATATGATGGACTCTTCCTCTCTCTCTCCACCCCCCACCGGCCCAATCTCTGACACCCACCACTAGAGTAACCAAGATTCATTTGGACTCTGTCTTGCAAAGGAGTGACTCATGAGTATATTTCAAAGTCACCGATGCCGGAAGGTAAAACTAGATAGTACTTTCCTGCAAGAACCTTGGAGTGATGCTGTCACATTTACTGTGTGTTGTGAGCTGTTTAAAAAACTTCCAATACTATGTTGTGATGTATAACTCATGTTTATAAATATGTGTATATATTGATAGATAAGTTTCAGGTACAAATAATTTGTACTCTTAAGATTGTTTGGTCAATGTCCACATTCTCTAGTTCTCAGGATCCATGAAGATCAAAGCATTAGACAAGTCTTTGTTTTTCATCAGAGTTTCATTCTTTCATATTGACTGTAAACACTCCATGTTTGTAAAATACAGTTCTTATGATATCAAAGGCAGTTTCGCTTTTCTTTCAGTTTAAGACAAACATCCTAGGTTATCTGGACCCAATTCACATGACAAACTGCCTCGCAAATCCACTGTCCTCCTCATCTATATGTGAAAAATTACTTGGGGCAAAACACCACGGCTATTTTTAAAAATCATTTATATATGTTTTCATATTCTATTTTTTTAAAGATTTTATTTATTTATTTGTCAGAGAGAGGGGGAGAGAGAGCGAGTGAGCACAGGCAGAGTGGCAGCCGGAGGCAGAGGGAGAAGCAGGCTCCCTGCCGAGCAAGGAGCCTGATGTGGGACTCGATCCTAGGACGCTGGGATCATGATCTGAGCCGAAGGCAGCTGCTTAAACAACTGAGCCACCCAGGTGCCCCTCATATTCTATTTTTAATGTTGCTTAACACGCATGGTTAGGGATGCTTTGGGGGGAAATAATTGGTTAGGAAAATGGATAATAGAGTATTATCTGTCCGTATATAACAACCAAAATAGGTCATGTTGTATAATTCTTAATATGATCTCTACTTTGTTTTTAAAAATCTACATAGTTGTGTATATAGACAATTTAAAAATATGAAAATTGATACAAGCAATTGCTGCTGAAGGCTGGTGATTGTGGCAGGCAGGTGGAAGAGATCTCCCAAAGGTCAGAAAGCAGAGAGTGTGAATACATAACAAAAGTACTGTAAGCAACTTAAAAAGCTAGCAGCCAGACTTTGAAACAAAAAAAGAACTCCAAGGCAGCCGAAAATAACAGTTGTCCATATTTGTTCCTGAGTCAACATTCCAAATATTTATAGACAGAAGCCCAAAAGGAGGATGAAGGATGTAGGACTTGCTAGTTATAAAACTTTAAAAAGTCATTGTTCTGGGTTCATAGAGGAGATGGGACCAGGAAGATCAGACTCAGGACCAGCAGGACCAGAGGAGCTTCTATTTCTGTTAAGAAGCCCCATGTGAGCTCCAGGGAACTGTTTAACCATTAGGGGGACCCCGCAGGTCATGTAAACAGTAGACACTACTCTTAGACAGCCAACTTCAGTCTGGTGATCAATTCAGCCTGATCAGGCTCATTAAAGTCAATATTTAGATAAAACAGGGTCACTGAAGCAAAAGTCAAAATTGATCTCTTTATTTTAACATCAAATAGTTAAACACATTAATTATATCCATCAGTATATCCAATATTCTTTTTTTTTAATTAAAATATAGTGTATTACTTGTTTCAGGGGTACAGATCTGTGATTCATCAGTGTTACACAGTTCACAGCACTCCCCATAGCACATACCCTCCGCAAAGTCCATCACCCATCATCCCGTTCCTCCCACCCTCTCCTGTCCAGCAACCCTCAGTTTGTTTCCTGAGATTAAGAGTCTCTTATGGTTTGTCTCCCTCTCTGGTGTCATCTTGTCTCATTTTCCCCTCCCCTCTCCTATGATCCTCTGTCTTGGTTTTCAAATTCCTCATATCAATGAGATCATATGATAATTGTCTTTCTCTGGTTGACCTATTTCGCTTAGCATAATACCCTCTAGTTCCATCTACATTGTTGTAAGTGGCAAGATTCCGGGGTTTTGATAGCTGTATAGTATTCCATTGTATATATATTCCACATCTTCTTTACCCATTCATCTGTTGATGGACATCTAGGATCTTTCCATAGTTTGGCTATTGTGGACATTGCTGCTATAAACAGTATATCCAGTATTCTATCACATATTGATAACTAATTAGTTCACATAAACACCCATTTCCCAGTTAGGTTATAAATTCCTCACAAGCCAAGATCACATTTTAATATTTTTCTGTGTCTCCCAAAAGACTTCAGACAGTCTAATGTACGTGATTTGATTAATGAGCAATCAGCTATTTAGTTTCAGTTTTGCCCAGATAAAATTAATCCCTTCCATCCACCCAGGGTTAGCCCATCCATGAGATAGATCCATGAGTTTGATATCAGCTCTTTAGAAGTATTTAATTCATTGTAAAAATCTTAAGGAAAAAAAATAGGATAAAGCTTGGCCTTATATTTATTGATTCTATCAATAATTACCCCTAATTAAGATTTCTCCTTTGTGTTTCTAAACAAAGATAAAAGTTAGAATTTTTAAAAAGTACTATTTCATCCTCAATCCAGTAGGGGCCATTCCATATACCAAATAAATCCCAATAACATAAATATATACATAATATTCATCATGCATTTGAAAATTACATGAGATAATATCAATATACATAAGAAAAATTAAGCACCCAGTGTATATACGGGAAATGAAATGGGCCAGGTTAGGACAAACTTCCAGAAGCAAGAAAACTCAATCTGGAGTCACACAAAGAGACATGACCACCACAAAGACTATTTGCAGTACTTCTAGTCCTGTGTTTAATAATGAATTTAAAAAAAAAAAATTACATGGACATATACTAAACATTTCTTGACTCCCTTATCTGTTCTAGCAATAAAATATATGTATATAAATACATAATATATGGAAATAAGCAACAGATAAGAAGTGTAAAAGTATATGATATGCTATATGTTGATAAATACTAAGGAAAAGCTTAAGACAGGGAAAGTAGATAGAAATTATGGGCAGGTGGAGGGGGGGTCATTATGCTCAATCAGGTGGCCAGAGAGCCTTACTAAACAGGTGGTATTTGAGCTAAGATTCGAGCAATGAGGAAGGAAGCCATGTAAATATTTGGAGGAACAGCATTCCATGAAGAAAGAACAACATGAGCAGCAGTTCTGAGGGTAAGATGACTAGTATGTCTGAGAAAGAGCAAGGCAAGCAGTGTGCCTGAAGAGAGAGTGAGAGGAGAGTAATGGGAGATAAAGCCCTAGAGCTAAGAAGGGCGCAGGTGGACAGGGTCTTGCCAGAGCTTCTAAAGACTGTCTTTACTCTTGACAAAGTGAGAACATTGGAGGATTGTGACCAGAAAAGTGAAGTTATCTATTTATGGTGGAGTATTTTTTTTAATTTTTTATTTTTTTATTTATGGTGGAGTATTTTTGTGGCTGGTGTGTTGCAGGGTCCCTGTTGACATGGAGAGACCAATTCGGAAGCTATACTTGCCACAGATGAGAGAGGAATCATGGTTTGGTCATTTGGACCAGCGGACTAGGGTGATAGCAGTGAACATAGCAAGAAAGGTTTGGATTCTTTTTTTTTTTTTTTTCTTTTTAAGATTTTTTTTTTTTTTTTTAATTTGAGAGAGAAAGACCATACAGAGTGAGAGAGATCACGAGTTGGGCGGGGGGCGGCGGGGAGCTGGAGGCGGGTTGCAGAGGGTGAGGGAAAAGCAGGCTCCCTGCTCAGCAGGGACTCTGGGAGCCGCTTAACCAACTGAGCCATCCAGGAGCCTCCCTGCTTTTTTTTTTTTTTTTTTTTTCAATGTTTGGATTCTTGACTCTGCCTCAAATCATTTACTATCAAATTAGGGGAAAAAAGTCAGGAAAACTTTAAAACCTGAAAATATTGAGTAAAACAGAAGGGAAAATATCATTTTTTTTTAAACTTCAGCTTAGAACAATATGAGAACTTTTACCATCTATTTTTTTAAGTTATTAAGATTAAATTTCAGTCACAGTCCTTGGTACCATGTTTGAAACAGAGAAGATGCTCCAAATTATATCTTGAAGTGAATTGAACCAAGAAATTATCAAAGAAAAAGAACAAATTCTAGTCTCATGACTGCAGCTGGCAAAGCCTGAACGCCAGAATGATATCTTGCTCAATTTCCCAGCCAGAGCTAGTCCAAGTGTGGTCCCTGGACCAGAGCATCAGCACCAGTGAGAGCGTGTTGGCTGTGCAAATCTCAGATGGCATTTACAGACCTTGGGAGGGAGCCCAAGAACCTGTGTTTTAATAGCTTTGCAGGTGATCCTTAGGAACACTGATGTTTGAGAAGAACTGCTCTTAACTACCCTCAAAATCAATTCAGTTACTTAGTTACTACCCAGAATGGGAATCCTAGACTTAGAACCAGAATTTTTTTATTAAGGTATTTTAAGTCCAAAGACCACTAAATAATTTATGTATAATATAATCATGTGAATTATTAACACACACACACACACGTGTGTGTGTGTGTGTGTGTGTGTGTGTGTATAATCATCCCAGGTATTCTTTCAAACTGGAAATCACCTCCCAGCCCTAGATAACAAAGCTCTACCTTTGATCCTTGTTATTCCAGGACCTCTTGAAACTTTCCAGGTACCCTTTACTCTAAGAATGTCTCCAAGAAGCAACAGGCAGAAGCAGCCTTATTGGGAAGGCCTTGCCTTTTATACCTTTTGAAGCAAACTATTATACAAAGCCAAACAACAAGGTGTGTTCATTTGCTTGCTCGATTTTTTGAGCCAGAAAAGACCATCATTTATAGAGGCTTTGCTTTTCAGCTGTTTCTGCATCCTGCTGGTCAGAGTAATGAAGTGGAGAGAGCGGAGGCTTTGGAAGCTTATAGGTATTGGTTGGAAACCTGATTCCACTCAGGCTAGCCCTGAGCTAGACAACTTTGGACAAGTTGTCTAATCTCCCTGAGTCCCTAGAATGGACATAGAAAATAGCCTTCTGTCTACCCCATCCACAATGTGAGACATTGAGGAAATACTGATTTGGGGAAGTGTGTAGTTCAAGTGTCTTTAACACTGGATGCCCTTCCCTCAGAACCACCCATAGGGAAAAGGAAGAGAAACCACTTCCCACAGCTGGGGCTTTCCTCATTTCCAAAGCTGCAGAAGAATAATCACGGTTCCCAGAGGAAACAGTGCCAGGGTTGCAGGCCCTCTTCTGCTACCAAGAGGGCATTTAAATAGCTCTTTCGACATCACAGGCTTTCAGCCCTACTCCCTATTGTCTGCAACCTATCACTTTAAGTAAAACCTTTATCTTTTACAAAATAAAGAACATTAATCATCTACATTCCATATTTCTACTTTCTCAACTTACATTTTGCTTGAATGGTAAGAATTAGAGGAGATAGAGGGAGCGACCCTACTTCTTAGTGGTTAGTCAACAAAGAACCACTTGCAATCAGGTTCACTCTAAACAGAATCCATCTATGTGCTCTCTTGGGTTAGGGTCAACTTTCTTATCTGAACCAGAGAAATCTGCCCTTTTGTTCTAGCTTAGAACACTTGTGAATGGCAAAGCTTATGTGGTCAAACACTGTCACACAAGTCGGTGTGTGGAAGGAAGAATCCCACAATTAACTGTCGAGATTCTATGATTTTTTTCTTTTATCTCTTCGGCATTGTTGACATTAAACTTCTAACATTTTCTACTTTGTGACTCTATTGGGATTAAAAAGTGAAGAGCTATAGAAATTATATTACAAAAGAAATTGGTTCAAAAGCCTTGTGATATTCCTACTATGTGAGAAATACTCTTGTTTGAATAGTAAAATACTTTAGATCTCTAGTTCAGTTAACACACATATTTTCCAAAGGGAAAAAGAAGTCTGGGTTTGTCTGTGTGCTAGTAGGAGGATGGAGGGCAGGGGGTGGTTTTGCATAGATCATGGGGCTTCGATGGATTAAAAAAAAAAAACAAGGAAGAAAAGAAAGAAATAGCCAAATTCATTTCATTTTCAGGCTAAATGAAATACAAAAATAAAACATCTGCATTTCTCTCTAAGCATTAGTATATAGGCACATAGACAAAGTATTTATCAAATTAGATTAATTTTTTAAGATTTTATTTATGTATTTGTTTGTTTATTTGAGAGAGAGAGAGAAAGTGAGTGAGAGAAAGAAGGAGCAGGGGGAGATGAGGAGGCAGACTCCCCCGCTGAGCAGGGAGCCTGACGCGGGACTCGATTCTAGGACTACGGGATCATGGCCTGAGCCAAAGGCGGAGGCTTAACCAACTGAACCACCCAGGTGCCCCCTGCTTTTTTTTTTTTTTTTAATTTATTTATTTATTTGAGAGAGAGAGATATTTTATCTAATTTTTTTAAACTTTTTTTTTTTTGTTAAGTAATTGCTACACCTAATATAGGGCTCAAACTCACCACCCTGAGATCAAGAGTCCTGCCTATTTCTGAGACAACCAGGCACCGTGATCCTATCTAATTTTAAGTTATTCAAAGTTACAGGAAAAAAAACAATTTTCTTGATGTTTGTCCTTTCTAAATTTTAAAAACTCTTCTTGTGTTATAGGACAAAAAAATTGAAGCAGGCATTGACAAGAGGTTTTTTTTTTTTTTTTTTTTTTTTTAAATTTACTCTGCACAGGCTGCTTTCGGTATAGAGCAAGCTGCTGTCTCTCATCATACCGCTGCTTTCCCAGTATCCACAAGGCAGGTAGCATGGCTTTTAGGCTAGTTCAGACCCTTCTCGGTATGAACATAAGACCACACACTCAATATCAAACCAATTAAAATAATCTTTTCTACTAGCCTTTTCCTTCCCCTTTCATCCCAGAGCCTACTCTCAAAAGTTTATTCATTATCATGAAGCAGAATTTTTTTTTCTGTTTCTGAGTATTTTTCTTAATCACTAATAATTAATTCATGCTTTGGCTACATGCTTCCCAGTCTAAATTAACATATATGCTTCATGATTCCCAAAATAGGCTAAATAATAGGGTTGGGGCCGGTGTTAGTTCAGTTAATTCTACTTGGCAAGAGTTTGGGCTTGATCAGCTTGCAGAGATCTTTTTTTTTTTTTTTCCCCCCTCCTCTAGGGTTCCTGAAAACATTCCTAGTTTCCAAGAACAGACAAGTTTATTATTTCAGTCTGTGTTAGCACCTTGGAAACAAAAGAGATTTGTTATATCACCCTTTATAAATACATTTAGCAACAACTATGCCAAGATTTGCATTAGATTTTGTTTGTTATAGTAATTCCTGCTGATATACATATGAGCTGGTTGATTCCTGGACAACTAGGAAAGAGCAGCTGAATTACTTGACTTAAGTGAACAGTGCTTACAACTCAGTTCAAAGGGGTATATGTCTATAGCTAGATAGACTCTTGTAGAAACATACACATGGCTATATGTGGATATTTTACTATCTGTAAAGGAAAGAACTCCTTTGTTATTGTTAGTAACTTTTTCAGTCTTTAAGTGTCTAAGGCTATGAATCCACCCAAATAAGCAAATGTGATGATTTTTATTAAGACAATCAGAAAACAATAGGATTTATATTTCTTTTTTTTTTTAAGATTTTATTTATTTGAAGTGAGAGAGAGAGAGAGACAGAGCATAAGCATGGAGAGTGGCAGGCAGAGGGAGAAGCAGCCTGATGTAGGACTCAATCCCAGGACCTGAGCAGACACTTAACCGACTGAGCCATCCAGGTGTCCCAAAAATGGGATTTATATTTATTGTCTATTATGTACTTGGTTTCATGCCAGATGATTTATATTTGTTATATCATTTAAAATTTCACAGTATTCTAAATCTAACCCTATAATTCAGAGTTGATAGAAAAGTATTATATCACCAATCCAATTTTCTGAAGGAGAAAAGGAACCCAAATCAACAGGACCAGCTGAAAGCATCTTAAGTTTAAGATTAAAAAAAGAAAAAGAGGAACACAATTTCTGCCTTTACTGTGTGTTCTTGAACTACAAATCCTTGTTTTCACCCATAAACTGAGGATATTACATGATGTGTTGGTGAGGATTAAAAGAGACGATGCAAAAAAGTAGCTAGGAAATAGGCACTCCATGTCAGTTTGCTCCTTGTAAGAATTATGTCTTCCTCTCCTTCTTCTCTCCCTACAGCTTTTTCTCCTGTCTTATACTCTACTCCCGTTGGATAGTTAAGTAAAGAATCAGAAAATGGTAAAAATCGAAAGCAACCTTAATGACCATCAAGTGACCTCATTAACAAATGAAGAGAATAAGGTCCAGAATGTTTAAAGGCATAAACACAGCTAAGCAGTGGCAAATTCAGTTCAAAAAAACCTTCCAAATTCAATGCTTTTCCCCTTATATCTACCTAAAAGTACATAGCTTACTTAAAAATTGGTTAATGTGTTACCCTCTATTAAGCTCTATTTCAAAGCTGTAATTATCAAGACAGTATCATACTGGCACAAAACTGACACATAGATCAATAGAATAGAATAGAGAACCCAGACATAGACCCTCAACTCTGTGGTCAACTAATCTCCAACAAAGCAGGAAAGAATATCCAATAGAAAAGATAGTCTCTTCAACAAATGGTGTTGAGAAAGTTGGACAGCCACATGCAGAAGAATGAAACTGGACCATTTCCTTACACCATACATAAAAGTAGACTCAAAACAGATGAAAGACCTAAATGTGAGACAGGAATCCATCAAAATTCTCGAGGAGAACACAGGCAGCAACCTCTTTGACCTCAGCTGCAGCAACTTCTTGCTAGACATATTACCAAAGGCAAGGGAAACACAAGCAAAAATGAAGTATTGGGACTTCATAAAGATAAAATCCTTTTGCACAGCAAAGGAAATAGTTGACAAAACCGAAAGACAACTGACAGAATGGGAGAAGAAATTTGCGAATGACTTATCAGATACAGGGCTAATATCCAAAATCTATAAGGAACTTAATCAAATTCAACACCCAAAGACAATCTAATTAAGAAATGGGCAGAAGACATGGACAGACATTTCTGCAAAGAAGACATCCAAATGGCCAACAGACACATGAAAAAGTGCTCAACATCACTTGGCATCAGGGAAATCAAAACCACAATAACATAGCACCTCATACCAGTCAGAATGGCTAAAATTAACAAGTCAGGAAAAGACACTGGTGAGGATGCGGAGAAAGGGGAATCCTCCTACACTGTTGGTGGGAACACAAGCTGGTACAGCCACTCTGGAAAACAGTATGGAGGTTCCTCAAAAAGTTGAAAATAGACCTACTCTATGACCCAGCAATTGCACTGTGGGTATTTACCCCAAAGAGAAAAATGTAGTGATCCAAAGAGGCACATGTGCCCCAATGTTTATAGCAGCAATGTCCACAATAGCCAAACTATGGAAAGAGCCTGGATCCATTGACAGATGAATAGATAAAGAAAATGTGGTGTACACACACACACACACAGGAATATTATGCAGCCATCAAAAAATGAAACTTTGCCATTTGCAAGGATGTGGATGGAACTAGAGCGTATTATGCTAAGCAAAGTAAGTCAATCAGAAAAAGACAATTATCATATGATCTCACTGATATGCATAAGTTAAGAAACAAGGCAGAGGATCATAGGGGAAGAGAGGAAAAAGTGAAGCAAGACAAAACCAGAGAGGGAGATAAATCATAACCGACTTAATCATAGGAAACAAAGTGAGGGTGGCTGGAGGGGAGTATGGTGGGAGGATAAGCTAACTGGGTGATGGACATTGGGAAGGGTATGTGTTGTAATGAGCTCTGGTTATTATATAAGATCCATGAATCACAGACCTGTTCCCCTAAAACAAATAATACACTATATGTTAATTAATTGAATTGAAATAAAAAATAAATTTTAAAAAATTGTGTTACCCTCCATGCCCCTCCAATTCTAGACTTAATGAAGAATCCTGAAACACCCATGTGTGGTGCAAGCTATGATTGTATAGCTCTAGGGCTTCAAAAATACATACAGACAGCCTGGGATGGCGCCTGCGCGCACTGTTCAGTTTCAGACAAGTATTCCTGTGTAGAATCCTAACCACTGTTGCTAGATATTTTTCAAGAACAGACATATATCTCAATATTGATGTAAAGTTGTTTTTTTTTTTTTAAACATTAAGAAGGCTAAACAAATCACCTGTTTATGCTTTCTACAACGATGGAAAAAGTGAAGGAACAAGCACTCAGAGCATCTTCCCCACAGCTTACTATATAAGGTCTGCACTCAGTAAAGGAATTAAGGGAGAATAAACAATCCTTTTCCTTCCATTTTCTCTTTCCCCTTGCTTTCATCTTAAATTGGGTAAAAAGTGAGCTTTAATGAGACTGTTCTATCCTATTTCCCTTTGTACTCTGAAGACCACAGCTCACCAAATAGGAGCTTGGCAAACATCTGTCCATTGATTCATTGGTTGTGGGACTGAAATCAATTTCCTCCCCCTCCCATACACACTAACTCCATCCCTTTATTCTTTCCTCAAACATTTTTCCAATAAACATTCACTGAACACCTGTAATCTTTCAGGCCCTGTGCTGGAGACGATAGAGAAACAAATAAGAAACGGTTTCAGTCTTCCAAGAATTCCAAGTCTAAAGTAAGGGTGTGGATATGTAACAAAATAACTCTTTTTGAAGAAAAAAAAAAAAAACTAACTCTTTTTGATGGTATATAAAAGTTGAATTGGAGATGATTCCCTTTAAAGTGGCATTCACTCTCTTTACTACCCACCACTTGTCACATTGCCACAAAAGAGCTCAGAAACTTAAAAAAAAAAAAAAAAAGTGCAGCTGTCAGTAATGAGTAACACAATGGCGAGACATGGTGCCTGAGAACGGATATAGGTGGTTTTATAAGAGCTATGTGGTTGTGTGGGACACGCATGTTGAACAGAGACTGCAGACACTGCCCAAAACTTCCTTTTGCAGGGTGCGGATGTAAATGAGCCTCGCGTGGAAGTCTTTGCTTCCGGAATAGGAAGATTGACTAACCAGTGAAGCTCTGTATTACTCATTTCAGCAATCATTTGCTCTTCTTGATGCGACATATAAAACTTGCACAAGGTGCAGCAAAGGAACTTGGTTAGGTCACCCACATTAATTTAGGACATGTTTCAGTCAACCAATGATGCAGATTCTGTTAAAGTTTAGAGCAAAGTCAAAGGTGCTGGGCTTAAACAAACAGAATCTCAGATCAAAAATTACAATTATATGACAGTTGGGGGAAATGATTCAGCAATTTTTGTTTAAATTAAACTCCCAAATGATGCTAGAAGAAATTATATTCTGAATATCTACTATTTGCGTAGTACTCTTGTAGATGCTGGAGGGATAAAAAGACATGTAAAATAAGGTTCTGATTCCCAAAGAAATTGCAATCCACACAGGGGAGGAAACTTGAAGCACATGTAAAAGAGAATGGCGAAATGAGGCAACACACAATATATTACCAAATGACTGGTGTTGATAATCAGAGATATGTACATAGATAACAGTAGTTGTGAATTAGAGCAATCTAGGGGAAAGATTGCATTTGATGTGAGGTTTGGAAAGGGTAAAATGAATGAAAAAGGGGATTGAAGGGAGCAAAGGCATAGGAGGAAAGCTTTAGGGAACAGGGATTGGATTTAATTGGCTGTGCAGAGAGGTATACTGGGAGAAGAGTAGAGCTAGGATGGAGACCTCAGGTTGAAATCAGACTAGCAAGAACATCAGTACAAACCCAAGGAGTTCCTAGTCCTCCTTCCACAAGTAATGTTGAGCTATTGAATATTGCTCTTCAACAGAGTGATGTGATAAACCTGGAGATTTTGTGCAGGGCTCAGACCAGGAGTCAGAGTTAGGACCAGATTTATTGAAAGAGGTATGAGAGCCCCGTTTGGCTCATAACTTGGCATTCCTCCAGATGAATATTGTTTCTTTAAATCACTTGTTCCATGTCTCTTTAGTAAACTCTGAAGAAACTTTCTGAATGTAGATTATATGTCACTCAATTATTATTAAAAATAAATTTGTTATATTCACTGACTAGAACATCTTCAATGTTTTGGAATTTTCTGGTTCTCAAGTTAAAAATTATTCCCTGCATTTCAGAATTCATGTTTTACTTTGTTTCCCTCTGTGATTTCTTATAACATTCAAATTCTTGGCATGGGTTTTAAAATGTAGATAGTTAAGCCCGTGTAGTACCCTGGTAAATAGTGCTATCTGGTACATTATTTATTTTCTTAATATTTTATTTATTTATTTGATATAGAAAGAGAGAGTACAAGCAGGGGGAGTGTCAGGCAGAGGGAGAAGCAGGCTCCCCACTGAGCAGGGAGCCCAGTATGGGGTTCAATCCTAGGACCCTGGGATCAAGACCTGAGTCAAAGGCAGACAGTCAATAGACTGAGCCACCCAGGTGCCCTATGGTACATTACTGATATTTAGAATTTCAGTGCACTCAACTGCCTACCCAGAGTGACTCTCAGATGACTGGCTTCAGAGCTGGTGGGGTGGCGTTTTCTAGCACTGGGCCATTTCCTTTGTGCATAATGTACCAAGATGGATCAATGCAAGTGAGGAGGAGTATATTCAATGTCCATTCTTGGAATTGGCTTTCTTGGCAAGAGCAAAACCAAGATCCATTTTTGCCAATTGTGAAAAATAGAGAACTCAGTGACCTCACACTTTAGTTTGATTTATTACATAGATATTGCACATCACATAGGTAACCAGGTAGCTGCCTAATTGGTCCACCTCTTCACCTGAATACAATTAGGATCAACCAAACTTTGCCTCTTAACTGTTCAGTTTAATAAAGTCAGTTTTACAGTTCTAAAAGGATTGCCACACATCTAGTCAGAAACCAGGTGGAGCCATGCAATGGAGCTCATTTTTGCATGATCACAGACCCTAGTTCACCTAAGAAGAGAGTTGAATTTAAGTATGTCATCTTTTCTGATCTGGTCCAGAACTTAGTTTGTTCTGAGGTCATTTCTTCAATTCTTACTGTTATCTGCTAAAAAAAAAAAAGCAGGTAAGCATCAGAATGCTGTTTCTTGGATTTAATATCAAATCACATGAATTTATCATATAAACTATTAGACTATGAAATTCAACATTGAACCATCTGAAGAGAAATGAAATCCATTCATAATAATGTACGGTTATCTGTAGTGCTGATTTACAACCTTATTTTTAATGTAGACTACTACAGTAGATCAAAGACCTTGAAAGACCCCTACTCACCTCCTCATGACCATGCCAAAAAAAAAAAAATTTTTTTTTAAATTACAAAACAAAACTTTAAGCAGAAAGATTAATATAGGCTTTAGTACCATTGAGTTTTATTAAATATTTTAATCAAGAATGCTTTTTTTAAGATTTATTTATTTATTTTAGAGAGAAAGGAAGAGAGACCACAAGCAGGGAGAGCAGCAGAGGGAGAGAATCTCAAGCAGACTCCCCACTGAGTGTGGAGCCAGATGCAAGGCTTAATCCCTCCACCCTGAGATCATGACCTGAGACAAAATCAAGAGTCCGACGTTCAACTGCCTGAGCCACCCAGTCACCTCTTAATCAAGAATCCTTATCTGAGGCCATAAAATATACAGAAATAATCATAATTAGAAATTTTAGTTTTCTAAGAGACCTTCATAAAGGACCTATTAAACTACTTTGTTTCAAAATTAATCATAGTACATGCATAGACTAAGGTGATAAGCAAGTTGACAGAGGTTAACAATGCCATCTGAATGCTGTTCTGTTGGTTGTGAAGAATGAATTGGCCATTTGGTTTACACACACATCAGAGATGAAT
Organism: Enhydra lutris kenyoni; assembly: GCF_002288905.1. Lineage (NCBI taxonomy): Eukaryota > Metazoa > Chordata > Mammalia > Carnivora > Mustelidae > Enhydra > Enhydra lutris. The sequence goes on along the minus strand of NW_019154109.1, from coordinate 13,121,079 downwards.
ATGAGAAAACCCACATCTCCACCAAAAGTCTATGCCTCTCCAACAGCCTTAGAGGAGTGTCAGTAAGAAGTATTTCTTACAGCTCTGGAAGCTAATAAAAATATTAATTCGCTGAGCATGTCCACTCATTCTGTTCTACTTTTCCATCCAAAGATTAAACTCTGTCCACATAATCCTAGGTACATAGGAGAAGGGAAGCAATTTTATCCCTAAAAATAGTCTTCCTTAACTGCTTTATCTGAGGGTCAACAGAAGCACCACACTGAGCAGCCTACTGTCAGGAGCCCCCAAATACAGTCTTCAATAAACAAGACAAGTATATACATTATGAATCTTCCCAAAACATAGTTCCAGAAATGTGCAGTTTACGAGGTAACAATCCTGAGATCCTCCTGTGAAATAACAATCCTGAGATCCTTGATTCTCAAGAAACACAGACTATCCTGCTTCAGCAGAGTTGATTACCTGGTATATATAATACATTTACTATATAAAAGAACTCACATTGGACTTGGAGAGAGAAGATGTGCAGATGCTACACTTGATACCTGTGATAGCCAGAAATAGTTTTCTGGATCTCAGCATTTTCATGTGCACATTAAAGATAATGGTATCTACCTTTCTAACAGTCACCAAATAATATAATGTGCTCCAAACTAAAAAACAACCCACATTCTCAAAAGCTTTGTTGTTTTATCATCATCAATGTTTTAAAAAATTCATCCATATGACATGTGGATGTCCAAGTGGATCCTTCATTCACTCCTTTGTTTATTTATTAAATGTTGTCAAAACTTGCAAGATACTAATAATGGTATTAGACATTGAACACAGTTAGTGATTAAATAAGCAGGGTCATACAGACAATAAATATGTGAATATACACACACATTTATATTTGTGCAAGTGTATTGTGTGTATGTGTTTTTACAAAAATTACAATTGAAATAGATGTACCACAGAGTAAGGGCTGAGTGAAGGACAGGTCTCCTAAAGTGCTTAAAGAAGTTTGGGACAGTCTCTGAGGAAGTGACATGTCAGCCAACATTTGAAAGACAGGAAAGAGCACATCAAGCAAACTGGGGTGGGAGTGAACAGGTGTGTTAACTGTGTGAATGGGTGACTTGGCACTGAGGAACATTTCAAACTTCACCACTTCGGAAGCAATGTTCAACAGGGTGTGTAAGTAAGAGAGCCAGTAATTCGTTACAGGAAACGAAATTAAATCACACCTCTTGAATTTCTTTGCTTTTTCCTCTGTTTACTTCCTGCACATCAATAATCACTCAGTATGTGTCTTTTGAGCTCTTACTGATGACTCCAGTGTTTTCCAAAGTATAACCATGATCCTCAGAGATAACTGACTTTAAAAGAGATATATCCTAGGGCTCCTTCCTGGAATTACTAAATCACACTATCTTGGGAAGGGGCCCTTGAATATGCATTTGTAGCAATTTTCTCAGGTGACTTTGGCAGCCAGTAGAACGTGAAAACTGCTAATCAGGAGCAAAGCTAGGACAGACATTTTGTGTTCTGACATGAAGACGTCACAATATAGTCTAGGTAATAAGACTTACATATTTGAAAAGATAATTAACATAACACTTTATTAGGATACATGCCAAAATAGATGTAACCCAAAATGGCTGAGGAGCTCAGGTGTTGGAGATCAAGGGAAATGCCAGCCCCTCAGCTGCCATAAGTGGATGCCTTCCTATGACATGCCCTATAAAGTGGGAATGAAGCTAAAACCTTAAGAATTATATGAGATTCATAAAGGAGCACTAGAACACTTAGATCAAAGGCCAGTGACATTTTTGAAGTTCTAATCAGTTTTTGGGAATATTTATGCAGCAGAGTCTTCCCCAACATCTTCAACGGACAACCTGTGGAAATAGAAGGACGTAGAGCAGAACACCGAAAGCAGAACACAAGGGTGCCAGGCCTGCATCTCAAACTCCACTGGAAAAACTGATGGGGGAAAAGGGATCTGCATCACTGCAAACTCATCATCTAAAAATTCTGCCTATCTCCTGAGACTTTGTCCTCCCATTTCCGCCAAACATAAATAAAACTTCACTTATGAAATCAGAATTGTTTACCCTTGAGGCAGTAGAGCTGGGAAGGAGATATGCTACATCCTGTACCAGGGAGGGCTTTGGCTCAGTCCTTTTTATTTTTTTAAGTTATCTCTACACTCAACGTGGAGCTCAAACTCAGGACCCCAAGATCAAGAGTTGCATGCTTTTCCGACTGAGCCAGTCAGGTGTCCCCTTTGGTTCAGTATTAAACATTACCGAACTATAATTATCTGTTTCCCAAATCTATGCCTAGATTGAGATACTTTGCTCAGAAGGTTTGTTTTTTTTTTTTTACCTTGATGTTTCTTTCTCATTGTAATCTCCAAGGTCAGTTTGGACTTGGTTTGGAGTGGATTTTATATTTTATAATCTCTAAGAACCACAATGTTCTTTACTCTTTCCTATGTTAAATAATCTTGCTGACTAGATTTCAGTTTTTCAAATAGTATTAACTTTTGGATCTTATATTATAAAAGCAACCAATATTGGCAAAAGAGATGTTGACCAGCAAATGCAGAGTTGAAGAGAGGACCTACCTGACCCACAGCCTTCCCTCTTTCTCCATATTCTACTCTTGGTCCTCTAATTAACCTGATAGTCCAGGATTTGGGGGAGTTTTCTTAGGTGTGTCTCCACCTGCCATTCTGCTGATGCTTGCTCAAGTAAGCTTCTAGATAGGTATGCCACTACCAACTTCCAGCACTACCCACATATATCCACTTCCAAAAGGTATGAATGACTTACTGAATACAGAGACTGTACCCATCTTTGGAAAGGTTTTCAATAGCTGGTTTATTAGTTCACTGACATATACTACACACAACCACAAAAGTCATCATTTTTATGACTTTATGTCTCTTTGTACATTTCTCCAAACATCAGGAATACCATTACCTTTCTGTTAAGACCCAGCACATAATATACTTCTGTGGCCTTTTCAAAAGGTCTTTACCTGTTCCTGCCATGGGTTCATAACAATGGGCTCAGAACCATATTTCTCAGACTGCTTGCTGGTTAGATGTATATGCATATCTGTATATCTAGCACTTATGTTGTCAGGATGTTAGACAGAGGTTTTGAATTCAGAAAGTCTGGGCTCCATCATTTACTTCCAATGTGTCTTTAATAAAACCACTTAAACATGCTTAGTACTAGAATTCTCTTCTATATAATGTCATTAGTAATATTTACATAAGGCTTGTTAGGAAAAGTAAGTGAGAAAATTAATAAAGAAGGTCTCATACAGTGCTAAGTACAGATTAAGTGCTCAAAATACCAGCTGAGCTTGTTAAATCAGAATGACCAGTGTCATTTCCAGCATTGTCATTTGCGCCAGAATTCATGCCCATAGCAATGGCTGGGTTGTTTTTGTTTTTTTGTGGTGGGTTTTTTTTTTTTTTTTTTTTATCATATACTGAAAAGAGTTCTCATTTCTCAAAAATTCTAGCCAAGAAAAGAAATGAATATCTTTGTTCTGATTTCAGTGCCCTGAAAGTTCCCAGATGGAAATACAACATGAGCTATAAACCCCCAAATCCTCAAAGTTCGACCAAATACTAACCAAAATACAGAATTTTCCTGATTCTTCCTCATTCTATATTCCAGGCAGTTAGTGAGAAGGTGCTCATAAAAATAGTAGTTTCTCCTTACACAGGCCCATTGACCTTTTCCCCTTTCTAAATGTGTTTCCCTCTTCAACATTTGAAGAACTGTAATGTTTTATCTTTCCCACTGAATAGCCAGTCATTACGTAGGCAAGGTGCTATCTGACACACTGGGAAAGAAGAAGGTAGAGAAACTTTCCCTGGGAAATACTATTCACATCACTAGTTTAGCTGATACACTATTGATACACTAAGGGGCTGATCTACTTCTACTACAGAAATCGGTATGTCTATACATTAAGATCCCAAGTAACAAGCACAGAGCTGGAAAAACACTGGCAAGTGGTCATAATAAGAGATTTGAAATAGAATACTAATAGGACATTACTGCAGAAAGACAAACTGAATTTGCTTCTCCAAAGTTACCCTACTCGAAATGGATAAAAGACCTCAACGTGAGGCAGGAATGTACCAAAATCCTAGAGGAGGGCACTGGGTGGCTCAGTCAGTTAAGCTGCTGCCTTCGGCTTAGGTTATGATCCCAGGATCCTGGGATTAAGCCCCTCACCAGGCTCCCTGCTCAGTGGAGAACCTGTTTCTCCCTCTCCCTCTACCTGCCACTCTGCCTACTTGTGCTATTTCTGTGTCAAATAAGTTTTTTAAAAAACCCTAGAGGAGAACATAGGCAGTAACCTCTTCGGCATCAGCCATAGAAACTTCTTTCAAGATATGTCTCCAAAGGCAAAGGAAACAAAAGCGAAAATGTACTTTTGGGACTTTATCAAGATCAAAAGCTTCTTTTTTTTTTTTTTTAAGATTTTATTTATTTATTTGACAAACAGAGATCACAGGCAGAGCGAGAGGGAAGCAGGCTCCCCACCAAGCAGAGAGCCTGATGCAGGGCTCGATCCCAGGTCCCCGAGATCATGACTTGAGCCGAAGGCAGAGGTCCAACCCACTGAGCCACCCAGGCACCCCAAGATCAAAAGCTTCTGACAGCAAAGGAAACAGTCAACAAAACAAAGAGGTAACTCATGGAGTGGGAGAAGATATTCACAAATGACAATACAGACAAAAGGCTGATATCCCAGATTTATAAAGAACTCTTCAAATTCAACACACACCAAACAAATAACCACATCAAAAAAGGGGCAGAAGACATGAACAGACACTTCTCTAAAGAAGACATATAAATGGCTAACAGACACATGAAAAAATGTTCATCGTCATTCCACAGAGAGATACCACCTTACACCAGTTAGAATGGCCAAAATTAACAAGACAGTAAACAACAAGTGTCGGAGAGGATGTGGAGAAAGGGGAACCCTCTTACACTCTTGGTGGGAATGCAAGTTAGTGCAGCCACTTTGGAAAACAGTGTGGAGATTCCTCAAAAAATTAAAAATAGAGCTTCCCTATGACCCTGCAATTGCACTACTGGGTATTTACCCCAAAGGTACAGATGAAAAGAAGGGCCATCTGTACCCAATGTTCATAGCGGCAATGGCCACAGGTTGCCAAACTATGGAAAGAATGAAGCTGCCCTTCAACAGACAAATGGATAAAGAAGATATGGTCCATATATACAGCGGAGTATTATGCCTCCATCAGAGAGGATGAATACCCAACTTTTGTATCAACATGTACGGGACTGGAAGAGATTATGCTGAGTGAAATAAGTCAAGCAGAGAAAGTCAATTATCATATGGTTTCACTTACTTGTGGAGCATAAGGAATAACTTGGAAGACATTGGGAGTTGGAGAAGAGAAGTGAGTTGGGGGAAATCGGAGGGGGCGACAAACCATGAGAGACTGTGGACTCTGAGAAACAAACTGAGGGTTTGGGGGTGGGGTGGGGGGATGGGCGAGCCTGGTGGTGGGTATTAAGGAGGGCACATATTGCATGAAGCACTGGGTGTGGTGCATAAACAATGAATTTTGGAAAACTGAAAAGAAATAAAATAAAATTGGAAAAAAAAAGTTACCCTACAATTTTTAACACGTGGACCATAGGGAGTGAGCAGTAAAAAATGTTTGAAAGAGTGAGGCACTTGAGTGGTGCAGCCAGTTAAAGTCCGACTCTTGGTTTCAGCTCTTGTCATGACCTCAGGGCTCTGGGATTGAGCCCCGAGTCCAGCTGCACACTCAGCGTGGAGTGTGCTTGAGATTCTCTCTCTCCTTTTCCTTTGCCCCTCCTGCTCGTGCTCTCTCTCTCTCTCTCAAATAAAGAAATAAAATCTTTAAAAAAAAGTTTGAAAGTGTGGCCATGGATAAAATGCCTAACTCTGAATTTTGAGCAATGACATGAAAGCCAGAAGCCCTAGCATTTAATTAACAAAGAAAAAAATTAAACATTGCAACTTAAATGAACATAGGATTCTGACTACTGGGAAAGACAGGAAAATAGGAAATACTAGCAGACAATGAAGAATCGGCATGAAAAAGGAAAGGGAACTTTTAGAAACTTCAACATGTTACCACACCTTGCTGATGATCTGAGGATCTTCATATTTCACATCCCAGTAGTTAATTATCATGCCTTTTCTTACTTGATCTATCAGCTGCATTTAACTCACCCAGACCTACTCCTTATGAAAATATCTACTTTCTTTACTTGGTTCCAAGAGATCTCACTCCCCACTCCTGGCCCTTGCTTTTCTTACTGGCTTGCCTCCTCCTTTTCAATTTCTCAGTATTGAGGTTCTTCTCTACCTACATTTTGTAGGCACTCTAACCAAGTTGCCTTTATGTGCTAATGTCCTCCAAGTTTATATCTCCAGCCCTCACTTCTCTCCTTAATTCCAGATGCCTATGTCCAAATCTGTTCAATCTCCTTTCTTGGATACTTAATGAAGTGGGCTTTTTAAAAAAATTTCTTTAAATTTTATTTGAGAAAGAGAGGCAGGGACGGAGAGAGGGAGGCACAGAGAGAGACTTAAGCAGGTGCCACGCTCAGTGTGGATCCCAATACAGGGCTCAATCTCACAACCCTGAGATCATGACCTGAGCTGGAATCGAAGTCGGATGCTTACCTGGCTGAACCACCTGGACACCACCGTAAGGGGTCTTTGATGATAAATTTAAATTTAAATGATAAATTTAATATTTATTAAACTGAGCACTTGATTTTCCCTCATGTACCCAAACTTATTCCTCCTCCCAAGGCCTTCCACATGACACTTAGTGCTGCCATCATTTGTCTGTTGCTTAACCCAAAACCTTAAAGTTTTCCATGACTCCTCTCTTTTTCTCACACCCTACATCAAACTTCTTCAGCAAACCTTGGCCAGTTTATGTCCATGTAGTATTGTGAGGCTAGCTGCTCTCATTACCTCCTCTGTGTCTAGTGTCCTAATCCTAGACCAAACATTGCCTGCTTTCCTCTAGATTCCTGCAAGTCTTCTATCTGGTCTCTGTGCTTTCATGTTTATACCTCTTTCTTCCATAAGTCTATTCTCCATAGCAAACAGGGATCTTTTAAAAATACAAATAAAGTGGTGCCTTGGTGGCTCAGTGGGTTAAGCCTCTCCCTTAGGCTCAGGTCATGATCCCAGGGTCCTGGGATGGAGCCCCGAATCGGGCTCTCTGCTCAGCAGGGAGCCTGCTTACCTCTCTCTCTCTGCCTGCTTCTCTGCCTACTTGTGATCTCTGTCAAATAAATAAAATATTTTTTAAAAATACAAATAAAATCCTATAGTTTTCTTCCTTGGAAATATCTAGTGGCTTCCCATCTCACTAACTCACAAATCCAAACTCTTCAAGTTGATCTACAAGGTCTTCCATTATCTGGCCCTAGTAATAACTAATGCTTTAACATGACTATGCTTTTCATTACCATCATTACTTCATCTTCTGCCACAGAGTCTCTGAACTTGCTGTTCTTTCTGCCTAGATGCTGTTCCCTGAAATAGTCCTATAACGTGCCTTCTGACTTCTTTCATGTCTCTATTCAAATGAAAGATTTTTCCTGACACCTGCATCTTACTCTTCAACATTATCCTCCATTCATTTTTTGTTTTAAAGAGAGAGAGAGAGAAAGAGAGAGAGACAGAAAGCACAAGCAGGAATGGGGGGCAGAGGAAGAAGGAGAGAGAGAATCTCTAGCAGTTTCCACACCCAGGGCAGAATCTGACGTGGGGCTCAATCTCATGACCCTGAGATCATGACCTGAGCCAAAATCAAGAATCAGAAGCTTAACCAACTAAGCCGTTCAGGTGCTCCTGTCCTCTAATTTTTAAAACCTCAGGGCTCATATGTCATTATTAGGCATTATATCATTTATTTATTTATTTTATTATGTATTTGCTTATTGTCTGCCCCACCACTCCCATGAGGGCAGAGACTCATCTGTTCTGTTTTCTGCTATACTTTCAGTGTCTAGAACAATTTCAGAAACATGATGGGAAACAAATAAATAGTTTTGAATAAAATAAATTACTAATCGAACATGAGTAAAGTATTTCTTTAGTAAATTACACATGACTTATAATATGGATGCTGTCAGTCTCAATGAATTCTCTTGATTTCCTAAAATCCTCAGCAGAATTCCTACACAACTGGCTGGTGATAATGGACAAGGTTCTGGAGTCCACTCCCATTTGTATTAGCAACATATCACTTACATACAAATGCAAGTATAACTTACATTAATAGTAGCTAAATATGAACACTAAACAGACCATTTTGAACTATAAATTAATAAAATATTATCAATAAATCTAAAGGCACATAGAGCCAAAGAACTTTAGAAACTAAAAAAATACAAAGAAACCACACAGAGAAAGCAAATGATTAGTATTCACACATGTGGTAATCAGCCAATCACAACCACATACCATTATATGTGGTAATCACAAAACCAAGGTAAGAAAAGATCAAGGCCAACTCATTTGATTCACCTCCACATGACCAACCTACACAGTTTCCACAGAAAATAGAGAACTTACTGGGGCCATCTCTTGTCTTTCCTCTAGAGTTTTCAGAAGATACCATGAGGTCTGCTCACTAAAATTTTCAGTGACTATGTCCAGGAAGAAACATTTCGGAGGACTCACTGAATGACAACATAATGAATCCAGGCTTCCTCACATACCTTAAAAGGAATATAGGTGTTCTTTAAAAAAGTCATCCATAAATATCAAGGTAATTGCCCTTTAAAAATCCAGGAACTTAAAGAATCTCACCATGAGTCACTTTCACAAGCACTCTGTGCCTTTTACTTCTGGTCAAGGATCAGGAGAATCATGAGATAATGACAGGCAGATGCTCAGCTTCAAAGACAAATACTGGGGATTTCTCAAGGACAATCCCATCTCTTGAGCAGCTTCAAGTGCATTTAAAAACTAGGCATATGCACAGAGATAAACACACACACACATACACACAAGTGTGTAGAATCATGCTAACTCAGATATACCATAGGAGATTACAGGATCATTCATGCATTCCTCTAAGTTTTTTTTTTTTTTTTTTTTTTTTTTGTTTTCTGATTTACCACTTTCATGTTTTGGAAAGGATATTTAGATTAATATATCTGAAAATTTGGGTATTTGCCCATTTGGGAAAGGTTCAATCATAGAAAAGCAGGTTGTTAAATTACACCAAGGATTTTTCTACCTTTTTATCTTTCATTCATATTTCCCATATTTAGTGAGAGCATAATCATAATGTCCCCCCACTTCAGCCTGGGCCCTTTGAGGTGCCCATTACCAAAGAGTTACTATGGGACCATACAAACTCTTGAGCTAAAGGAACACCGGGCTGGCTCAGTCGATAGAGCACGTGACTCTTGATCTCAGGGTTATGAGTTTAATTGCTATAGGTGCGAATAAAACAGGGAAGGAAAATAAAGTGTTTCCAGTGTTTTGAAAGGTTACACTATAAATATGGTAATCAGGGAAGACTTCACTGAGAAGCCAGGAGATAAAATCTAAAAGACGTAAGGGACCAAGTCATCCAGATATTTAAGAAATAGTCTTCTAAGTGGAGGAAACAATTTGTACAAAGGGAATGTGCAAGAGACATGTCAAGGAAGAAGTGTCAGTGGCATGAAGTACTCGAGAAAGACATAAATTTAGAGAGATTATAGAAGGTCAGACTGCTTAGAGCCTTGTAGGGCATCCTAGTGATTTTGACTTTGCTCTGAGCAAAGTAGAAACTCAGTGAAGGATTTTGAACAGAGAGGTAAATAATTTTTTTTAAAGGCTCACTCCAGCTGCTATATAGAGAATAGACTAAAGGTGAGGGATGAGATGGAAGACAAAAAAAAGGAAGGTTGGGGGCGCCTGGGTGGCCCAGTGGGTTAAGCCTCTGCCTTTGGCTCAGTTCATGTTCTCAGGGTCCTGGGATTGAGCCCCGCATCGGGCTCTCTGCTCTGCGGGGAGCCTGCTTCCCCCTCTCTCTCTCTCTGCCTACTTGTGATCGCTCTCTCTGTCAAATAAATAAATAAAATCTTAAAAAAAAAAAAGGAAGGTTGGATAAAAGGTTATTGCTATAATCCTAACACTGGATAATGATGGCCTTAGAACACTTAGGGGAAGCGATAAGAAGGACCAAGATCCTGAATATTTTTAAGACAAAGCTAACAGGGTGAAGTACAGACTGGATGTGATAGGTATCAAGATTGACTCTAAAGCCTGTGGCCTGAGCACTTACAATATGGAATTTTTATATGTCCATGGAGATCAGAAAGAATTGACAAGAGGAAGTTAAGAGTGATGGGAAATATGGACATCCTAACTGTGAGACACCAATTAAAGATTCAAGTTAAAGGAAAGAACCAAGGGAAAGATTAAGGGGATTTACAGCATATAAATGATATTAAAACCATAAGAATGAATGAGATGACTCGGGAATTAAATCAGAATGGAAGAGAGATGTAAGGACTGAGATTTGGACCACTCCAAAATTAAGAAGTCAGGAGTTGAAGAGGAACTAGTAATAGAAAATGAAAAGAAATGGCCCATGAAGTGAAAGGAAAACCAGCTTTGTCCTGGAAGACAAGTGAAAAATAATTCAAAGAGGAAGTGATATCAACTATGCCTGATTTTACCCATAGTTTAGGTAAGAAGGGGACTGAGTATAAGTCTTGGTTTCAGTGACAGAAGATCTTAGTGTCACAGACAAGGGCAGTTTCTGTGGAAAACTGGAAGCAAAAGCTTGACTCAGAATAAAATGGAAATAGAGAAATTAGAGATAGGAGCATAGTTGACTCTATATTGAAAATTTACTATAAGAAAGAGAAAAATAGGGGCAGTGGTTGAAAGGGCGTAATAAGACCAAGAGATATAACTTTTTTTAGTGGGAAAAGAAAACAAAGGACTCAATCCATATTTACACACTGATAAGAAAGATCATTTTAATAGAGAGAAAATTGCAGAAAGAAGAGCATTTCTGGAGGAATATCCTTCTGGAACGGGAAGAGCTAGCTAGCCCTGGCCTTCCCCAGGGGCAATCCCTCCATGGTAACAGCAGAGAAAGTAGAATATGTGGGCCCAGAGGCTAGAGATTGAGTAGATGATGTAATGGGAATTTGCAGAAATTCTCCTCTAGTTGCCTCTACTTTTCTCAGTAAAATGGGAAGCAAGATCATCACCTGATATAAAGTTTCAAAGAGTAAAATTCACAACATATTCAAAGGAAAAACAAAAATAATGTCCAGAAAGCAAGATCCAGGACCTGCTATCTGTTTAAAAACCAACGTCTGTACAAGGGCTCAAGACAAGACAAGATGTGTTGATGTACAATCTGATGTACAATTTGTCTCTTTACACAGCCTGCCAAGAGACAGAAATGCATTCAGAGATGCACTTAAAGGAAATGAAACTCACTAAAGCTAAGTCAGATCTGGCTGTTCACTTCTGCCTCTAGTCTGTCTAGCTTCAACCATTACCACCAGTACGTTTCAGTTTTACCAGCAAGTAGGTCTTGTGTACTTACACATGTTTATTTGGAAGTGGAGGAGGCATGTGAGGAATGGAGAAGTATTATATTATTTGTTTTTAATGAGGACTCCCCATTTACCAGGCTTTTTATATTTCTGTTACAAAGTCATCAATGCAACTTTGCACAAAGTATGTTACATTTCAAAATTGGCCTAAAGTTGACTGCTTTTACATTAACTGGAATTTTCTCATACTTTAATGGAGAAAATTGACATGTTCCCTTTTGAATTAGAGCGAAACAGGTGGCATATGGACATAACAAAAAGATTTGTTGTGAATGAAACGAATCACATTCTGTAATAAAACTAGGCGTATGAAGATTATTATTCCATATTCCACATACTTAACTATATAGGTTATTTCTTGAACTCTGATTTGCTTATTCATTGATGCAGCAAATATTTATTAAGTACCTACTGTATACTAGGTACATAGTATACAACAATGAAGAAACAAAGATCCTTGCCTTCATGAAGCTTATTATATTCGAGAGGGAGAAATATAGATAATAGACAATTAACATAACAAATACAATGTTTAAAATGTAAGAAGGTCCTCAGTAAAATGAGAAAAAGAATGCATCAGAGTAGGAAAAATGGGAAGAGAGTTTGTGATATAAATGGTGTGGACAGAGTAAGTACCGAAAAACTAACATTAGCAGAAAGATTTGTAGCAGATGAAGGTGAAGCCATATAAGCTCTCTGGGGAAGAGAGAGCCAAGCAGAAGGAACAACAAATACAAAGGTTTGGGGGCGGGGGCGGGGTGAGGGGGGTGTATGTGGAATGTTCCCAGCAGTGTGCAGGGGCAGCATGAGGGATGTGAATGCAGAGAAGAGAAGAAAGGACTGGCTACATTAACTGTAGGGCTCCATGTGACATGAAAATGTGGAGCTCTTTGTTCAAAATTATTAAGAATTTCAAAATAGGGGTGCCTGGGTGGCTCAGTCTATTAAGCATCTGGCTTCGGCTCAGGTCACGATCTTTGGGTCCTGGGATCAAACTCCACATCTGCCTCCCTGCTTGGTGGGAAGTCTGCTTCTCCCTCTCCTGCTCCCCCTGCTTTTGCTCTCTCTGTCTCTGTCAAATAAATGAATAAAATTAAAAAAAATAATTTCAATTTCAAAATAGCTCTAGCAGAGACTTAAACTGTGCATCTATACCTTCTGAGCACAGGGCCTTGTGTGACTATACAGATCACACACCCACGAAGCTAGCTTTGGTCAAATAGGAAAGTGAGGGAACATATTCGGGGGGGGGGGTTCTAGGCCCTCCTAAGAACTTTGACTCTTACTCTGAGAGAAATGGCACATCACTAGAGGGTTTTAAGCGATTTAACTTACAGCATCCATGTTGAAATTAGTTTGGGACCCCAGGTGGAAGCAGTAGGTGGATTAGGGGACTATTCCAATAACCCAGGTGAGAGGTGATAGTGGCTTGGTCCAAGAACAGTGTTTGTAGAGGGGGTAAGAAATTCCAGACTCTGGATACATCTTGAAGATGAAACCAACAAGATTAGTGATGGGTTTTACGTAGGGAGAAAGAAAAACTTCGAGGAATGAAGAACGAATCCAAGGTTTGTGGATTGAGGAACAGAAAAACAGGAGTTGCCATGAACTTAGACAAGGAAGTGTGAGAGAGACAGATGGGGCCATGGTGGAGACACACATCAGGAGTTCAGTTCTCAACACGAAGTTTGAGATTCCTCTTAAGACATTTGAGTAGTGGAGACAGCGAGCTGGCCATTGGCTACATGAGTGTGGTATTTGGGAGAGTGGTTAGGCTGGACACAGAAATGTGGAAGTAATCAAAAAACCCTGAATTCTTCAGTGTAACCTGAAGTAAAGGTCTCAACTGATCTAGATTCTCCAAAAGCTCTAGATGAATCAAAATTCTTCTTTGTGTGCCACATTGATCTTGGCTAATGACATCTTGTACCATTTACTTTTTACTCCATTTCCCTTTTATTACAAAGGGTTCACCCGCCCTCATGTAACTTCATGGCTTGGCTGAAACTGAACACCAAAGAACTGGAGAAAACTATTTCTAAATATCACAATTAGTTTTCTGTACCAGGCATTGACTTTTCTATTTGATTTTTAGAACACACTATTTTTTTTTTAATCTCCAGAATGGCCCTTTTGTTACAGAAGGGTATAGAAAATATTCATCTATTACATATATAATGTCATCATTAATTTAAAAGCAGAAAATAAATATTCTGGCTTAGGAATGTTAACTATAGGTTAAGCAAAGGCTGTACCTTATTTTTGTGAGTCAGTGAGAAAAAGGAACTGTCCAGGGATGAATGGGACTAACAGTGGATGGTGTCTGGCCTTTTACTTGTACCCAGTGAAAGAGTTGGGTTTTCTGTTAGTTTTAGGAGTTGCTTGTGGGAAATACAGAATAGTAGGAGTTGTCTTTCCAAAGAAAAGGCATCACGAATCTCTACATTCAAACAATGCTGGGCGATGACCTGGGTGTCAAAAGGAGGACCTGGGTGTCAAAAGAAATTGGAGTGAGAGGCATTTTCGCTCAGCCTGTTCAGAACCAAATCCATAATTCCCACACATTTTCACATTCCTACTTCTCCCAGGAGAGGTAGTTTAAAGAGAATTTAGAGCCAGCCCAGTTAGCAGGACCCCCATCAACTCTTGAGGGGTGCCCTCAAGAAAGGGGCTGCCAGAAATGGGTAAAGACAGGAAATACCAAAAAGGGGGAGCAACACAGGACAGAGGAGGGAAGGAGGGGCTATATGGCGGCTGTATGTGAAGCACCTCTTTGAGGAGCTCAGAATTAATTTGAGAATAATTTATAGGAGAGGATTGATATTCAATAATTACAGTGAAGGAGGGTGAGAGTCACCATAGTTTACTTCACTGTTTATTATGCATGGTGTCATTTTCATACCCAGCTTGGTAAAAGAGGCATGTACATATACATTCTCATTCCAAATGGGGACTGAAGAAGGACTGTGTATTTATCAGCTGATTTCTTTGAAATTGGTTTCCTGGCAAAATGTTCTGCTGGCTCAGGAATGTAGCACCACATCGTTTCTCTAAGTCAAGTGAACTGCGTCCTTCTTTCCAGTCTTCTGCCTGATCTCCTTTTTCCTGCCCTTTGTCACAGTGGGAGGAATGGGTGGAAAGGGAATTTTCAGAATTGGAATATGAAAGGAATACGGATTTCCATTCCTTAAAGGATACTTTATGCCTCACTTTCCTCTTGTACTTCAACAAGAGGGAGAAAACCTAAAGGTGTTACTATTTAATAACTCAATAGATATGGGTTGTAATAATGTTGGCAGCGCTGATAATTTCAATGTAAAACAGAACTTATTTTTTTCCTGAAATTTGCATTAAACTTATTCTCAGTTTTGAAGACGGCCTCTATTTTGGGGTTTATGAGTGAGTGGAAAAAGGTAAATTCATCTAACACATAAACGGAAGAGAAAATGTGTCCCTTTCATGTCTTTAAAAATATAATTATGTCCTCCAGGTTCAAAGTGAGTATAACATGAGTAATTATTTAATGTGTTTGATAACAAGACTCTAAAAACATAGAAAAACATTTTAAATTATGTAATGTGAAAAGAACAAAACTACTTTAGGATTAGATCATGTACGTGTTATTTGTTCCTTCTGCTAATTCATACAAGATAGAGTTTCTCAGTCTCAGCACTCTAGACACAGGAGCTGGATAATGTTTTGTTGTGGGAGGCTATGACCTGCATTGTAGCACGGTGACCATCACCCCTGACCTCTCACTATTCCCTGCTCTGTCATGCTAATAAAAAACATCTACTGGAGGTGTGAAATGTCTCCTGGGTGACAAAATCACCCTTGACTGAGAATCAGTGACACAGACTCTACTGCTTCACAGAGAGAACTAAATTCATTTTCATAATGTATTTTGTTATTCTTTCATTTTGAGCAACTACTTTGAAGTCATCAATCAAGAATCAAAATCAAATCAAAAACTTTGCCAAAAAGATCAGGGAGGAGGGTTAGGGTGGCTGGGTTATGGACACTGGGGAGGGTATGTGCTATGGTGAGTGCTGTGAATTGTGTAAGACTGATGATTCACAGACCTGAAGCAAATAATACATTATATGTTAAAAAAAATCATATGAAACATCTTATCTCCTAAACTTCTGAATGACACCATGCACACTATCATCTCATGCAGCATACAAATTATCAGATATGTCAGTGTCATATTCCTGCCCCGTATAGATGACACATTTGACTAAGCTACTTCCTTCTTCAGAAACTCAACAGCCTAGAAACAACAAGTAGCAGGCGACTTTTTTGTTCACTCAGTAGGATCTACGTCTCACTAAGCTGGGCAATTGACAGGAAGACCACAGAATTGTACCATAGATTTGCCTTTTATCTGTTTTATCTGTTTACAGATAAGAGCTTAACTTTGAGCACACTATGCCATGGACATCTTTTAATACAATTGTTTTTCACGTCAGACTTTTAAAAAGCTTTGTGTTCCTTGCTTCCATTTCCGTTTCATATGGGGAAAGTAGCAGTGGGAGACTTCTAACTGGATCATCAACAAATCCAAACTATTTGTCCACTGCATTCTCATCTCATTTTATGCTTGAAGAAAAGCTACCGTTGGACAGAATTCATGCACAGAAAGCATTTCTTATGAGGACTGTAAGAAGAGTCTCTGAAGCAAAGCCAATTTTCAAGACTAGGTGAACAAACCTCTTATTTTGAACAGTATCTGGTATAAGATAATACCAATAATTGTCACAGGTTTTGATTAGTCCTTACAATTCCTAAGTTTATTCTTGTTGTAGTTGAAGTTTGCCCGTTTTGCTGACTTTCTTCCATTGTATATGTATGGTCTCAAAAAAATAAAAACATGAAAAAATAATGGACAACTTGATGTTTGGAAGCAATTCTGAGACAATGTCTCATTCAACAGATATTTCTTAACTTCCTCTACTTTTTATATATTTTTTCTAGACCTCCCACACTTTTGAAGGCATATTCCAGACAAGAATATCCAGGTGGTGGCATTTCCAAGAAAAGTGATATAAATAGAAAAAATATTTTTTAAATTTATTTTCATGTTTTTTAATGAGAAAAAAAAAAAAAGAAAGCATTCTTCCTCTCCTCATAGGGAAGCAGATGGGAAAATAGAGATGCAGTTAAGAAGTTGATACACTTGGGGCACCTGGGTGGCTCAGTGGGTTAGAGCCTCTGCCTTTGGCTCTGATCATGGTCCCAGGGTCCTGGGGTCCTGGGTCTTGGGGTCCTGGGATTGAGCCCCGCGTTGGGCTCTCTGCTTGGCGGGGAGCCTGCTCCCCTCACCGTGCCTTCACCTCTCTGCCTGCTTGTGGT
Organism: Enhydra lutris kenyoni; assembly: GCF_002288905.1. Lineage (NCBI taxonomy): Eukaryota > Metazoa > Chordata > Mammalia > Carnivora > Mustelidae > Enhydra > Enhydra lutris. Next base: position 13,104,091 of record NW_019154109.1, on the reverse strand, counting down.
CTCTGTCAAATACATAAAATCTTAAAAAAAAAAAAAAAACTGTTGGGGAAACTTTATCAGATATTGAAACTAGTGGATTTTCCTGTGTTCTGCAAAGAGAAACTTCTTCATCCTTTTGAAAGTTTTCAATTTCTTAATTTGATTTTTTTGGTGAAGGCAAAAGGATTTATTAAGAAAAAATTTTCCTCTTTAATTAAAAAAAAAAGTATTCAATAGTAACTGTCTGAGGAAGAGGAGAAAAAAGGAAAGAAAACAAGTAAAGCCACAAAGCCCCAGCTGTGCTTAGTTCCTGTTCGCTCAGTGCAGCTTGTGACGTGGACTTTTTGTATTTTGAATTCGCAAGTTAGAAACGTTCATTCAGAGAGGAAACTGGCTTTAGCATAATCTGCAGAAGAAAATAGCATTCACAGAACTGTTATTTTAAAAAGGTGCACAGAAATCTGTATTTCTTATTTAAATGAACTTCACCTTAGCTAGAACTAGCTAGAACAGGGAGATCAATATATGTATTTTGTGGTAGGTAACTTCTGATTTTAAATTTGAACAAAGTTTCATAAACAATTATTAGAACCGAGAAAGAGTCAAACATCAAAACCTGAGCAGCTGAGAGATTGGGGTCTAACTGCTCAACACAGGGGAGCTGGAAGGAGGAGCCTTGCTTTGCCTTAGCCTTGCTTTGAAGTCCCTGAGCTGGGAATCCAGTGTTCTTGTTTAACCCCAACCATACTTCTGGAGTGAGACTTAAGCAGCTCTAGTTGTAACATCGACATTAAAATTGAGATCCCTGAGGCTAATGTTGGGGAGGAAAATTTTTCATCGATCCTTCTTGACTCTTTGGCCGGTAAACTGATAGAAGGCAAATTAACAGGATAAAACCAAATTTGATCATGTATATACAGAAGCCCCATAAGAACATGAGACCCAAGGACAATTTGGGTAATTGAGGTCTATATGCCATCCTGAGGTAATGGGATAGGGGCCTGGGGCTTCGAAGGGGAGGAGGGTAATTCACAGGAAAATAAAAAGAACAGGTGTTCGGTATCTCCTGCGTAAGAGATAGGTCATTCGGATAAGAAGTTATCTCTGGTAATAGTTTTCGTTTGGGGCCAGGCTCCCTAACTAAATTCATTTGGGCAGTTAAGGAAGAGGTAAAAGGTTGTTTTTTTGAGTTGGCTGGGTGTTTTGTTTTGTTTTGTTTTTAGATCTTATTTTATTTATTTGTGAGACAGAGAGAGAGAGAGAGTGTGTGTGTGCTCACAGGCAGGGGGGAAGGGCAGACGAGAGGGAGAAGCAGACTCCCCGCTGAGCAGGGAGTGGTCCACATGGGTGGACGCCAGGACCCTGAGACCATGACCCTAGCCAAAGGCAGATGCTTAACTGACAGCCTCCCAGGGACCCCAAGTCTGCTGGGTCTTGACTGCCTTCAGCTCAAAATAATCCACTGCCAAAGTGGTCTATTTTGGGGTTGGGCATTTTGCGTCTCCTCCATCATACCTTTGAAGCTTCCCCTAAGAAGTTTCAGTCCAGGGGCGCCTGGGTGGCTCAGTGGATTGAGTCTCTGCCTTCAGCTCAGGTCATGATCTCAGGATCCTGGGATTGAGCCCTGCATCGGGCTCTCTGCTCAGCCAGAGCCTGCTTCCCCCTCTCTCTCTGCCTGCCTCTCTGCCTACTTGTGATCTCTCTCTCTGTCAAATAAAGAAATAAAATCTTTAAAAAAAAAAAAGAAGTTTCAGTCCATAGGTAGTTTGTTTCATCTGATCAAACTGGTCTCTTCTTGTCCTGAGAACAGGTCAGTTCAGGTAAACGGGATGTGTCCTCTCAGGAGGTGGTGATGCAAATGCATTTCCGAGTGAGACCTAGGGCACAAGCAATCGGGTATTTAATAAGACGCAGGTCTATGGAAACAAAAACACATGGTTAATGACTGTGGTTAATGACCAGACTATAATCCTGGCTTCTGAGTTCTGAAGGCAGTCCATTGAGAAGATTGCTAGCTGTCTGGTTTGAAGCATCTCAGATGTCATGGAGGCCAGCACTGAGAGTCTGACAGATTTTCCTGGTTTGCCGTTTCAATGTCTCTGGTGATCTTTCTGAGGAGCCATACAGCAACAGGCAAGAAGACTGTCCATGCATGAGCTATTGTGGTGATTTCTCTTAAGTTTCTATCAAGTTGTTCACAATTAATATTGAAGGGCTTTGGGGGGGAAAGGACAGCTTTTGTTCTTAGTGATTCCAAGCCAAAAAGGTGGGAGAAAATTGGATATGTTCATTTGGAGAGTTGTAGCCAGCTATGAGGTAACTGGAAGGATTCAAGATCCAGTATAAAACCTCAAAGACAATGAATATCACTAGAATCTAATATCCAAAAGTGTATATAATAGTGATGAAGGATAGTTGGAAGTCAGGGGCCCATGCCCTAAGAGGAAACCACCCTTAAAAGGACTTTACACCACCCTGGAAGGAGCCCACCACCCTTTCCCATGTGAGAGGTAGATGACAAAAACCTGAGTTGGTGACAGGCTCAGGGAGGGTTAATCAGATTAAAATGGCCGACAAACCCACAAAAAACCCCTAGATTGAGAAACTCTAACAGCAACTGTCCCCCCTTGGGAGCTTTGTGCTACTACTTCGTTATTGCTCAATAAACCTTGCTTTTCTGCCCACTACGCTGTCTGGTCTACATCTCCATTCTTCGAAGTCACGTGACCAAGAACTGTGGGCACCGATGAATAAAAAAATCTTCTAACAACAGTTCCTACTGAAACAATTTTTTTTCTCTCAAACCATCCTTGTTTCTATCAAAGATAGCCAACTGAAGACTGATGTGTTTGCAATTAAGTCTAGTTTTAAGAAACGTGGCATGATTATTTTATATAAGTGCAGCAAGAATAGTGATTGACCATACAGGCTTTGTTAAATCTGCTTTGATGGAATTTTTCATGAGAAACCTTAATCTGAATTTTTAAAAGCTTCTCAAGGCTAAGAAGTCACGCCAAGGACTCACCATCAGAACTTGCTTTTGATGTCTATAAATTTGGATGAATTCGTCTCTTCTTGAAGTGCCCCAAAGATCTTAAGATTCCTGAACCTGTCAGGAAGTGACTTTCCTTACTCACCTGATAAGACTGCTAGGAACTCTGTAAGGGAGGTACCAGTCCATTTTTTTTCCAAGGGGCTTTATCAGCTCCATAAAGTTCACCTTAGTTCCGTAAAGCCATCTGGTCATATCTGAGCATATGAGTATGTCTCTGCAATATGACATTCTAGTCAAAGCCTTGATGATATAACCAATGTTTCCAATTGTGTCCTGTTACAAGAAGAACAGATTCTTACTTATGTAAATAACTATATTGCCATGAAAATAAGAATACTCACTAGGTTTCCAAATTCCAGAGGGATCCGATCAATTATTTCATCTTTGTCCACAAAAATACATCTTACCAAATTGTTGATAGCTTAAGAGAAAAGAGATTTCCTTAAATTTGGAAGAACAAAGAAGAACTGGCAATGTTTCAAACAAAAGTCATAATAATTACACTCTGCTCCTCAGTTTACTCAGTCCCATGTAATTAACACTTGTCCTGTTTGAATCCAGTTTTCCACCCGTTCTGGAAATTCTTACCCATCCAGATTTCATAGTCTTAAAGTCATCAGAAATCTGCACTGGGCAAAAGGCCTTTTCTTGAATCTCCTTGAAGGTGAAATACTTTTTCAGGAACACTCTGGCAAAGTACCAGTATAAAACAATAACTGTCTGTAAATGAACAAAAAACTTTAAATGCCCATTCTTAAAGATCTGATGAGTTCATCAGGATGGAATTGACAAAGAAAACTTGGTTATTTCTGTGACATTCAACATTTTAAGGTAATAACTAGAATTGTGACTGATAACATTATACCAGGACATATCAGATTTTTAGGAATTTCGTACAATTTCTAATATATTATAACATGTATCCACATAATATGGCCTAAAAACGCTTATCATCACTTTCCATGTAGCTTAACATACCAAATAAGCCTAAGTAGAGTAACATCTCTCTTTTTATAAGGAGAGAGAACAAATATTTTAAAATGTTTCAGGAACCATCTGGAAATTCTTAAATTTAATTTGAAGTAAAAAAAGACTTTATTTAGAATTTGATTTGGGGAAGTTTGTCAGAAAATATTAAAAGAGTTAGAGACTTGACTAAATAGAATTATAGCTCATTATAAAATGATACTTAATTATCTAATGAAAGTGACAAGATTTTAAGGGCAAATACAAGAGATTACATGGTATGAACAAAACCAATAAAAGACCTGATAAAGCACAGAAAATTATTTTGATAAAATAAAATTTTTGCTTTCTAGTCAGATTACTTAAAAGGTAAGGAAACTTTCATAATCTGTTATTAAAAGCAGACCAAAAGTGCAAGAAAATGTTATCTTCTTTAAGAGAGAAAAAAAACTAATTCTAATTTTATACCAGCTTACTTTTGACATTAAAATGTATTTAATTTAAATTTATTCTAACCTTAGCCAACTCGACCACACATTAAAATTTCTTTCCAAAGATTCCTTCTCCACAAACCTTCTACAACTCTTTTTTGTCAACAAAAATACATCTCCATTCCTCATAACTTCTTTTACTAAAAATACACATACTACTTTCTTAGCATGGGAGATTTTTCTCTTATTATTTCTAGTAACTTTACACATATTAATTAGAATTCTTAATCCTTGGAAATCATAATTTCTAATGAAAACTAGAGCAATTGTGAACTGTTATGCCAGCATTGTTTAGATTGGCAAATTTATTAATACAATTCAGAATTTCTAAAGACATGGTTTCTCATAATACAAATTTTGTTTAATGTAGCACAAAAATATGTTTACGAAAAGGCCCAAGTATCTTTTAGTTCCTCTGTAAAAGGAAGCAAAAAAAAAAAAAAGGATAAACCTATGTTTGGCTATTATTTCAATATTTTATCTTATATGGAAATGATCTAAATATTTAAATGACTATCCATCATTTGATTAAGCAATACTTTAAGGTTCCAGATTACCAAAAGACTGGGGAAGATTTCCAAAGTTTACCTAAAAATTCTCATCACACTTAAACATCCATTTAATTTATCTGGTCTTAACAATCATACTCATACTCCTAAAGATTTTGTTACTGGATTTCTTTTCCTTTAGTGCCCACACCACTTTGAAGAATGAAGAGGTAGACCAGACCAAGATTGGTGGGCAGCAAAACAAAGTTTACTGAGTGATAATACAAAACTCTTAAAGAGAGAGGGGACCCAAGAGGATTGCCAGCAGAGTTTCTGGGTCTAGGGGTTTTTATGGGATTGTTGGCAGTTGTTTTAATGTGATTAACTCTCCCTGCGTGCTTGTCAACCCATCAGGTTTTTGTCCTCTACCTATCATGGGAAAGGGTGAAGGCTCCTTCCAGGGTGGTGTAAAAAATCCTTTTTTTTTTTTTTTTTTTTTTTTAAATCCTTTTAAGGGTGGTTTCCTCTTGGGGATAGGGGGGCTGCTCCTTGCCTGCTTTCTTTCAACTATCCTTCATTAATTTCATGAGCCATTAAAGCAGTTATCTATCATCTTAAATTATTTTCCTTGCTAACAAGTTGTGTAACATAGATAATATGAGTTTATATGACTAACAACCCTGGTAGAATAATAGTATACTTAACGCTAATAACTCTAAAGACTTGTCTGTATTAATTAAAACATCAAATTTAAACTTGTTTCAACACCAAATATTTTCCAAAGTCACATGATCCTGAAAAGCATTTGGGTTAGTTTTATTATATTTTTTGATAATTTTATGAATAATAAATTTATATGAGTGTTTGTTAAGTCAATCAAAAAGAGCTATTTTAAAAATTAACCCATCCATAGGTAGGAAAATTAACCCATCCATAGGTAGGAAAATACCACACATCTACAACATACATATATAGACTCTCAGACAGAGAGACACAGAGGCCTTACAGTTCCCAGTATTTGTGAAGAAGATTTTTTGTTTGCCCAATTTCCAAATATGTCTCTCCAATTTTTTCCTGATAAGAAGCCTCTCCCTAACTTTTGCATCTGAAAAATGGTTCTTGGGTCAAGAGAAGATGAGGGTAAAAAATCTGTATCATAGGGGGATCATTATATCTCTTTGTACCCACTTTTTAATCTGGTCTTTTCATAGGTACCAGTGAGATAATTGTTTAGAATGATGACTTTCTAAAAATTATTTCAACTGTAACCAGTGCAAAAAAATCCATCTTTTGGCCATTGACAAGCAGGATCTTACTAATCTCAATAGCGACTCAAACCAATAAGCCTTTTCCTGGCTTAACCAAAGGTGCAAGAAGCATCTTCAAAGGAGCATGCAAAAGCTGCAGCCCTCACAAGATCCAGAAAGTTCATGCCCAAAGAGAGTCTAAGAAAGTAAAAGCCCTCTGTTGTTACAGGTGGCAAGAATGAAGAATGGTGTAGTGAAAATGGTATTTCGTTTCCCACAAGACCATGACACTTCCAGTCACAGACCCACTAATCTGTGACACCTGGCAGATACTAACTGGAATGGGACTTTTCCAGCACTAACTAAGCAAGAGCGTTGAGACAACATAAACTCGTAATAGATCAGGACCCATTATGACATCTCTCCTGACAACTGGCCCCTTGAGACACAGAGTGAGCTGCTGGGGATTTTGTCTTGGAACCCCCGCCCATAGACTGCCCACCAAGATGCATTCTGGTAGGTGCACTTTCTGGTTGCTGGGAGACCAGAAAGGATGTTCTCCCCCAGTCACAAGGCCAAGCTCTCAAAACATAGAACAAGACAAAAGGAAAACCTCATCCAGTTTTTTCTTATATGCACATTAGAATCTTTAGTTAAGCCTTGGTTCTCTTAGAGACACTAATAGCTGAGAGGGATGGTCTGCTGACGTGGGGACTGGGTGGTATTTCACAGTGCACCTCATTGCACGGAATTATTTTGGGGGTTGGCAGGTGACCTGCTGTCAATCTAACCCACTCTGTGACCAACTTACCCTGGGTTTGGAGTCTTTTGAATTATGTGGCAAGTGCTCCAAAGTTCTGACGTGCTGAGACCATTCCCAGCAATTTTGTGGCTTTGGCTTTCAAGTGATCTGTCAGCAACATCCCTAACCTCACATGCACGTTAACCCACAACAAAGTTTGTCTAAACAAATGCTGGTCTGGTGGGAGTCACAACCTCACCAGTCTGTGATGCTGAACCAAAGGGCAGGCTTAATAGGACATGCCTGCCTCTGCCTTGTGGTTTCCTTCTGTAAGACAAACAACAGAATGGGCAGAGTCAAATGAGAACAGTGACCAAGTCTGGAAGGAAAAGGATCAATAAAAACCAATAGTACTCATAATAGCAAATCTTTACCGGAACCACTATATCCAAGAAACAAGCTCCACAAATATTTTTGCCAATTTTAAAATTAGAAAAAGAAATAAAAAAAGGACTTTCGCCACTCTCACTTCCATCAGACCCTGTAGGCAGAGACCCAAGAGACTGATGTGTAAGAAATCTTACCTTCGGTCAACGCTTATCAAAGGTCCCAGGATCTCTCAGGATCTCTCTAGGGTGGCAGCCCCAGAGTGAACAGTGTCAAGACAGTGAAGTGTCCTGCCAACTATGCCAACTGTTGGAAAGGAAAGCTTTTTTCTCTACACCTTCTTACTTCTTTGGTTGGGAAACAGATATAAGACAGATTAACAGAAGAAAAATAAATTTTATTATGTATGCATAGGGGGAGACATAAGAACATGAGACTGAAGGACAATTTGGGCAATGGAGGCTCAAATGCCATCCTGAGATGAAGAATGGGATGGAGACCCAAGGCTCCAAAGGGGAAAAAGATAACTCACAGAACAATAACAAGAGCAGATATTCAGTAATTATGTGTTTGCTCTGCTACACTGGTAAGTCACTCAGATGCAAAGGTTATCTCTAGTAATATCTTGCTTTCTAGTCCAAGCTCCTATCTAAATTATTTTAAGTAGTTACAAGAGAGGAAAAGTACATCTTAAGTCTTCTGGGTCTTGATTACCTTCAGCCCAATATGATGCACATGCCAAAATGGAATATTTGGGGTCACATACTCTGCTCCCTTCACTACCAAGTTCTTTATTCAACCTGCCTTCGCTAGGCCTTCCCTGACCTGCTAGTCCATTTCTTTGTTAAGGTCTGCAGGACTCTCCCTGGACTAAAGATCCTTCGAAGTCTGAGACTTTATATCTCCACCTAAGATCTAATTTAGTGCATAAAGGATAATTCATTTATTAAAGTACTCATTCCATTCTTTTAATTTAGAAGCTTACATTTCAGAGATATGAAAATGATTTCTAGTTGTCATAATTTCATGGCATTAGACCATTGTATGTCAAATACTACTGCTCTGTTCATAATATTTAGACAGTTCCATAGCAACACATAAAATATGACCTTCAGAGGTCTGCATTCCTCCAGCCATGTATCAAGAATTGGCGGAATTCTTGAGAAGACAAACCACATTACAGAGCGCTACATCTAAAATGCTCCCTTTATGGTAGCAATTGCAGAAACATGGAGCAGAAATGTACCCTAGGATTTTATAATTCAAGACTCACTATAGTTTCTAGCAGTGTGCCCTTTGCACTTGTACTTCTTTGGCTTTATTTGCAAGGCATCAAGAAATCTGCTTCAATTCTGAAAAAGAGCTGAGAAAATTTGACTGCTTTATAATTTATCTTTTTTTCCCCAGGGTAGAAAAATAGATTATCATCCTTTTTATCATCTAAATGTTTTGTGGGGGTGCCTGGGTGGCTCAGTTGATTGAGAGTCTGCCTTTGGCTCAGCTCGTTGATCTCAGGGTCCTGGGATAACCCCAAGATAGAGTCCTTGCTCAGTGGGAGCCTACTTCTCCCTCTCCCTCTGCTTGCTGCTCTCTGGTTTGTGCTCTCTCTCTGTCAAATAAATAAATAAAATCTTTAAAAAAATAAATAAGATATTTTGAGTCTGGGGCACCTGGATGGCTCAGCCGGTTAAGCGTCAGACTCTTTGTTTCAGCTCAGATCAGATCTCAGGGTCCTGAGATTGAGCCCCAGGTTGGGCTCTGGGCCCAGAACAGAGTCTACTTGAGATTCTCTCTCCCTCTCTGTTCCCCTCTGCATCTTGTCCCTCTTGTGCACTATCTCTCTCAAATAAATAAATAGATAGAATCTTTAAAATGCTTTGTATGAAAATATTAGTATAGATTGCAGAGATGCCCATGTCTTTCTAAAATTTTGTTCTCTTTCAATATGCTTGAAATTCAAAAATAAGGTTCTCATGTGGCTTGATCCTGAACCCAACTACTAGCAGCTCCCTACCTCTACCTCATTCTTTTGTCCATCAAACTTAGAAGTCACTACTTTCTTTTTTTTTAATTTTTTATTTAAATTCAATTTAGTTAACATATAGTGTATTAGTTTCAGGAGTAGAATTTAGTGACTCAGCAGTTTCATATAACACCTAATGCTCATTCCATCAAGTGTCCTCCTTAATGTCCATCACCCAATTATCCCATCCCCCACCCACTTCCCCTCCAGCTGCTGTTTGTTCCCTATAGTTAAGAGTCTCTTATGGTTTGCCTCCCTCTCTGTTCTTATCTTTTTATCTTATTTTATTTTTCCTTCCCTTCATCTGTGTTCATCTGTTTTGTTTCTTAAATTCCACATATGAGTGAAATCATATGGTATTTGTCTTTTTCTAACTTAATTTGCTTAGCATAATGTCCTCCAGTTCCATCTACATTGTTGCAAATGACAAGATTTCATTCTTTTTTGATGACTGGGTAATATTCCTATATATCTCACATCTTCTTTATTCATTAGTCTTTCTATGGACATCTGGGCTCTTTCCATATTTTGGCTATTGTGGACAGTGCTACTCTAAACATTGGGTTGCATCTGCCCTTTCAAATCATGATTTTTGTATTCTTTGAATAAATACTTAGTGGTGCAATTGTAAGATAGCTCTACTTTTAAGTTTGTGAGGAACCTCCATACTGTTTTCCAGAGTAGCTGCACCAGCTTGCATTCCCACCAACAGTGTTAAGAGGGTTCCCCTTTCTCTGTGTCCTTGCTAACATCTGTTGTTTCCTAAGCTGTTAATTTTAGCCATTCTGACTGGTGCGAGGTGCTATCTCATTGTGGTTTTGATTTGTATTTCCCTGATGCCGAGCTATGTTCAGCATTTTGTCATTGTCTATTAGCCATTTGTATGTCTTCTTTGGAGAAATGTCTGTTCAAGTCTTCTGCCATTTGTTGATGGGATTTTTTTTTTTTTTTTTGCTTTTTGGGGTGTTAATTTTAATAAATTCTTTATAGATTTTGGATAATAGCCCTTTATCTGATACATCATTTGCAAATATTTTCTTCCACTTCATAAGTTTCCTTTTAGTTTGTTGATTGTTTCCTCTGCTGTTCAAAAGCTTTTTATCCTAATGAAGTCCTAATAGTTCATTTCTGCTTGTTTTCCCCTTTTCTTGGGAGACATGTCTATCAAGAAGATGCTGTGGCCAAGGTCAAAGAGGTTGCTGCCTATATTCTCCTCTAGGATTTTGATGGATTCCTGTCTCATTTTTTGGTCTTTCAACCATTTTGAATTTATTGTTGAAACATGGTGTAAGAATGTAGTCCAGTTTCATTCTTCTGCATGTGGATGTCCAATTTTTCCCAACAGTTTCATGTCCTTGAGAAAGTTTCATGACCTTGAGAAAGTAATGTGCTTTCCTGAGTCTATTTCCTCACTTGTAAAGCTGGGATAAGTTTCACCTTCCTACACTAAGGTTTTTTGAGGATCAAATGTGATGACTATATAAAATGTTGTCTTTTCCAATAGTTGCAAATCCCCCAATTTATCTTTTTTCCACTGGATATTCTTTCCTGGTTTCCAAAGATTAGTTGACCATAGAGTGCAGGATCTACTTCTGGGTTCTCTCTTCTGTCCTATTGATCTATCTGTATGTTTTTGTGACAATACCATACTGTCTTGATGATTACAGCTTTGTAATATAGCTTAAAGTCTGGAATTGTGATGCCTCCAGCTTTGGTTTTCTTTTCCAACATTACTTTGGCTATTTGGGGTCTTTTCTGGCCTCATACATATTTTAGAATTGTTTGTCCCAGCTCTGTGAAAAATGCTGGTGGTATTTTAATAGAGATTGCAATGAATGTGTAGATTTCTCTAGGTAGCATAGATATTTTAACAATATTTGTTTTTCTAATCCATGAACATGGAATGCTTTTCCATTTCTTTGTGTCTTTCCATTTCTTTGTGTCATTGTGTCTTTTAATTGATCCTCAAAATAACCTTAGTGATAGGGAAGGCAAACCTTATCCCAGCTTTACAAATAAGGAAATAGACCCAGGAAAGTACATTACTTTCTCAAGGTCATGAAACTAGTAACTGCAGAGCTGAAATACCAGTTCCCTAAATTTAATTTTACCTTCTTAAGGCCAAATAACAATAGTACCACAATAAAACCCGCTAGAAATTTCAACATGTCTTGAAGCCATGTGGCAATTTAGAACTGGAAATGGCCTTACAGATTAAGAAATTTCAGTGCCTTCATTTATGCATTGTGTGCCAGGTTCAATATTACAGAACTGATTATAGATGCGACAAGTACTAGAACCTGTAGACTTCCAGATACAGTATTTTCTGCTATATTTTTTTTTTTAAAGATTTTATTTATTTATTTGACAGAGAGAGATCACAAGTAGATGGAGAGGCAGGCAGAGAGAGAGAGAGAGGGAAGCAGGCTCCCCGCCAAGCAGAGAGCCCGATGCGGGACTCGATCCCAGGACCCTGAGATCATGACCTGAGCCGAAGGCAGCGGCTTAACCCACTGAGCCACCCAGGTGCCCTCTGCTATACTTTTTTATCTTACTCCCATAAATGCATCTTTGGCATTTTTAGCTTTCCATAATGTGTGCCAGTAACATGTCCAACATTCATTTCTGCCAGTTTCAAAGATGTGCCTCTGCTAAAGACAGACTCTATTTCCTCTAGTCATTGGATGACACTAATATTATCTTTGGAGAGTAGTTCACATCACTGACCAAATCTGGAGCAATGTTCCTGCAGTCTTTCCAAATCCAAGCCTTAATCAAATTCCACCCCTTCCACAAAGCCCTTGCTACCTTCCCTGGGCCTCAGGAAATCTCTCCTCTCTAGAGGCTCATAGTACTTGCACCATTCACTACACAATTTCTGCTACATCCTTGAGGGCAGTGTTTGACCTGTCTTATGTCTCTGCATATCGTCACAGTGCCATCCCAATCCCATAGCAGCCTTCTCCACTAGTCAGTGTTCTCCTCACTGAGGAAAGTTGATATATGAAAAGCTTCTCCCTATAACATTCTTCCACCTCACATATTAATCCATCTAGAAAATTCCTAGTCAGTCTTTGCTTTTCAGTTAAAATAGCTTCTGTCATTGAAGTCTCTGTTGACTTAGGAGAGCCCTCATCTGGGTTCCTGGAGCATTCTGTACATTCTTCCTTCAGAGCAATTGTCCGATTTTATAGCTAATGTCTACACGTCTGTTTTCTCACTAAAGATTCTTCATCATACGGGACATTGGGTGACTCAGTTGGTTAAGTGTTTGCCTTCAGCTTGGGTCATGATCCCAGGGTCCTGGGATCGAGTCCTACATCGGGATCCCTGTTTGGTGGGGAGCCTGCTTCTCCTTCTCCTCCTCACTTGTGTGCTCTCTCTCACTATCTCTATCTCTCTCTCAAGTAAAAAAAAAAAAAAAATCTTAAAAAAAAAGATTTTTCATCATAGACATAATCATCTACTTCTGTACTGAGTATGGCACAGAGCACAAAACTGGCACTTAATATATGTTAAATCAATCAGAAAATTAAATGTGTATACCCATAATAATGAAGACATTCTGTGTTCTTTTAAATTTAAGAAGTAAATACAGAGATAGAAGCTTAGAGGGGAAATATTTATCAGGGAAGCAGGTTTTCCTGGAAGAAATTAGGAATTCCAGGAATTAGGCCTGGACCTAATTCCTATACCAACTATAAAGAAAGGTTGGAAAAAAGCCAATTAACATTTTGTTTAGCTATTGCTGTGCTTTTAGCAGTTGTAGCCTTATGCTTAGAAGTAAGGTCTTGCCTCCAGCTATTATTTCTAGAGTTAAAGCCACAACCCTTATACCAGGACTATATTAAACAACTTGCTATTCCATTAGCTCACTAGACTTCCTTCAATCTATACTTTCCCATTTAGTCTTCCCTCTAAAAGGACCCCTCCCACACACACATACACACACACTGGACAACTTTCCGTAGTCATGTTTGTATAGATAGCATTAGGATTATTTCTTTAAAAACATCTCTGATTCCATCTAAAGATAACCTCTCTTACATTTCCAAGGCCCCCTCCACAATTCTCCTCTGACACATACTGTGGGACACTAATTCCTCATCTATCTCCCTGCCAGACTGTGAAGTACACAAAAGCACAAGATTCACCTGTTATGTGTAATATTCATAGCTCAGCAATGTTTAGCACTTTCGGTGGAGTCAGTACACACTCATGCACTTAAAAGATGGGGGTGGGGAGGAAAAAGGGGGGAAAAAAGGCAAAGAAACAAAAACATTTTTGTAGCTAGTGTTCTGGATTCAAATTCGTTTCTGTTGATTGAAGATGTAGAAGAACAGTAATATCAAATCTATCTTTTTATTTCTGCTAACAAACAATGATGTGGAAACATGAGGTGTTCCTGCAACCAACTTCCAGCATCCTCTCTGCAGCTGCTTGGATGTTAAGAGGTAATGCTGAGCTTCTAGCTTCAGGAATCTGCTCTCTAGTGTCCTTAGTGTTGCGAGGCAGACACACTGGCTGCAGTGACAGCTTCTTCATTTTAGCATTCTGACACCTACTTTACAGTGTCAGGGATTACTCTTGATCTTACAGCTCTAGTAAAGACCTCAGAGGTAGTACCTTCCCAGTGGGGTCAATCTGAGGTCAGTCCTGGAGGCCCAGCCCCAAATCTTTTCTTTTATCATTTCCAATATTTGTGTAAGCACATAATTTCCTGTATTAAAACCCTTCTTGCTTAAAATACCTACAGTGGTAGTTTCTGTTTTCTATAGTTCGTCCTGTCAGATAACAGTAAGAGGGAATAAGTGTGGGAGTGGAGTGGGAGGAGAGAAGGGGGGTTCTCTTGTCTGGAAAAGCTCAGTGCCATCAAAAGAGTTTACTACTTGTTCTAGAAACACTTGATAACAGCTTCTGACCTCCCTTTCTTAGAGCATTTACTAGAAAAGGGCTTAAGACCATGACTCCTTCCTCTGTCCCTTTGTATCTCCTATAACTCTGGAGTGTCTTTCTCAAGGACCTGAAAGCCATTACTTGAAATGTAATCATCAGGAAGGATAGGACCTCTATCTCCTAGTCTCTGTGGGAGGATGGAATCCTAACTTTCATAATTGTAGCTAGCAGACACAGCTAGCTAATCATTTACACTGACCAACCATCTCTGAGTTTTCACTCCCCTGGCTCTACTTGAACCCCCCATAGCTCCTCCTCCCTACTCCCTGGTTCTGCCTTTGAAATGCCACAGTACCTCTGTGGAAGTATAAATGGAGCTCAGCTCTTTCCCCTACTGTCAGTGGTTACTGAAAACAAAACAAAACAAAACAAAACAAACAAACAAAAAAAACAAAACTTTTTTCACCATTGTAACTGATGTCTTTTTTTTATCTTTGACAAGAGAAAGACAACCTCTTTTCTTTTTTCTTCTCCTCTTATTAAGTCCTCTTGCTAGTCAATTAAATCATAAGAATATAATTTACTTTTTCTATAAAAACTTCATAATGATTTCTTGTGAAGTGTCATAATTTGCTATGGATGGTCATGAAAGAGCATTTTTTAAAATTTTTTAAGATTTATTTATTTATTTCTGACAGAGAGACTGTGGGGTGGGGCGCAAAGGGAGAGGGAGAAAGAGAATCTCAAGCAGAGTCTGGGCTCAGCATGGAGCCAAAAGCAAGAGAACACTCAATCAAGTGAGCCACCTGTATCTTTTAACAAGGGAGACATTTTCCAGAATTCCAGACGAAGTATAGAGATTCTCTCTAGAATATGATTTTTCTGTGATCTGCCTAAAGCCTGATGAATTAGGGTAACACCTTAAGCACCACTCATCATTATGAACCAATCCCATAAATGTTAGAAATTTCTAGTGTATTTATAGTTTCAGACTAAACACTAATGAAAGGTGTTCCTTGAAATTTCATCTGTACAACTAAGATTTAGTGCAGGAACTGTAAACCATAGAGGTCATTTTTACCCAATAGGGTCATTTTTAACAGTTGCTGGCAAAAAGAAATTCCCATTGGTTGCAAGGAAAATTTCCTGAAGTAGAGATAGACTCTAAGAGATCTTCTCTTTCTTTGGCCTTTTATTAAACAGAAATATTTCAGAAGAGCTTGAATTCTTTGAAACACACTTATAATGCACAACTTGTTGCTATCCTCATTTCATGTGAACTATTAAGTTTTGCATTTGCAGGAAATGGGTAATTAGTCAGACATGCAGAGTCCTATTATTTGGCTTCTCTTCTCTTGAGGGGATAAAGACAGTTGTTTAAGAGGGAGTTGCAGAAGCTTCACACTTAGGCTCTACTGTAAATGTTTCTGACCTAGAAGACAGACACTGCTGACAGATGTGGTTCTGGGTTGAGCTTTAAGAATGTTTGAGAAATTCCCCTGTTGACTAAGAATCAATTCATTGCAGGCCCAGAGTGTTATCCTCTGGACATCCCCTTTGAATCTTTTCTTTTTTTTTTTTTTTCCTTCTAAAGGGTTTATGTGAGGAACTGTGATTCATCAAATATTCTTTCCTAAAAAAAAAAAAAAAAAAAAAAAAAAAAAACAAAAAAAAAAAAAACTCCTCCATGGACAACTTGAAAATTCCCAGTAAGAATAATCTTATTACCATTTTCCTCATTTTCCTAGTCATTTCTAATGAGGAACCCATTAAAAATGAGAACAACCCTTAAGCTAAGAATCAGTAAGTTTCATTTCATCCCCACCTCATTAGCTCCTGGTGAAGCCTAAAAAATTCCTCCATTTCTAAAAGAAAATAACTTTTTTTCACTTCTAACCTCATAAGAATAGCACAAAGATGAGAAAAGAATCTGTACCAAACTATAAGAAGTCTTTGGGAGAGAAAAGTATTTGTGGGTACAATATTAGGATTATAATGGAATTTATTAGGAATGGCAATATGAAGACATTTAATAACGTACAGTTTTTATAGTAAGGAAAATAAGGAAATATTATTTCCAATGGTGTAAACTCTTCCTTGACATAAATACTTCTTTTATTTCTATAAGAACTCAAGTTAGTGTCAATAAAACAACAGAGCTGGAAAGTAGTTAAGAGAGTAAAAATAAATTTTATTCAATATATTACAAAAGGAGAAAAGAGTGTAGAATTGGGTGCACCTCTGAATAGAGCATGAGCACTTGGGAATTTATGACCAAGGAGCAGGGTGGGGTGTTAGTGGATGAAAAATTACTAAGAGGAGCACAAAGAGTGGGGGTGGGGCGGATTCTGGTCAAACCAATCTAACAGGATTCTTGCCAAAGATAAGCTAGGGTCATCAGACATCACTGGGGGACTGATGGAGGATGAGGACCCTGATTAGGTATTGACAATGATCAGATATGGAGGATGGGAGGGTTTTGTCAAAGCATTTTAGCAGGGGGTCTTGCTAAAATTGGATTTTTCAAGGAAGTCCACGGATGGGCCTAGGAGAAGGTTCAGGAGCTGACTAAAACTGGCCAAGCAAAGAATATTTGTCATCAGAAATTCCATTACTGAGGAAATTTTCTGTACTAAGAAATGTAGCTAAAATGACTGATGGGATTATCCCCACTTTTTAGGAATACTTCACTGAAAATGCTATCTCTACTTCACTTCCTCTTTTTAAAATAGTGTCAACTAAAAACAGACATTTACAAAAAATATGATATAATGGTCAAAAATATGAGAGTACTGAACATGGGATGAATTGAAGTTAAAGCAATTTTTCTTGAAAACCACACTTTGGGTGTTCATCAAAATCATGACCTGAGCTGGTATCCAAGGCAAAAATGTGGACACACCAAGACAGATGGCATACTGGGGAAGACCCTGTTTCTGAGGATTGCCTGAAGGGCACAGAGTTACTGGCTTACTGAGTAAGTTACATTGGATGAACTTTAAACTACCCTCCAGTCAGCATGTAAAATAATTTTAATATTTCAAGGTGGCTTCTCACAGATCTAGCCGTTTATGGTTTATGGTTGCCAGGCTCTATTTAACTAAGATCACAGAGATTTTCATTAATATTTTACATGCTGATATTCATAATCTCTGTGTACTGTCTTCATGAAATAATTACGCACTTATAGAGGACATGCCGATGCTTTGGTACAATTGGGTCTTCCGTTTTTCCTGTGGTCAATGATAGCACTGCAGCCCCCACCGTAGATGGAAAATGTTGACAAATGTTTTGTGCAAGCTCACGTCTATTATCAATCTTCCTGAGTAACAAAAACCACTGTTTTTCATTAAATATAAACTAGTTTTTTGCTGCTAAAAGGGTTTCGTTGCCAAATAATTAAAAAAAAACAAACCTGAATTGTTATATGTTTATCACCATGAAATGAATAAAGAATAAAACACTTTTGCAAAAGTGCTCAGACAACCTCTTGTTCATTCTTTGGCAGAAGTGCTCAGCTTCTATTTCCCAGCTATGGTTCCTATACAACTAACTTTCTAGTTTCCGTATTTCCCAATGACTTCACTAATGGAAGTTTTTTCTCCCAGTTATGATAAAGGCTAGAGCAGGGCACAAATGACCGGTCCAAAAGACACCCGTTATAGGAAAAAAAAAGTCTTCAAATACTTTTCCTCTTACTATATAAAATCAGAGGAATGTGACTGTCTCAAGATGTGGTGTAGGTCCCATTACTTCTGAAAAGTTGTAGGAAAATGACAGATTAGTTATCACTCATTAATTTTCAGATTTAACCATGCCTTGGATATGAACTATCTTCACTACCATATGATTCACACATTATTAGATAAAATTATGATAGATACTGAAAATATAAATCAAAACGTCATCCCATTCTATTTTAATGCAACAATTAATGAGAATTTTGTTAAAAAGTGGAAAATGTGGGAGTCATCTGGGTGGCTCAGTCAGTTAAGTGTCTTGGTTTGGGCTCAGGTCATGATCTCAGGGCTCTGAGATTGAGCCCTATGTCAGACTCCACGCTCAGTGAGAAGTTTGCTTGAAGCTTCTCTCCCTCTGCCCCTTGCCCCACTCTTGCACTTGCTGTCTCTCTCTCAAATAAATAAATAAATCTTTTTTAAAAATGAAAAATCTGGGAAGACAAATGCTAAACTGGAAGGGATAGCTGGACATAAACATAAATCTGAATCATAAGCCAGAGCTACTTAAGCAAACCAATAACGAATGTGGAAAAATATCAAAGAACTAATATCAGCTTGTAAGTGAGCAATTAGTACTCTAATTTTACTTTTTTCTTTTTTTTAATAACACGCTTCATTTTTTAGAGCAGTTTTAGGTTCACAGAAACAGGTAGAGATGTCCCATATACCGCTTGTCCCTACACAGGCACAGCCTCCCCCATTATCAGCATCCCTCACCAGAGTGGTATATTTGTTACAATTGATGAACCTACGTTGACACATGATAATCACCCAAAATCCATAGCTGACATTACAATTCACTCTTGGTGTTATCCAGTCTATAGGTTTGGACAAATGGTTAATGATAAACATCCACCATTATAGCATCATACAAAGTAGTTTCACTTCCCTAAAAATCCTATGTGCTTTACCTATTCATGTCTTCAGTCCCACTAACCTCTAGCCACCATTGATCCTTTTACTATCTCCGTATTTTTGCCTTTTCCAGAATGTCATACAATTGGAATCATGTAGTGTATAGCCTTTTCAGATCAGCTTCTTTCACTTAGCAATGTTCACTTAAGTTTACTCTGTCCTTTTATGTTTTGATAGCTCACTTCTTCCAGCACTGAACAATATTCCATGTCTGGGTATACCGCAGTTTAGTTTTACTTTTTAAAATATTTTATCTTTTAAAAAAGTACTAAGACATTTCAAATATATAGAAAATATTGAATCACAATGGACATGTATTTATCATCCCAATCTAAAAATGTTAATTTTTTATATTTATAAGAGACAATTTTTATTAATAAATAATGTATTATTTGTCTCAAGGGTACAGGTCTGTGATTCATCTGTCTTACACACTTCACAGCACTCACCATGGCACATACCCTCCCCAATGTCCATCACCTAGCCACTCCATCCCTCCAAATCTCCTCCCTTCCAGCAACCTTCAGTTTGTTTCCTGAGATTAAGAGTCTCTTATGGTTTTATACAAAGTCTATGAATACAAAATATTTACATTTCTTCATCCCAGATGAAATAATTATACCATAGTTCCTCTATCAGTTAGCTCTTCTACAGGGACCTGAGGAAAAGCTGAGGTTTCAACAGATCTAGGCTGGATGCCAGTGTTTATCTCTGTAGATCTCAAATGAATGTGAGTTATTTGGGGGACGACTGAGTTATTTGGGGGACAGTGAGTTATTTGGGGGGCAGCTGGCTTAGCTGGGTTCTGTTGGTTCTGTCCTCTGTGTATCCCCCTAAGACTAGCAGCTAGTTTAGGCATGCTCTTTAGCAAAGCAGAGGTACAAGAAAGCAAGGAGAGATACACAAGCCTCTTGAGTCCTAGGCTTAGAACTATCATATCTTCACTTCTACCACATACTTTTGACCAAAGCAAGATACATGGCCAAATCCAAAGTCAAGAAGGGGGAAAGTGAAACCCATACATAATGAGAGGACATTAGAAGTTAAAAGTCAAAGGGGATGTACCTATTGAGTGGTTAAACTCAGTACCAAAAATTCAGTCAATCTCAACACCCAACCATGTCTTTTTACTATATCCATAAAGAATGAATTAGTGATTTGGGTATTTATAATTTTAAAAACTTTGAAAGGTTTTATTTATTTATTTGAGAGAGAGAGAGAGAGAGAGAGAACACAAGCAGGAGGGTCAGAGGGAGAAGGAAAAGCAGACTTTCTGCTGAGCAGGGAGCCCAACATGGGGTTTGATCCCAGGACCCTGAGATCATGACCTGAGCCAAAGGCAGAGGCTTAACTGACTGAGCCACCTTGGTGACCCATGATTTTTAAATTTTATATTAGAGTAATATAACTTTTTACTTAACCTTGTATAATTTACCGCTGTTAACCATTCTGTTTGCAGTGATTATCTATACTGATTAATAAATGTAGATGATTTATTTTTACTACTGAAAAATTTCCATTATGTAAATAAATATATTATAATTTATGTATTCTTGTATTGATAAACATGTAAATTGTTTCTAATTTTACAATAGAACTCTTGCGTATATCCCCTCATTATAAAGTATGAGAACTTCTCTAGAAGGTATCTAAAATATCTGAATCTTAGGGTAAATGCTTCTTTTACATTCAAGATCACTGTGTTCTATAAAAATATAATGTGATCCTCATATGTAATTTAAAATTTTCTAATTCTCATGTTTAAAAAGTAAAAAGAAATAATATTAATACTATAGTCTATTTAATTCAAACATATTTAATAGTATGTTCCATTTAATACAAAATTTTATCATCTCAAATATAACCAATATAAAAATCATTAATATATATAACACTTTTTGTACTAGTTCTTTGAAATCCAGTATGTATTTTATACTTATAGCTCAGCTTAGCCACATGCTCAAAAGCCACATGTGGCTAGTGGCTACTCCATGGCACAGTGAAGTCCTAGGTATTACCAAATTATTTGCCCAAGTGTTGGTACTAATGTATGATAGTTTCAATTATTGTACATCCTTACCAATGGTTGGTATTATCAAATATTTTCAATTTTTTGCCACCTGAAGACTAAGAATGAAAAGGATATTAGTGGAAAACTGGGGAAATCTGATTTAAAGTCTGTAGTTTAACTATAGTATTGTACCAATGGTAATTTCTTAGGATTTTTTTCCGTATGTTTGTTTAAGTATGCTCCATGTGGAGCCCAATGTGGGGCTTGAACTCACAACCCTGGGATGAAGACCTGAACTGAGATCAAGAGTCAGATGTTTAAACCAACTGAGCCACCCAGTCGCCCCTTTTAGTTTTACTAATTGTAAAGTGGTTATATAAAATGTTAAAACTAAGGAAAGTAGGTGAAAATTATACATGAACTCTGTACTATCTTTCCATGTCTTCTATAAGTCTAAAGATTATATCAAAATGGAAAGTCTTTTAAAATCATCCCTTTGATAAATCAGTCAAAGAAAGACAAATACTGTATGGTTTCACTCACATGTGAAATTTAAGAAACAAAATAAATGGGAAGGGGGAAAAAAAGAGAGAGAGAGAGAGGGAAGCAAACCATAAGAGACTTTTACCTATAGAGAAGAAACTGAGGATTGATGGAGAGAGGTGGGTGGGGGATGGGCTAAATGAGTGATGGGTTTTAAGAAGGGCACTTGTGATGAGCACTGGGTATTATATGTAAGTGATGAATCACTAAATTCTACTCCTGAAACCAATATGATACTACATGTTAACTAACTAAAATTTAAATAAAAATTTGAAACAAAAAAATAAATAAATAAAATAAAGTCATCCCTCCATTGAATTTGAATTTCATTTTTTCTTGCAGATCATCAGATATATCACTTAATAAAGCCTTCCAAAGTTTTTGATATGCTAATTCAAAGCATTTTTGTTTAACTACAATAGTAGATGAAAGAGTTTACTGATGCCACCAGCAGTTAACTCCATCTATAATGAGGACCATCTCCTGTCAGTGAACAGCAGAGGCAAGATGAAAGAGGAAGTAAGTAACCTCTGGGAACTGAACTTGATACCTCTATTGTAAGTTTTTCATCTTTTCAATGTCATTTCACTTTTTTATACTTCTCTAATAACACTGATTTTCTCCTGCACTGTGTTAAACGTAAGTGTGCAATTAGCATGCACCTTCTTCTCTACGGGGTACAAAACAACTCTGCACTCCTTTTAATAGTGTGCATTATGCACTAATTAAATGTCTTAAATTGAGTAGATGATGCTAGTAACATTTCAACCCTTAAAGATTTTTGAGACAAGTTCAAATAACACTCTTCCTTTCCCTTGAATTTATCCTTTACCATAAAATGTTGTCTTTCCCCCACAGTATTCCTCGGAAGTCTTTGCTTCTAGTAACCAAAATAGCTTCTAGTAACCACACTCTTTGGGTTTTGACCAAAAAGGAAAAAAAAAAAAAGTAAATAAAGTAAAAAGCTTCAAATCTGCTCCTGCTGCTGCCCTACTTATAGTTACTTAGAAACTTAGAAACTTTGAGCTAGCTGAAGGCAGCTCTGAGGCAATGAGGAGGACATTCTATCAGGAAGTTGTGGGGGTTTTTTGTCTTGAGCTCTCTGGGCATGAATCCCCACATCTGTGCCACTTTCAGACCTGAGCTTCACCAACAATGCACATAAAGCTCCCTTTCCCTCATGCTTTACAAAATTCCTCTAGCCAGTCTTTAAACGGCACTTAGAATTCACAAGACTCGGCTTCCACTTAACAAATACTCAGTTTGAATTCACTTTATTTTTTTTAAGATTTTTATTTTATTTTATTTTTTTAAGATTTTATTTATTTATTCGACAGACAGAGATCGCAATTAGGCAGAGATGCAGGCAGAGAGAGAGGAGGGGAAGCAGGCTTCCTGTTGAGCAGAGGGCCCAATGCGGGGCTCGATCCCAGGACCCTGTGATCATAACCTGAGCTGAAGGCAGAGGCTTTAACCCACTGAGCCACCCAGGCACCACTTGAATTCATTTTAATAATGAAGAGCCAAACAAGTCACCTTTTAAGACAAGCTTCGAAAGTCCAAAATTTGGAGACTGTTCAAATTAAGTATTACGTGGGGCTTCTATGGCTCAGAAGTAATCAACTTGCTCTAAAGTATCTTCCCTTTACCCATCACAGCAACCAACTGAGATACCCAAGAATAAATGTTTTCACTGTGAAACTACTGAAGAGATCCACTGAAAAAAGCACAGTGAAGACTGCTGGAAAGGGTATCCAGAAAGAGATGGCAGGGGGATTACACATCAATCTGCATTAATGCATAACTGCATCTATGACTTATGTTGGATTTTTCAGTTTGAATTTCAAGATTAAAGTGTTCAGTAGCATTTCCTCCCCAACTAAAAGACATAACCCCCAAGCATTAACTCACACACTAGAGTATCTGTCTGAAGACGCAGCTTTATTTTCAAGACTTGTGTATACCGTGGTTTGAGCTACCTACTTCAGCTTTCAGCCAAGGTTTACTCTGAAGCTCCAACCCTGAAGAAAAAGTGTTCAGAGGTAGGTAAAATAGCAAGAATCTTTCTCGATCGATGCGGCCTATGACTAATTGTGGTCACCAGTTTTCACACTGGCATTTTCCGAAGTTTTGGAGCCATTTATTTAGTCAGAGATAGAATGTTCTAGGTTGCCATCATCCCGGAAGGGAACTTGACAAACTGTCAACGGGAACACTTCCCTCATATCAGATGTCGCAGAGGAAGTTCAATAGTGAGACTGAGGAGGACTGACCTCAGACGACAGATCAGTGCATTGACTATGTACATATCCTCATACGTGCAGTTTTGAAGTTGACTGCAGGGAAATTTGTCCTCTGTTTGCGGGACAGGAAGGTCAGGGGAGTCAGGGGAGAACTCTAGAATAACCCACCTCCACTTCTCTCCCAGGGTTTTCTTGGTTGACTCAAAACTAAGGCTTTGCCAAGGACATAGGGTATAGGTTTTAAACAGTTAAGGGAAATGCCTTGGAGAGATTTTATTTAATACTTATTTATAATCATAGTAGCAATCAGTCCCTCTCGAGGGCACCCTTTTAGATAAGATGCTATTCTGGATTCTCACTGCTAAGCTGCTAAAAGGTCTTCTTCCATCAGTCTTAGTCAACAATATGACTCAGGGGTAGATGCTTTTGCAGTTTTACTCTTAAGAGTAGTAGGTCATATAAAAATAATTCCGGTTGTGGGGATTATTGCTACCTCTAACCATCAATTTGTTGAAACTTCTGCACCAACTAAATTATTGTACTTTTAAAACTAACACACCTTAGAATGGATACTCTATGGAGAATGGAGGCAGAGGCCCTCGGTGTGTCCTTGCACTCTGAGTGGAGTCAAGGAAAGGTAGAATGGACAGTCATTAGGTGTCAAATCAGACACCAAGGATTATGAATTCTACCCCTAAAATTTGCTAATTTTGTAAACTCAGGCTCATTACTTAACCTTTCAAAGCTATAGTTGCCCATCTGTCAAATGGTGATTAAGTTATTTCTTCCCACAGTCATTGTGAGGATTGGCAAATATACAGAAAACACAGCACATAGTGAGTTCTAAATGTATGTGCATATATATATATATATATATATATATATATATATAGTCCTTAAGCAGGTTTCTAAAAATTTATGAGATTAGATTTTCCACTGTAAGATGTAAGAACAATAATATTTGTCTCATAGAATTGTAGCAAAGATGAACTGACTTATGTGGGGAAAAAATGGTGTTTATGCTCAAGAGATGTATGTCTGTTGTTACATTTTTAAACCAGTGTGCTTTTCTAGTAAAGATCCTTTTAAATCCTTTAAGAGAAGCATAATATATCAAAAGTGAAATGCTAAGTAAATTATCTTAAAGTGTTTCTTGAGTTACATATAAAAAGTGACACATGAGAAAGCATACAGAACATTCAGATACATGTCTCTACATGTCGGTGTTAATGATAAATATAAGAACATTGATTGCCCCAGCAAAGATGCTTGAGAATTTGATTGGCTATGGATACATTCTCATCAGTTTGCTTTAAGTATATCACGTGAAAAATAATCAACCACTGATTCCTGGAAATGGCTACATTTGTATGAACCTAGTATGCAGGGCATTCTGCATAACAATTGTATATCTGTCTCACATCTTTTCTCATATCTTTTTTTTTTTAACCTATTTCCTGCGCTGCAAAGAAACTGACACAGGATGCTTATGAAATGAGATTTAATTTTTCAGTCCCGTTATGTTACAGCTGAACATCAGAAAGCCCCTAGACTTCACAGAACTAAATTTTAATATTTTTCTAATGGAAACCCCCATGGTTTATAGAGTACTCATAAACTACCCAGGAATCGTATTATTAAAGTTGTTCTCATACTTCTTCCCTAGCTTATTGCCATCAAAGTGTTTTTTCACATTTTCATTTTGGCAAAAATGATGTCCTACTAAGTGATCTGGAAACATTACTTTACAAAAACAATACATTCTCTAAAGAACCCTCACACTAAAATTTATAAAACACACTCCAAGTCATTCTAGATGAATTTAAAACCTTAAACTAGAATGCTATTTGTCAAGGGTGTGCAGTGAGGCATGCAACTCACAAGCCAAGTCTTAAAATCTCCTAAGGTGATATATTATCATTCTAATTTTGAACTGAAAGAGCTAAAGTTTCTGGATCATACTTGAAAATTAGGTAAAGATCTTAACACGCCATAAAAAAAACTACCGTCTTCATACATGTGAACATGCAAGGAGAACTGCCTAGGAAAAGAAAACAGTTGGCGAAGCTGATGGAGGTGGGGAAGCCACAGAGGGTAAGTTGCCAAGAAAGAGTCTTGATTATGAGCTTTGCACTTTACACATGTGAGACAAGCCCCAAACCAAGCTCCAAAGATAAGACAAACCCCAAACCAGATTCCAGCTTGGGAAAGAAACAGATGCAGAAAAGGAGCTCCAGGATACCTCTCAGGACTACCCAAGTAGGGGTATCCTATCCAGTTGACCTGGATAGGAAAGTTTATCTCTACGTGATGCTGAGAACGTCTTCCAAGTGTACTATGCTTATCCACAGTGACACCTTGAAGTGCTGAAACGTTAATCACACAAAGCAGTGATTTTGAGAAGCAGCTAAGAACAATGGAGCAAACATGAACTTTTTTTTTTAGAGATTTATTTATTTATTTGAGAAAGTGCCGGGGAGGGACAGACAGAAAGAATCTTCAAGCAGATTCCTTGCTGAGTATAGAGCCTGATGAAGGGCTGGATCTCACGACCCTGAGATCATGACTTGAGCCTACACTAAGGATCTGACACTTAACCAACTGAGCTACTAGGTGCTCCAAGAACAAGCGTGAACTCTGAAGTCAGACTTCAGTGTATTCCAAGCTTTGACACATCTAGTTAGAAAAATCAATCTCTTTGAAACTCAGTTGTCTAATTTATTAAATGGGGATAATGACATTTGTCTCAAGGAATAATAATAAAAATTAGATCATGTAATCAAAAAAAGTCTATATTAGTGTTACCTCTTATCTAGCACTATTATTACCTTGAAGAATAGTATAAGATTACTTCTATACCAACTCTGAAGGAAAATATTGACATGATTGTTGCCTCAGGTAATTTTTTTTTAAGATTTTGTTTATTTATTTGAGAGAGAGAGAGAGAGAGCATGCACAAGCCTGGGAAGCAGCAAAGGAAGGGAGAACCAGACTCCATGCTGAGCAGAGAGCCTGATGCAGGGTTCGATCTCAGGACCCTGGGATCATGACCTGAGCTGAAGGCAGATGCTTAACCAACTGAGCCACCCAGATATCCCTCAGGTAATATTTCTTTGGAGTAACTGGTGTATATAACAAATGAAACAATTGTCACAGAGAGTTGGGCCAGAGTGAGTATGGCATGACATCCTCTGTTAATCAGCCTGCTCTACTTCACTTTACTTCCCTGAGTTTATCCCTCTCCAGATCACAACACTAAAGGATCACTACATGAAATCAGGTGTCTTGAATGTGAGACATATTTTCAGATTCCTGTACTACAGCAAAGTTTCTTTTATTGGCCAAACTATTGCAAATATAATGTGTTACTCCTTGCATTGGTAAGAAAGGAAAACTGGTGTATGTTAATTCTGTGAATGAATTTCTACTTCTACCTTGACACAGTCAAACATGAGAGTTACTGTTTGACATAAGTATTCTAACAAAGCAAGCAGTACTTCCTTAAACATGTCAGGGTTTTGAATGATTGGAAGTGTGGTCTAGAAGTTATGACAAGTGGTTGAAAGTCATGATCCCAAGAGCTGTCCCTGGGTCTGACAGTGACGCCTTAGATGACTTCAGACTAGTCACTGGAACAGTGTGAATCAATTGTTTATTTATATTCCTTCTTTTAAACCTCAAATGCCATCACCCTAGAAAGTCTAACACTTCCATTTTAAAAACTGTACAAATCGAGGTCATTTGATAATCTGTATGATTATTATATTTATCAGTAAATGCAATAAGGTCAGCATGGTAGTACTCTGAAGGTGAAAATAATAATCATGTGACTGTGTGAAAAAAGAAGAAAATTTTGATATGAATGTGTTGCTATTAACACATAAAGTCACAGCAAGGGCTAGGGCTATGTAATAATTGTATCAACATAAAAATGACACAAAAACGATGTGTCACTGAATTTAAGGGTGTTACCAAACTGGGCACTTCTTTATTCAAGCATTTACTATTCTAGGGAGCTCAAGACCTCAGATGATAAACAGTGATCCCTGAGAGAAGGGAAACAAATGAGCACCTTATGTTCACAGTTTATTGTCTGCAGAGAGTGTCCGGCTATGGCAGTGTGTGAGGGACCCAAGGTAGAGCCCAGCAGTCTTCTGGAAAACAGGAAGCAATGCTGGGAGTTCAGAGGTGGAACCAAGGCAGTTAAAATCACCAGGATAAAAATACCATAAAAGAAAGAGAAAGGACTCTAGAATTTGCAAAGGGTTCCCGTTCAGTATTAGTTAAATACTGATTACTGCTATCCGTGATCAAGTTCTTGAGAGAAGCGCTTCAAATGGTAAGAGGGAACCATACTCAGTGATCACACAAAGGCAGAATTAGTCCCAAGAGCCAGTGGAAGACCTAAAATTCCAAGGATACTGGGTAGAATACTAAAAAGAGCCTTGTCTCAGAAACAGGGAAACACAACTTGTGACTAACATGGCTTTGATCTCACCTAATAAAGCCTAACTTAGAAAAATCACAATGTTTTCAACAAAACTAACCATCTAGAAATACTTAGAGGAATGGAAAAAAAAAAAAAGTAACATCCCCCATAAGTAAAATCATAACTTCTGGTAACCAATCAAAAATTACCAGGCATGCAAAAAAGCCTGGAAAATGCAACCTAGAGTGGGGGTGAAAATCAATCAATTGAAAGACTTCTGCAGAAATGATGCAGATAGTACCCCACACAACAATAGTTCAAACACAGCTGGTGCAGGAACATGGGAACAGCAAAAATCCACCCCATGTGTTCAGAAAGTTAGAAGATTAAAGATGTTAAGTAAAGACACAGAAGACATAAGAAGACACAGATTAAACTTCTAGAAACAGAAACTACAATATCCATAATGAAAAACGCACCAGATGGGGTAATGTCTTGTTAGACAATGACAACTGAATCTCAAAGGAGAAAAATAGAGTATGTGTCCATATGTCCCATTTACCATAATTCCTGAAAAGAAAATCAGAGGCAGAGCCTCAAAATATGAAAACCTAAAATTTTATAGATGAACAGAGAAGACTTAACTGAGATGCAAAATGTCTTATCACTGAAATCAAAAAAGAAAAAAAAAGAAGGGGAAAATCACTGTAAGTGGGAGATTTTGATTTCTTTCTTCTTTTTTTTTAAAAGAAGCACTAATGATATGCACATGTGTGTGTACTTCTCTTCCTTCAAAAGGGGAAGGAATGGAAAATGAAAGTGGAGCTTAGGGGAATGAAGAAGTCTTCCCCAATAAGACGAGGTCTGCTGGAGGCAGAGTACTGCCAGGCCTCCTGACCTCTGGAGGGACGAAGCAAGCTATGAGCAGACACCACTGAATAGACCACTAGCCAAGTGAAGAAAAACATTTGCTCAAGAGAGAGCTGTTCCTTTGCACAGAGAACAGAAGCAGACAGGGTCTGAGCATGGGAAGGGGACAGATTCCCTGTCCTTCCCTATTAACTATCATGTATTAGTTGTGTGATCTTGGGTATGTTAGCCAATCCCCTGAGTCTTCATTTCCTTATGTAAAAGGGGAGTAATTATATATACCTCATCTATTTGGAAAATGTCATATTTTTAAAGGTAGCAGATTGTTGTGAAGCAAAGAGGACTAGAATTAAAATTCAGGAAGGGAAGAACCCAAATAAGTGGGCAGCATCATCAACCATCTTCCTTGCCCACCCAGGTGCAGGTAGAGGCTAGGGGTTTAGACTAGGCAGAGAAAACTCCACAGTGGAAAAGATGTGAGCAAAACTCTCGGTGGCCTCATAGGCTGGCATAGTGGGTTAGAACTTAGAGGAGTCTCCAAACACACAGACAGTTTTCTACACAGGACATCAGTTTTGTGCTGCTGCACAAGGTGTTGGGCAGCTGTCTTGAAAAGCTGAATGAAATCTCTAATAGTCTGCTGTACTAAGCTCCCTTTCTGGCTTTGTGAGGGAAGGGTATTCCTGTAATTGCTAAAGAAAGCAATCTGAAAAAAAGGGAAAAGATTTTCATTGCCTCATCTCTATCTGAAGCATGAACTCCTTCCCAAAAGACCTATGCTCCTTCACCACTCCCTCATGTCTCAATCACCCAGGAATTGATGCTCCTGCTGCTGATGTTGGGAAGGGGAAAAGGGTGGAAGTAACTGACGACAAGCTCATTTCCTTCTCGTTTATTGCTGAGTGTTAAATGATATTTTTTTAATATTTCTTCATTTGCGAGAGAGAAGGAGAGAGAGAGAGCACAAGTAGGGTGCAGGGAGAGGGAGAAGCGGGCTTCCCGCTGGGCAAGGAGACCAACAGAAGGCTCCAATCCATCCCAGGACCCTGAGATCATGACCCAAGCTAAGCCCAAGGCGGACGCTTAACCAGCTGAGAGACTCAGGCATCCGTCAAATGATATTTCTTAAAGATACGTCGTTATACTGGTAAAAGTACTTGAGAATATTGAGACAAGCTAAGAAAACTCGATAAAGCAAAGTTGCATTGTAGAGGGAAAGGAGAGACGTAGGGAAGTAAAACAAGGTGACGAATTACAATTCATAGTCAATTCAGACACCATTTAAAGCAATAAAGGTTAAAGTATATAATCTAAAGTCATAGCTATAAAGATCACTGCTAGGACAAAAATGTGAATCTTCAAATTAATCAGGACAAATTCAAAAAGCCAAAACAACAATAGGAAAAATCACACAGACTATATATTTTAGAATAATGAAAATTAAAAGCAGAACATGACATGGTAAAACAATCAAGTCTGATAATTTTCTTTTTGTCATGCACAAAAGACCTGGAGGTCTGCTGACCAGGCTGGAAGTATAGCCACACTTCATGACGGCCCCAGGTTTCAGATCCTTCTATATTTCTGCTCAGGCATCCTCAGCCTCTGGCTTTCGTCCTTTTGAAACCACATGATAACAACATAACTGGTCAGACAGATGGTAGAAAGGAAAAGTGCTAAGGGCAAAAGGCATACACCATTTGAATCTGCTCTCTTTTAAAATGCTTGGAAAAGCAACTGGTATATCATAAGTATTATTTGTTGAGTGAATACATTTTTCATGACCCCACTGATGCTGAACTGGGTACCACCTTATGTCCTCTCAGAATATCCTTCATTTTATGCCTAATGCTACATTGTACAATTAGCATGTGTTTTAAAATTTCCCATATATTTGTCTCTCTCCAGAATACAATTCACCCCTAGATTCCCTAATACTTAGCAGAGTGAATAGCATTAAAAAATTCAATAAATATAATAGCTGAAAAAATTCATGTAAGCCTCAGCCCTTAATGCCTTTTTTAGCCATCTTCTTCAAACATTGTTCTGGACATTTGAGCAAAACAGACTCATTCTTATCCATTTAAAATCAGACAAAAAGTTTATGTAGAAGAAATTTTCCTCACTTGCAGAGTTTGACTGAAAGATTATAGATTCTATAGGAGCTTAGGGGGCAGAGCCCTCAGAAGCTCTAAGCTTTTAGCTCCACATTGACTTGCTTCGTTCTTTCTTCCAGCTTCACGAAGGAAGAGTTAGTAAAGGTAAAGTTCTCACTGTGGCATCCAGTAGCCATTGTCCACCTGCACATTCACAAGCCAATGAAATTCGTGAAGAATAAAGAGAAGAGAGGGGACTGAAGGGAAGGGTGGGGGAGAGAAATGTTGGGCACAAAATACAAGGGGTTTAGCAGCAAAGGAAAGTTCAAGGGATAGAAAAAGGAGACTGAGAGTGAATCTGAGAAAGAATAAACAAATTTGGATAATAGCCTGAGAACTACATAAACTTGGGTATAGTTTTATTCATTGATTAATATCAACTATTGCCACCAAGTTGGGCTGTGGTTAAGATAGACCTTAACTTGATGTAATCACGAGTGATTTAAGACTTCTATGAGACCACAGGCACCTGAGTCAGTAGCCTCACCTTCCAGCAGTTCTACAACTGTGTGATAGTCTGGTTTGGGAGACATCCACAGCTGCCCGGATCTTCTTTCTCTGGGTTGACTGCCATTTGATTTGATAGTCGAATATGGATTCTAACAGGAAAAAACAAAACAAAACAAAACAACGCAACTCAAAATTTAGAACTTCTTTCATAGTTAATTATGAAGTGATCTACCTTTTAAATCAATTTTTCTAGTAAAAGAAAAATGAAATAGTGACATTCTCCCTGGTGTTTGGCCTCCATTGTCTTCAAAACTATCCCAAAGCAGGAGGAAATGTATATAAAGGAAAGAAAATGCTAATGTACTGATCTTTTTTTAGGTCTTCTCAGAAGCTTTTGATTTTCTATACATGGAAAATAATGGTTCACTTAAAGATGCAAAGGGTGAATTATAATATGCAACTACCTATAAGATACTTGTTTCATATTTTTAACTTTTATTATTTTTAAAGTTTGTTTATTTCAGTAATGTCTACACCCAACATGGGACTTGTACCCATGACTCTGAGATTAATAGTCACACACTCTTCTCACTGAGCCAGTCAGGCAACCCCAAGATACTTGTAAAAGATGTGATTCTCAGGATTGAATAGGATCATATAAGTCATGATGCAAGTACCATATTATAAACAGGTTTCAGTTTTCTCAGGAATCAGTTGCTGTTGTGTAGTGAACAGAAAAGTCAGGAGAGAGACAGATCAGTTTCGGAGTTGGTCATGCACATTGCCAGTCCCACTGTGACGTTTCCACTCCTTATCCCATTCTGATCTTACTTCCCACTTTCTTGCATATATTCAACCTCCTGCTATAATCGAGTCCAAACACTGCTAATCACTTTTTTTTTTTTTTTGCATTGCTCATTCACCCTTTCATATGGGGAAGGCAAACACATCTCAACCTTGCTTAAACAAAATGTATATATATATATATATATATATATATATATATATATATATATATAAAGGGAACCCCAGGCTAGAAAAATGGAACAAACTCCCACACAAACCAGGCTGCTTTTACTATTTCTGTGCTGTTTTTGGTGTGTTAAGATCTTACTGTCTCAGCTAAGAACCTGGTCAGAACAGACTCAACAAGAGGAAAAAGCCAAAGCAAGACACCAAATTCAAATGAAATAAAGCCTCACAATGACAAAACAGAGAAGACAAAAATTTCTCAAACTAAAAGTTACCTGATTTTTTACAAAAAAAATTTTTTTACAAAAAAAAGTTACCTGATTTTTACAAAAATCCTAACAGAAGCATATAGCACTTCATTAGTTTATATCTCCTGCTCTTCCATGTGATCTGAGACAAAAGGTAGAAAAAGACTATGAACTTGTTCTAAATTTTAGTTTCCACCAAATATATTGCCTTGGTTTTCTGTTTCTACAAACCCAAGTAAAGACAAAACAAGGCACATAGAAGAAGAAAACAGAGATAAGAAGCTAGAAGAAAAAGCTTTAGGAATCTGCTACCGTTGGAACTGTGGAATATAAGTTTCATAGTTGATGGCAGCCATGTTTCCCTGGTTTGTAGCTCTCCAGGTGTATTATTACTTAAAGTACTCCCACGATATTTCTAGTTAGCTTACTGTTTGTCTAAGCTAACTTAATACTCAAAACAAGGTGCTGACATCTGTAACCATGAAAATCCTATCTTAAAAATGGATTCCAAAACAGAAACTTTCCACCCGTTTAAATTCAAACTGAAATAACTTAACTCTGTCTAGCTTCATTATGCATTGGCTCAGAAACTGGAGCTGTGTTAAGTCTGCAGTTGGAAGTGATCAATATTTCCAGCTACGAGTATCAGTAAAAAGCAGATGCCAAGAAAATCAGATTACGGTTGGCAGAAATAGTTTGTGATTTTCCACATTATTAGCATCTAAACATACATTTATATATTTGTATAACATATTAGTTTCCAAAAATGCCTTAATTAAGAGAAAAGGAGTTTTGTGACAATTTTTTTTTTTAGATTTTTTTTTAAATAATCTGTATACCCAACATGGGGCTCAAACCTACAACCCCTAGATCAAGAATCTCATGCTCCACTGACCAAGCCAGCCAGGTGCCCCCAAACAAATATTGATAGAAAAATAAACAGTCTGGAAGACTGGCCCAGTCCAGGCAGAGCTGTAAGGTCAGGAGGAGCTCTGGACCTAAAGCCTTGGGTGGCC
The DNA here is from genome assembly GCF_002288905.1 of Enhydra lutris kenyoni. Classification (NCBI taxonomy): domain Eukaryota; kingdom Metazoa; phylum Chordata; class Mammalia; order Carnivora; family Mustelidae; genus Enhydra; species Enhydra lutris. The sequence goes on along the minus strand of NW_019154109.1, from coordinate 13,070,224 downwards.
AAATTCATGAAGTTTTAGGAAGGAGAAGTCTAAACAGAGGGTTTTAACATAAAATAAAAATGGCATACATACTCCTGCCACAAATTCTATCTAAATCCTTATTTTTCTGAGTCTAACTTTTTGATCACTATAGAATCTCAAAAGGAGCAAAAATGTCCCCACAGCACTGCCAATGCTGCAAGCTGCTTAATGATCACCTTTGACTTCCATTCAGAGGAAAATGACAAGAAGTTAGCAGATTTGATCAAAGTCACAAGAACAGGCCAAAGTTACAGCCTGGTATTAAACCCACAAACCTCTTGAAATACAGCAAGATTGGCAGATCATTAGGATTCAGTGGGCTCAAAGCTTTTCATTTAATTAAGAATAAAAAAAAGACAATAATAAATCAAGTCTATTTGAAAAGGACAGGGCAGACACTGGAAGAGTAGTACTTCACAGACCACATGTACCTACAGAAAGAGTAGAACTATGCTAAGAGTAGCCACTATCTCTTGACTTCAAAACGCTTACTCAGGGAGGAAGAGCATGACTTATTTTGAGTATGACATTTATTATAAAATAAATGTCCAGCACGTATTGACATCAATACATGTAAAACTACACGAAAGCAAGTTAGAGAAGACATGAAGTCATGAGAAGTAAGTGCCATAGCTTTGGAAAGAACAAAGCATGTCAGGCAAAGTTGATAAATTTTTCTGGGAAAACTGCATAATAAATGGAGAAAAACAAAGCAAATAAGTCACTGTTGTTAACTACTTTCATGTGCAGTAAAAGGAAAAGCAAAACACTGAAATGGTGTTATGAGAAATCTGAGAAATTAACACAACCATTTATTGAAGTTGTTCCCTAATAATTAAAAAATACTTTATTTTTTTACAAATTGCCTCTCCTTGTTGACCTTTGAGTATCTCTGCTTTTGCATTTATGTCCTGTGTTATGGAACATTTCATTCCAGTCCAACTGCAAATTACATATTAATGTTGTTATAGCATTTAGTTTTCCATTTATTTCAACCTGGGAACAAGACACTTGGTTCAGTACTTGCAAATTATGTTTGCAAAGCATAGTCAAATAGAGTCTGACATGACTACTCTCCCTTGTTGAAATGATTATAAATTATAGGGTGATAGTAAATGAAATGAGTCCAGTGTGAAGGAAGTATATCAGAGATAATATTAATCAAAGATTTCATTAGTATGTTCAAAAATGAAAGAAAAATGGGCCTATTAGTGAGAACTTTATTGGCAAGATGAGATCTAAGGTGATTGAAGTTTATAGAATCACATGAGCCTCCAGCTCACTGAAGGGATGATTTTCTTATAACCACTTAAATTATAGAAAAGAGGTGTTTGGTGTTGACTATAAGTAGATTAGAACAGAGCAAGAAAAAGAAACTAGATTCTTATCTTGCTCAGTTTGCATTTTCTGAGATCACTGAATTTTACCAAGTTGCAAATATCTAATCTTACTAAAACTTATCAGGTGATTTCTTCATTTAGAAAACAAAATAAGCAAGTCTAAATTGTTTAATTCTTTCCCTCTACCTAGACATAGAGAAAAATCCTTCCAAATTTACCTTTGTTGAAGCTTTTCAAATAAATCTATAAAATGTAGATGAAATACTATTGGTAGCTCTACCTATAAACCTGGAGTTTGCAAGAACCCAAAAAGCAGTGAGCCTTTGTCTTAATTCTGTAACTGTTGAGTGATTATGCTAATTCAATGGTCTTTTAGAGTCACTTTTAAATTCTGCCGAACCTTGTGTTTACATAGAGGATCCATTCTTCCTTGATCTGTGTACACGTAAGAGGTGTCTACTTGCTGAAGACCAGTTTCTCTATTCCAGTCTTTTGTACATTCCAAAGGGGTGTTGATCTGGAATACAGAAACAGGCAGAGAAAAGATACGTGGTGATTTTGTAATAAAAGGCAACAGCATTTTTTTCTGTCCCACACATCCAGAGTTAATCACTCTTCTTAAACATGCCTCTGTGATGGCACTTTTCACTTTGACGACTTGCTTAAATACATGTTTGCCCTACTGTACTGTAAGCCCCTAAGGACAGAGATTCATTCATCTTTCTATTTGCAGTACCTATATCTGATACATTGTAGGACTGCTATTAAAGTTTGTGAAATCCTGACTTTTTTTTAAACGTTATTTATTTATTTATTTATTTTAAGGGAGAGAGTGCTTACAGGGGAGGGGAGGAGTGGATAGGAGGGGCAGAGGGAGAGAGAGAGAAATTTGTTTTACACAAGCTCCAGGTTCAGCACAGAACACCAAGCAGGGCTCAGTCCTCTGTCCCTGAGATCATGACCTGAGCCAAAATTAAGAGTCAGAGGCTTCACCCACTAAGCCATCCAGGGGCCCCTCAAGACATTTTGTTTTAATGAATCAAAATTTCTGTTCATGTCACTGACTTTAATGGTGTAGATACATTTTTATTTTTAAGATACAATCTCATACTCATTATGTCCTTTTCCCCATAATTCCTAATGTCCATGACAACATTTCAGCAATATTATAAGTGTTCAAAATCAGTTTAATCGATATCAAGTTTGAAAAAGCCATATAGCAAACCATTTCCTACAGGATTCAGGTGGCTGGAGTGATTGGAACCAAAATACAAAATCAACTCAGCAAAAATTAAAATTTTCCCCATCAAGATTAATAGCCATATTCAGAAATGTTTTATTGAGCCAATCTCATAGACATTTTAAAATATAACACTGGGATTTTTAAGGCAGGAAAACTATTCTGTATGTAGGAAAACTATTCTATGATGGTGGATATGTGTCATTATACATTATACAAAACCCATAGAATGTACACCATCAGAGGAAACCATAATGTAAACTAAGGACTTTGGGTGATGATGATGTGTCAATGTAGGCTCATCAGCAAATATACCACGTTGATGCGGGATGTTGATGATGGGGAAGTCTGCGGCGAGCTGGAGAGAGTATGTGGGAACTCTCTGTACTTTCCTCTCAGTTTTCCTGTAAACCTAAATGGCTCTAAAATTAAAGTCTATTGATTTTTTTAAATAACACTAGGACCACACGAAATACTCCTTTTCTTAGGACTCCAACTTAATTACTTATGCACAATTTCACAGAGGAAATATGCAAATAAGACTGTGTTTCTGAGAGCCACTGTTTCTTCTATTGGCTTTTATCAAACCCTTTACGGTTTCAACCAAAGTGTTATATTCAGTTAAGTTTCTATTTTATCATTTGTCCTTTTTTTTTTAAGATTTTATTTACTTATTTGACAGAAAAAGACACAGAGAGAGAGGGAACACAAGCAGGGGGAGTGGGAGAGAGAGAAGCAGGCTTCCCGCGGAGCAGAGAGCCCAATGCGGGGCACAATTCCAAGACCCTGGGATCATGATCTGAGCTGAAGGCAGATGCTTAACGACTGAGCCACCCAGGCACCCCATCATTTGTCTTTTCTTAATGAATTTCACAGAGGAGCCAGACAGTGACACTGTAAGGTTCGTAGAGAATGTTCGATGACTTGCCCTGGACTCATCAGTCCTTGCTGATCCAGCCCCACCAAATTTGCCTAGCTCTGGAACATGCATGCTTTGCATGTGCTAGCAAACAGCCTTTGGGAGAGTAGCTACATTATTGTGCTGTGGAGTTGGCTTCAACAGTCAATTGTGACATAGGAATTTCAGTAGGACCCCCTCTATCAGGAGTTTAGTTCTCTATTTGGGCTTGGAAGCATGCAATTACATGCAAGTACTTGCTTGCAAAAGCTTAACTTGAAAGTCAGTATTTAGAGGTAACAAAAAAATGAGAGGTGTAAAAGAATTATTAATAGATGAAGTGAATATTTACTGCTATCTCAGACCAGAGTTTCCTAATCTATCCAAAATATTATTTCTGCAGACTACATTCCCTATGTAATGAGGGTTCAGTTCTCAAAAATGTTAGGAAATTGCCTCATGTTCTACCCTCCTTTTAGAGATTGACAAATGTGTGTTAACATATTAAAGCCCCTCAGAAGATCTACCTTAAGCAATTCAAGAACCTTATTTAACCTTAATTTCTCAAATTTACATGGCCCCATAATCTTTGCTGCTACTACTGTTGCTGCTGTTGTCCTGATATTGTTAATTCACATCCAAAGGAACTACTGTTGCAGAGACATACTCTGCACATTGTCAGCATATTTGGATAACAATAATAGCAAGCCGTTAAAAATAAACGTTAAATTATGTTCTTCTAACATAATGTACCCACAATAATCTGGAGAAACGAGAGGCTACCAGATAAACCAACATGAACAATATTGAAGATTTTAACAGAAAATTAAATACAGACTAAACCACAAGAAATATACAAACAAAGGCCCTTTGTCATCAGGTTTTAAGCCCCATCAATTTTGTTTGGGTCACTTTCAAAGTGGCTAGCCCATCTCACTAGATCTCTTTCTGCATCATATTATCTTTCAAACATCAAATGATGCTGGCACATACAGTGTAATATACATATTTGTGAATGTGTAGTAAGTGAATCTTTAAATATTACAAATCTAATTTCTTCAATTATTTTTTTATCTTGATGATAGAATCAAGATAGGAAAAGTAATACTCTCTTTTTCTTGTCAACTTTACATAATACCATGAGAAGTCTCTCTGTATAAAATTTGTTTTGCCTTTTCAAGGACAAAAACCAAAGAGGGTCTATGTTAAACTGAACACTCTATAGACAAACTCTATAAAAGCTTACATTGCACTAACCCTTCTACCTTCATCAGTGAGAAGTCACCTAATTAATTGGATTTAAGTTTTGTTTGGGGGGTGTTTTTTGTTTGTTTTCTTTAAATCCTTAATCTTTTTTTTTTTTTTTTTTGGATTTCGGTAAACTTTTTTTCTTTCTTTATTTAAATTCAATTAATCAACATATGATGTATTATTGGTTTCAGAAGTAGAGGTCAGTGATTCATCAGTCTTATATAATACCCAGTGCTCATTACATCATGTGCCTGCCTTAATGTCCATCATCCAGTTACCCTATCCCCAACTTCCCTCCCGTCAAACAACCTGTTCTTTCCCTATGACTAAGAGTATCTTATGCTTTGTCTCCCTTTCTAATTTCATCTTGCTTTATTTTTTCCTCTCTTCTCTCGTGATCCTCTGTTTTGCTTCTTAAATTCCACATATGTGAGATCATATGATAATTGTCTTTCTCTGATTTTGCTTAGCATAATACCTCTAGTTCCATCCATGTCATTGCAAATGGCAAGATTTCTTTTTTTTTTGATGACTGAACATTATTCCATTGTGTTGTATGTGTGTGTGTATATATATATACATATATATGTATACCACATCTTTTTTATCCATTCATCTGTTGATGGAGATCTGGGTTCCTTCCATAGTTTGGCTATTGTGAAGATTGCTGCTATAAGCATTGGGGTGCAGGTAACCCTTCGGATCACTACATTTGTATCTTTGGGGTAAACACCCAGTAGTGCAATTGCTGGGTCATAAGTTAGCTCTATTTTTAATTTTTTGAGGAACCTCCATGCTGTTTTCCAGAGTAGCTGCACCAGCTTGCATTCCCAACAGTGTAGGAGGGTTCCTCTTTCTCCACAGTCTCACCAGTATCTGTAATTTCCTGACTTGTTAATTTTAGCATTTTGACTGGTGTGAGTTGGTATCTCATTGTGGTTTTATAAATCCTTCGTTTTTAGAAATATTTTATTTATTTATGACAGAGAGAGATAGTGAGAATGGGAACACAAGCATGGGGGAGCTACAGAGGGAGAAGCAGGCTCCCCGCTGAGCAGGGAACCCTGTATGGGGTTGGATCCCAGAACTCTGGGATCATGATCTGAGCCAAAGGCAGACACTTAAAGACTGAGCCACCCAGGCCCCCCCCAAATCCTTCATCTTAATTAAAGCTATATTGGATATATTAGAGAGATATATATCTCTCTCCAGAGATACTGCCAAAATTTGGAAGACCATCACCTAACAAGTACACATTATTGGCCTATCCACATATACTCTCAATTTACCTTGAGCAGTTTTCTTTTGATACTGTGTGATTCTTTACTATCATTATGTTTACATATTATATCATATTATTGTGTTTTATATATAGTTTTGTTTAATTTTCCTTTATTCTTATCTTAAGCAGTAATATACAAAAAAATCACAATTTGCTATATTATACTCCTAGTAAATACTAATATTTGTGAGTCCCTTAAAGTTATTTTGTGTATCACCAGCAGAAGGTCTAGCACACACCTTGGAAAAAAAGAACATGGAAATTTCACACCATGGAAGTAGGAGATGGGAGGTGGAGTGGGGAAAAGTTAAGATAACCTCTCATAACTCTCCTTCCTATCAAATATATACACAAATAATCAAACAAAGTATTTGTTTACTTCACACTACTTTCTGAAAGAATTAAAAAAATTATTTAAAATATTGTGATCAGGGGCACCTGGGTGGCTCAGCCAGTTAAGTGCCTGCTTTTGGCTTAGGTCATGATTCCAGGGTCCTGGTATCAAGCTCACGTCAAGCTCTCTGCTCAGCAGGGAGTCTGTTTTTTCCTCTCCCTCTACCCCTCCTCCTGCTCTCTCTCTCTCTCCCAAATAAAATCTTTAAATAAATCAATAAACAAATAATGAATGTTATAATCAAGGACTCTTCAAAACATTGAGGGGATACATCTCTAATATTGAGTTTCTGTGTGATACGATAAATACACTAAATGAAATATTTTACTGAAATATGCAATCTTCATAAAGAAACAGGGATCCCCTCAAACCAAAGACTGAGGCTGCTAATACTTCAGACATGTGGTATATGTGTGTGTGCCTCAGTATGCTTAATTTTCTTTCTTTCTTTTTAATCAAGTGACCTATTCTCATTTGGTTGAGTTTCAACCACAAGACATCACTGTGTGCTTCTTTTTTTTTTTTTTTTTTCAAGATCCACGTCATAACACACCAAGAAAGAGGGAACTTCCAGTGTCTGTGGTAACATCACTTGATAAACAGACTCATTTGAACAGCAAGAGCCCGTTTGACTTTACTATATAAAGCAGCAGAGACGTTGACGAGCAGATATTTGCCGAGTGAGGACTATGCGAGCAGCAGCCATCTCCACGCCAAGGCTAGACAAAATGCCAGGAATGTTCTTCTCTACTAATGCAAAGGAATTGAAAGAAACTGATCATTCACTTCTAGATGATAAAACGCACAAGAAGAGGCCAAAGACTTTGTAAGTTCATTCTGTGTCTCACTTTGTGAATTTTGACTTAGATTATCTTTAATGGCAGAAGGATGGAGAATGAATAGAAGAAAATATGAGCATTTAGTTAATTCAATCAGAGATTAGCTGTTGCATATGTAAATATATATTAGTATATTCAGTTGATTTAAAAAATTAATCATGATAGGGCATTAAATAATGTGGAAATTTTTGCAGACTTTGGCTCATAAAAATTAACTCAATATAGAAAACTGTTTTAGCAGCTATTTTTATTATTGCCTTGTTCCTTGGAGAAGTTTATTTCATGTTCCTTGTACAAATAAAATGTATTCAAGGAAATGCAAATATTCATGTTTGTATCTTTTGTAGTGGGATGGACGTGAAAGCGTACCTGAGATCTATGATCCCACATCTGGAATCTGGAATTAAACCTTCTAAGTCCAAAGACATGTATGTATACTAATATGCCGAACTATCATTTTTTAAAAAGCTTATGCATTATCTCTCTATTGGAGCAAGTGATTAATACTGTGCATATTGGACCTTGTTTCTCTTAAGTAACAAACCACATGAGAGTAGACTATATTACTACCAGTGTAAATTAAGTAGAAGCGTGGGTGTGGATAATCTGCTATTTGCTACGCTGTTAGAGAAGATGTAGATTTCTTCACATTTTATTGGCAGATATTTTCATAACTGTAGTACTTCTTTTTTTTTAAGATTTTATTTATTTGACAGAGAGAGATCACAAGTAGGCAGAGAGGCAGGCAGGATGCAGGCTCCCTGCTGAGCAGAGAGCCCAATGCGGGGCTGGATCCCAGGACCCCGAGATCATGACCCGAGCTGAAGGCAGAGGCTTTAACCCACTGAGCCACCCAGGTGCCCCATAACTGTAGTAATTCTAAAGGAAGTTTTGTTTTCTTGCAGATAAGTTTTAATAAAACATATAGAACTAGAATCTTCATTCATGGAGTTATCAAAATATAGCAGCCATTCTGATTTCATGTGTGATCCCACACACACACACACAAAATATTTTACTAATTTGTGTGAATTTTGTCCCCGACAGACTCTCTGTTAATGAAGTAATGCAATGGTCTCAATCTCTGGAAAAACTACTTGCAAACCAAAGTAAGTATGATTAACTACTAAATGGTTTTGGGTTTAGCTCAATACACTAATAGATTGAATGACTTCATTAAAATATAGTATTCTGGAAGGAAGAGTGTGTGAAAAGTTGTATTCCAGTTTTCCTGTAGTCACTAATAGCTTCAGCATATTATGCCTCATTGTAGTGTAAGGTTGATCTAGCCCTCAGTTCTGTCGCTGTCCTTCAGACAAGTTTGTTGAGACAATTAGGTATTCCCATGGATCATTATAGGAGCAAAATTTAAAATTATACTGGGGTTCTCAAGTTTCAGGTTTAGTTTTTAAGAGTAAACAAAACAGCTCGACATGTGAGCTGCCATTCTGAAAGGTACCTGTAGAAAGTGTTTCTATAGCTGGTGGTTGTAAGAAGTAAGATTCATCCCGTCAATTCACTATTTTATCAGTCATTCATTCATTTACTCATTTAGCCTACTTCTATGTGGCAGGCATTTCAGAAGTACCAAGTATTTAAAAAACAAGGATACCATGCCTTGCTGCCTTGAAGGAAGTTGAGAAACGCAATATATAATTGCATTTTACATAACATGATACATGATAACATAGATATGATAAAAAGAATCTTTAAGCAGAGTCTTGTGGGGAGTTTCTGATAAGAGAAGGTAAAGAATGAAATCAGATTGCCTTTCCCTCATCATGGGCATTGCAAGTCTCTTGGATTAGGACCTCACTCAGGTCTTGGTGAGCAGTGTGGTCTCTATCTAGAGGATGAACTTAACCCCCTTCTCCCCACAAACACTGTTAAGAATCCTTGCTGGGGGTGGGTCAAGTAGTTCAACATGGTTCATCCCTCTTATCATCTGACTTAGTTTACAATCCAGCCAAACAAATAAATGGTATAGAAGTGGCCCGTTTAAAAACCTCAGTAAACCATCAAATAGAATCAGTACATCAGCACATTTTCTGGCTAATATGAATTGGATGGGGGAATTATATTTGTTAACATAATGAACACGATATTAAAGACTTTCATCAATGTTTGCTTCCCTAAAATACTCTACATCTGGCTAAGAGCTGGTATTTATAAGAAAAGAGATTGTTTTGTGATCACAAGAGCAGAATTTTAACTTAATTAGCAGATGGAAGCAAAGTGCAGTAGCCATCACTAAGCAGCTGTGGGACTGTGGACAGACAGGTTCATCCGGTCTGAGATAAACTATCAGTGAAGGAATCTCTGAGGTCTTCCCATCTTTATGAATTGTGACACAGTTATTAGAGTTAGTCCTTTCTTACCTTTGAGCCTAGACAACACAGTAGTGATTTTCTTGCAATTTCTTCTTTAAGGTATCCATTTATTGGCTCAATTAATTTAATTATGTCACCCCTCACCCTTTCCTTTTAGTTGGTCAAGATGTCTTTGGAAATTTCCTAAAGTCTGAGTTCAGTGAGGAGAACCTTGAGTTCTGGTTGGCTTGTGAAGACTATAAAAAAACGGAGTCTCATCTTTTGCATTGCAAAGCAGAGAAAATATATAAAGCCTTTGTGCATTCAGATGCTGCTAAACAAGTGAGTATTACCTTCATTATCATCAGTTTATGTGTAAAGGAACTTAGATGCAGAAATAGCATTCCGCAGACATAGCAAGATTAGATCTTAAGTATCATAATTTCACTGCTAAATATTAAGGTATGTTCAATAGCTCAGTGCAATAATAATCTAATTTTCTATATCTGGAGACAGTGGAATGAAAAGATCAATTTTGCAAAATTAGCTAACATGAGGTAAGGAGTAACAGTGTTGTTAGCCAGAATTGCATGTCAGAATGTCCTTAATGAGTTAGCTCATTTTACATGAGGAGAAAATACAGATCGGTGTAATACATACAGTTACAGCAGCTGAAATATTTCCAGTTAGTAGTATACCCACCTTCCAGTTCAATATTCTTGGTTCAAGCAAAAAATAGCCACACAAAGTGTCCTCTCCTATAAATTTTAAATGACCATGTTTTCTGATGCATGTGTCACCTTATATGGATAATTAAAATTTTCATGTCTGCCTCCTTTGCATCTCCCAACCATATGATGAACCAGCTTGGAACAAAGAATTTCTTGTGACAATTCTTTCTACCTCCTTCACACCCAGTATAGAGCTAGTATAGAGTCGGCATTTAAAAGATAATCGAGCTGATATAAATGAGGGTTTAATCCCATTGTCTTGAGGTGTTTCAACAAACACGGTCACATCATAAAATGCAATACATTGGAAGTATGTATTAATTAGTGAGTATTTCTTTCCAGATCAATATTGACTTTCATACTCGAGAAGCTACAGCCAAGAAGATTAAAGCACCAACCCCCACGTGTTTTGATGAAGCCCAAAAAATTATATATACTCTTATGGAAAAGGACTCCTACCCCAGATTCCTCAAATCAAATATGTACTTGAATCTTCTGAATGAACTTCAGGCTAATAGTCTAAAGTGATCAGTCCCTGGCTAGAGAGAATTTGAAGATTATATCAAGGACAGAGGAACGTGCCAGTTATGGCTCCGTGGGTGAACAACCTGGCCCTTTTGAGTGACTCCACAGGCCCAGGGAAAGAACAAATGACTCAAAATGGATTAACATGGAAGTTGTCCAGGCTTCAGGTTGAAGGCACATAAGCAAGATGAAACCTGAGGGACAGAAGAAGGAAGGAGATGCTGTAGTACTGTCATAAAAAACAGTGGACATATCAGAAAATCCCTCAGAACTGAGAAGGCCGGGTAACTCCAGTTGCACAGAAACTGTGAATGAAGTTTTTGAAACTGATTACAACATGTTATAAGCTTCAAAGTCAACTGATATTTATGCTACATATTATTATATAGAGATTGTATTGAATGGCTGCAATCCCTTTAACTTGGATGGCTATTTGGAAAATATGTGTTTGAAACCACCATTGCTATTATTGAGGCTTGTAAGGGTTTTTGGTATTTTATATTTTTTGTTTGTTTTTTGCTTGAAAGAGATGAAGGAAAGGACAATGTATTTAATGTAAGCTATTGCTCTTAAAACTGAGAAGTCAGAACTTATTTGTACATTAAATTATCACAGTGTCAATAATAAATGAATTTTCTATTAAAAGCAATTTCTGTTTATGTTTCTTTGCCATTTTTAGAAACTGGTATTTATGCCTCACATTTAACAAAAATTCAAACAGGGGTCTTCTACTTTCTATCACCTCTTCAAAATCTAAAACAATCATGCCACTAATCCTATATTTATGTATTATGTATATCTATTGTACAGAGTTCATTATTTTCTCTTCGCTATCACAATGCATAAAAAAGCAAACAAATAATGCTCTCAAATAGTCGAGCTTCAAACTGATGAAAACCTGAAGAAGTCTTTAGAAAGGAGACGGAACAGTTATTTCAAGAAGTAATCCAACTATCAATGGATATTTTATTGTGATTTAAAGTGTACAAAACTCAATGCTCATAGCCATCCTGTGAAAGCTGAGACTCACACTAAGTCACTAGTTCGCAAATTTAGCTATCAAAATCACTGAGGATGTTTAAAAAACAACTAGCACCACAGCAAAACCCCTCCTTTTTCAGGGCCCTATCCCACTGACTGAATCAGAATCTTGAAGGAATAGAGGAAGAAAATCTACATTTTAGAAAGAAAACTCAGGTGATTCTAAAGCTAATTCAGGGCTGGGAACCCTGGGATCAAGGGACAGTCACTCCGCCAGGGATTGCACACTGTTCTCAGATGACACAATCTGAGCTCTTTCCGCTATGCGACACTGCCCCCCACCGGCCAGAATACATTTCCTAAATCACTCCCGTCTGCGACAGTCCTCTAAAGTCAAGTAAGTAGAAAAGAAGACTACTCTGTGGAGATCACCTACAGAGCACAGAAAAATAATCGTGATGATGCACATTCCGGCATAGCCTACGTATCTGTATCATCCCATATCGTATTGAATAATCAGCCGTCCACAGCCACAGTGAAACCCTATGGATGTTCTCAGTTCAAGCTTACCCAGTCATCAGGCCCACAGCAAAGGTATGGGGCAATAATTAGATAAGATTTTAAAAGCATTACTCTTGAGTTTCCATAGGATGGAATCCAAATTGGCCCCACCTTAAGCTTTAGTCCCTGGTTTAGCCAGTCATATAATAAGACTGGCTTAAGAAAAGTTCAGTTTTACAATAGTAATAATCAAGTATTTCTCTCCCTTACTCATTCTATTACTGAGTTCTGTCAATCTTCCTTTTCCCACCAGTGAGCGTAGGAGACACACCACTTACTTGTTCTCTGTTAGCACTGCCTCGGTGGAGGCTCTCATTGCTTGCTAATTCCTGTGACTTGTTTTTCCTCTGCCAGCCTCTTCTCTTCAATCCATCCTCTGGATAGCCACAAACATCACCTTCGGAAACACAGATTTGACCAAGTCATTTCCCATGACATATAAAGTAAGTTCAAACTTCTTCCTCTGGAATCAAAAACACTCCCAGTTAGACTTTGATGGTATAATTCCCATTGCCCCTATCTGGGTACTTCCTTACCTTCATGTCATCCTGGATTAATTGCCTTTTCTTGAATGAGCTCTGGCCTTCACTTTCTCCAGGCCTTTGGTTAATCTCTACAATCCATCTAAAATGCCTTTCCCTACCTCTGTCCAGTTTTCAAAATCCAGCCAATTATTCAAGGCCTGGACAGAATGACTCTTCCACAAATGTTTTTGAAAACCTTCCACCACTATGTAGTTATTTTCACTGTCTAATGGACATGAACTGAGTCCATATAAACACAAGACACTCTGCTTCTATTTCCAGTACTACTGTCACATTACACAGCCCAAGCCCTTCAGACTGTGAGGCATGAGAAGTGCAACTGTCCAGTACACACTCTGGTCATAAAATAAATGCTTCTGGTCTTTGTCTTGTGAAGATGCCATGTTAAAGAGCTATCCAATTTTTGGACAGATGGTCAAAACAAACATCTAAGACTCCTCTTCATAAAAAAGAAGAAGAAGAAGAACAACAATAACAACAACAACAACAACAGCAACAAGTAAAAAAACTCATCATGACAGCATAGATTCAAGATATTTAAAAAATACTTGAAAAGACAATTTTTTCATTAGCTTTTTTACTGTGGTGTGACTCTCATATAAGACCATTCACAGGGCACCTGGGTGGCTCAGTGGGTTAAAGCCTCTGCCTTTGGCTCAGGTCATGATCCCAGAATCCTGGGATGGAGCCCCGCATGGGGCTCTCTGCTCAGCAGGGAGCCTGCTTCCTCCTCTCTCTCTCTGCCTGCACTCCGCCTACTTGTGATCTCTGTCTGTCAAAAAAAAACCCAAAAAACAAAAAACAAAAAAACATTCACAGTGATATGATTAGTTCTAATGACATCTACTATTTACAGAAATCTAATCCAACTGCTTAATCTGAGTCTCAGCTCACGGGTTGTTTTCCATTGTCATATTAAAGCAGTGGCAGTCAATAATATGTATGGTTTAAAACTCATTAATTAAAGGGTCACCTGGGTGGCTCAGTCAGTTAAGCATCTGTCTTCAGCTCAGGTCATGATCCGGGTCCTGGCATTAAGCCTGGCATCGGGCCCCACATTGGTTCCCTGCTCAGTGAGGAGTCTTCTCCCTCTGCTTCTTCCCCGGCTCCTGCTCTCCCTCTCTTTCACAAATAAATAAATAAAATCTTTAAAAATAAATAAATAAAATAAAACTCATTAATTTAAAAAATGGAAACAAATATACTTTCCTGAGATTTATTTTACACTATTTCTAATATGCGTATCACAGAAAACTTGGAATCTAAGAAGATAGAAATGAGGGTGACATACACCTTATGATGCTTTAATAACTTTCCCACATTTCAAGTTAAAAATGTGTAACTTCTAAGAAGTTCTTTAACTCCAAGTTTTCTTAAAAAAAAAACAGTCATTCAAATAATAACACATTAGACATTAGATTTGTTCTTCTAGGAAAGGTATTTGCTATTGTCCTTTATTTAGTATGCATTTCTACTTGTTATAATATTTGTTGGCTGATTTTCTTCATTTTTTTCCAAAGGGAAGGTAATTAGGATGGATTCTGAAGATTAAATAAAGCTTACCTAGGGGAAAAGAGAAGTGGGGACACTTCAGTACACAGAAGAGTCTGTGAAAAGGTCAGGAAATCAGGAAAAAAAATTGTTCAGTAGTAGGGATTTATTTAGTGTGGCTGGAAAGAGTAAGAAGGAAAACTAAAAAGATAGTTTAGAGAAGATTCTAAGAAGAGATATAGTCCACTCCAAAGAATGTATATTTTTTTATGTGGTAGGTAACCATTGAAATTTTAAGCAAAAGAGTAAGACATAGCTGTTGTTTTGGATTGTCTACTATGGGCCAGGCACTGGCTAGCTGCACATCACTTGCTGAGTCCACACCAAAACTCTTAGAGGTAAGCACTCTTAACCTAATTTTATTGATCAACAAATAAAGAAACAAAATTGAAAAAAATTATCTAAGTATACATAACTAGTGAGTAGCAGAGCCAAGATTTGAATCCAAGTGTGTATGTTTCCAAAGACTTTCCATTATCTCATGCTTTTTTCTGAACATGACATGATTACTTTGTGTTAAAAGTTAATTCTAGATTTAGTGTAGAAGACACTTTCTTTTTTTTGTTATGTTCAGTTAGTACATTTTTAGTTTTTGATGTAGTGTTCAATGATTCATTAGTTGCATACAACACCCAGTGCTCATCACAACACGTGCCCTCCTTACTCCCCAAAGGAAGCCATCATTGAGGAAGGAAAGCCAAATGTGAACCTAGTTTTATTAGCCCAGCAGGAGAGATCAGGGCCTGAACTAGGGCAGCAGTCAAAGCAATGGGAAGGAGAAGGTCAACAGACAAAACTCAGTTAGCAATGTGCTGTGACAAATAATAGACAGCAATATAGGATACCTCTGGGCTGTCTAGCCTGGACCCTCAAAGTTACAGCAAATTCCTTTCTGGCTATATTCTAAACATGTTCTCCTTGAGGCTTTTAGTTACAAACGTGGGTTAAATAACTTGGAAATAGAAGAGCGAAGCATTGCAGGAAGACTGAGACATATGCTTTTAAGAAGTTCCATATGCAAAATGAATTATGTAGTACTTTCAATAGATATCAGCTTACTCTTAATTAACCTACAGATGAAGCATTCCACATGTTTTCCTTCAAAGCTCACTTTCATCTTGGACAAAACTGAGCCTTGCAACTCATCATCCAGGTTGAGAACAAAAACCAAGAACCAAAGATTCAACACATTTGCAAGCAAGTAACTGCACTAGCATTGAGAGCACCTTTCAAAGACGGGAGTCAAAACCAAAGTCTAAGATTCAGGCCAAGAGACAGGCAAAGCTGTTGTCAAATACAAACAGAAACCGCCACAGGGATCAGGGACACTAGACAACACAGGAGGTGGTGACGAAATTGACTCTGGGGCAGGAATTCTGCCTCCTTATATGGAAATCCTGGCCGTTAACTTGATGGTGGGTCTATGTGAAGGGTGGAATGTTCTAGTGTTCACTTCTCATCAACAGAGATAAACAAGAGGACTGGAGGCCTGCAGTTAGCTGGTCTTGGCACATTCTTTACTTCAATCCTTCCTACCTTCACTCTTCGAAATAGGTGTAGTTATTTTTACCCATTATTTCTTGATAGAAAAAAAGAAAAATGAATTTTGTAGCTTTCATATATTCTCTTATCTCCCCCAAACTCTCTGTTGCTATTCTAGCCAAACATGGTAAAAACGCAGTGGGTTTGGATTAAATCAGTAAAATCCATATGTTTTCTACACATCTTATCTTTTACGCTCTTTTTTTTTTTTTTTTTAACTTATTTGACAGAGAGACAGCGAGAGGGAACACAAGCAGGGGGAGTGAGAGAGGGAGAAGCAGGCTCTGCACCAAGCAGAGAGCCCAATGTGGGGCTCGATCCCAGGACCCTGGGATCACGACCCAAGCCGAAGGCAGACGCCTAACAACTGAGCCACCCAGGCGCCCCTACGCTCTATCTTAAAACCTTCAGCTTGCATTAACTGTAAAGTCAGATTGTATTCAAGCCTGTCCAGTGTTTTTTTTTTTTCCTTAAATCTGTCTGTTAATTCAGTATTTACAAATGATCCATTGTATAGGTAGAACATGTTCCCATATTAAGAACTGAATAAGATACTTTCTAGAATGTTCTTTGGCACAATTTTTACTAGAATGATTATAATTCATACTATCTATGGGGCTAGTTAAAAGTGTCAAAACAGAGGGGAAGAAGCACAAAGTATCCCTCACTCAGCAGTTTTTAAATTCAGACATCTAGAAACCTAGGCCCGACTATAAACTTCTGGAAGAGCCTAAATTATTGCTTCCTTAATAAATTCACCAGTTAATGACACTTGCTATATGCCAGAAGCCATACCTGATGACAGGACTCACAGATAAGACAGAGCTCGCAATTACTGAAAGGCTCATGGTGCTCTTGGAAAGAAAAGATAAAAAAAAATATTATAGGGGGGAGGAGTCAAGATGGCGGAGAAGTAGCAGGCTGAGACTACTTCAGGTCGTGGGAGATCAGCTAAATAGCTTATCTAAAGATTGCAAACACCTACAAATCCAACGGGAGATCAAAGAGAAGAAGAAGAACAACTCTAGAAACAGAAAATCAACCACTTTCTGAAAGGTAGGACGGGCGGAGAAGTGAATCCAAAGTGACGGGAAGATAGACCGCGGGGGGAGGGGCCGGCTCCCGGCAAGCGGCGGAGCAACGGAGCACAAAATTGGGACTTTTAAAAGTCTGTTCCGCTGAGGGACATCGCTCCAGAGGCTTAACCGGGGTGAAGCCCAGGCGGGGTCAGCGCGGCCTCAGGTCCCGCAGGGTCACAGAAGGATCGGGGGTGTATGAGTGTCGCAGAGCTTACAGGTATTAGAACGGGGAAGCCGGCTACAGAGACAGAGCTGAGTAGTGAGCTCACAGCTCGGGGTTAACTTGAACTGGTCGCAGGCTCGGTCAGCTCGGAGCGCGGCCGGAGGCCAGGGTGACGGGAGTAATTGGGCGCTGTTCTCTGAGGGCGCACTGAGGAGTGGGGCCCCGGGCTCTCGGCTCCTCCGGGCCGGAGACCGGGAGGCCGCCATCTTCATTCCCGCCCTCTGGAACTCGACGGAAAGCGCTCAGGGAACAAAAGCTCCCGAAAGCAAACCCTACAAACCCGAGCGGATTACTCAGCCGGGCGGAGTAAGGGCGGTGCAACTCCGCCTGAGGCAAAGACACTTGAGAATCACTACAACAGGCCCCTCCCCCAGAAGATCAACAAGAAACCCAG